>NW_026731642.1:0-327500 GCF_028476545.2 Physella acuta
AAATAACATTATATTATATGAGTTCGATTTAAGTTCTAAATAGTCCATGTAATATGAAATACAATTTTTGCTTTAACTTCAGATCGTTTTCTTCTACCATCTGCTTTGGCTACATTCGGAAGATGCGCAATAGGCTGCGCATACACCATAATCTATTTTTATACTTCTGAAAACTTTCCAACAGTTCTAAGGTAGTCTCTAGCTTTAAAATATCATCGCTTATCTTTTTTTTTTGACACATGTAATATAATTTTTTTTTATCTTTAAAGTGGGTATTCAACACAATGATATGGTTAAGGCTAAGAATGATTTAGTAAGAGTTCAATGAATGTTTATATTTTTAGTTAGTTGGTGGGTGGAGGGGTAATGGAGGTAGGCTACTTCTTTTTTTAAATTTCAGGAACCTACATTGTATTTTGTGTTACAGAAATATTAGTATTGGAGCCTGCAGTTTTTGGGCACAGTTTGGTAATTTTTTGGCACCACAGCTGAACTATTGGGTAAGTCTCAGGGGTTATTTCTCTTCTAGGGTTTCTTTCAAACAATTTTCTTCGGGGGGGGGGATACTTGAAACATAAAAAGGAGTGTGTGGGGGGGGGGGGGGGTGAGGCGCTCGTAAAATTTCCATTTGGGGAGAGGGGAAGAGGGAGGAGGCGACACATGACATTTGTTCAAGGATATATTTTTAATATAAACTATATTTTCTTATTCGTCCGCGGAGTGGGGGGGGGGGGTTCGTTTACTAGAACTTTGAGGCGTTAATAAATGTTTTTTTTTTAAATTGTTATGATATTATTATTAGTTTTCCGTACTAGATCATAGCTGAGTGATGCCACAAACACCCCCCCCCCCCTTTCCACTCTAATCACTGACCTCAAATGTCAGTGAATTATCACTAATGATTATATATATTTAAATTCTCTCAACCATGAAAAGTTATATTTTAGCATTGTATTTGAAAACACTTTTGAATTAATATATTTAAGTTTTCTAAATCATAAACAGGAATCTTTTTTTTTTTGAATAAACATGTCTCAAATGACTGAGTCATTAAAATTGAAAATTTTAATTCTACTTATGAGTGAGCTCTAACAATGTGTTAACAATAATAAGTAACGTTCTAAAAACTTGTATTACGATCACGTATTTTTAACGGAACAAACCCAACCTTCACCCCCCCCCCCCCCTCTCACACAGATGCTGGCACTCTGGGACATCGATGCCGTGCTTGTCTTCGGTCTGCTGTCAATTCTGGCCGTTCTAGTGCTACTTCCGCTTCCAGAGACCCACAACAAAGTGTTGCCGGACCTGGTCCAGGAGCTGGTCATCATTAAAGAGGGGGGCGTGGCCAATGGGGGAGCACCAGGGGAGAATATGAATGGGAGGAATTCAAGGGAGATAACCCAGGGGGTTAATTTAGGGAAGGTAACCGATGGGGAAAATTCAAAAACTATGGAAGAAATTAACAATCACTGAATTCATAGAAGCTTTTGATCCAGCATTAGGATATTTTTTATTTTTTTTTCTTATCAATTATTGTTTGTACACATTATTTAATTTATTTGTAACTGTATACAATACAAAATAATTTTTAAACGTTAAATAAACTCTGGGAAATAATATTTGAAAATGGATTGTTTGAAGTTTAAATTGCAAAAAATTTAAGTTGAAGCGTTTCATTTAACCCACATAGTATCCATCCTTCTTATAATATTACTAGGCATGCTGCCCAGCTTCGCTTAGGCTTTCGAAAACATTGAGAATTTGCATGCTTAATTAATTCGCCCGAGGGTCGGTCTACGACCTCAAGAGTTATGAAGAGGTTTAATCCGTGGACATTTTTTTTCGATTTATAGCTCATATAAGGTACCGGTCAGTCGAGGTCAGTTTTGACCCCCTCATCGTAGACTTTTCGGCCAACCGGCCCCCGTGTTCTGTCGCCCCAAGGCAAGATCCTGCCAAATTTGAAGCGCCTGCGGCGCCGGGAAGTGCCCTATCGGACACCCGACAATCTAGATCTAGATCTAGATTCCTAAAAGAATTTTTTTTTAAGTTTAGCCCGAGCATAATAAAAATAAATACATTAACCAAGTTAACTTGGTGTGTCTCGAACCCGCACCACCTGCGTGGTTTAATGTACACTAACATCTTCGCTATTTTGGCAGATGACGTCAATAGTTAATGTATAAGCAATAGTGACGTCACAGTTTTATGCGTTCTTTTTCACATATATTAATGCTTTTCCGGTTGCATAAATAATACTGTTTCTCTACATTCGAATACGCCTTAAATTTTTATTTTTCTTCTTTAAATAAAATTGTGGTTATACATTTAAAACATCTAACATATTATTTTCAACAAAAGTCCGTAAAAAATTCTCGATATATCGCTGCCGATTCTGACGTGATGTCCGGCGAAAATTTTTTGCGGACAGAGAAAGAGAGAGAGAGAGAGAGAGATGTGCGCACATTGGGCTTTTATAAATTAGGATTTTTCTTTATATCAAAATATCAACAAAAAAAAAAAAAAAATATTTTTCTTTATCACAAAATCATTTCCGCTAGACATCAGATTATCAATTAATTAATTACATTTTCAGGTTTTTAAAGTTGTAATTAAACGTTTTGCTTAATGTATACATAAATCCTTGTCAGTGAATGAAAGGCAATGTCAGAAAGAATAAATTACTATTATAAACCTGTATCAGTCCTCACAAGCCGATGATGACAACTGTAGTACTAAAGCGAACATGGCAAGGCAAACTGATGTGTAAATTTACAATACATGACTGAGTCGATTGAGCCAAGTGATAGCTTCAAACAAGGGAAATTTTGATAAGCCATCTTGACGTATAATTTATTGGTAGTGAAACTCCTGTTATATGTATGCATAGCTGTCAGAAGACTCTGTAATGTGTGTCATTTACCTAGTTATGTAACAGTTATCCCTCATTAGCCTTTCATAACACTCCTCACTGATTAGTTAATAAACATTCTAACACATCAATTTCCCGTCATTTGATTAACCCATTACCGTCCCATCTTCTCATTAACTCTTTACCATCCTCTCATTTTTCACACCTAATTAGTCCAAGGCTGTTGTCATTCTTAATTGTTTGCCAAGTTCAAGCCCTAGTTAAGAATTAATTTTAACGTTGTATGCAATCTCAATCGTCTTTAAGTTATTATATTGTTGCTAGAGTTAGTTTCAGAAAGAAAACACATTGAAAGCCTAACCAACTACATTTCCTCAACTGCTCCAAAACCGTACGACTTCACAAGATTATTTTATTTTTTATTTTATTTGTTGATTAAATATCTGTTACAAACTAAAATTTAGAATTAAATGTGAGAGGTTATTCAAAATATTAGAAGGTGGACTTTTTTTAAACACCATAATATTATTACAGGTTTATAGTGGTGAACAAAGCTCCACTATTACAAGTGGTGAACATAACACCTTTATAATAAGTTTGTTGAGATGAAAAAAACACCATCATAACAAGTTTGTAGTAGTGAACAAAACATCATTACAACAAGTTTGTAGTGGTGAGCAAAACACCATTATAACAAGTTTGTAGTGGTGAGCAAAACACCATTATAACAAGTTTGTAGTGGTGAACAAAACACCATTATAGCAAGTTTGTAGTGGTGAGCAAAACACCATTATAGCAAGTTTGTAGTGGTGAGCAAAACACCATTATAACAAGTTTGTAGTGGTGAACAAAACACCATTATAGCAAGTTTGTAGTGGTGAGCAAAACACCATTATAACAAGTTTGTAGTGGTGAAGATAACACCGTTATATCCTGTTAGCTGTGGTGAAGATAACACCGTTATAACAAGTTAGCGGTGGTCAACAAAAACTGGCGTAGCGTAAATAGACCAAATTCCATATACATGGGTTCCAGCGCGTAATGAGATGATGTGCAACAACCAACTCGACCAGAGATTGTTGTGGAATTTAACTTTGTCTTTTACCTCAGGTCAAGAGTTTCTTCCAGGCATCTCTACCGCCCCCCGAACGAAATGGAACCGCCCCCCCCCCCCGAAAATTTTCGTCCGTCCCCCCGAAAATTTTAAGTGCCCCTCCCCCCCCCCCCCCCCCGGAGAAAAAAGTCTGGAATAAACACTGCTCTGGTCACTGAAGGCAAAGGCGTAGGCAGGCTTTTGTTATGATGGGGGTAGGGGGGTGGAGATGGGGAAAAGGCGCACACACACACACACTATATATATATATATATATATATATATATATATATATATATATATATATATATATATATATATATATATATATATACAGCACCGCAGCAGACACGTAGCAGAAGGCCATGTACTATAACATCCCGAACGAATGGAGCAGGCACCGATTACCTCACATTTCTGTGAAAGCTGATGACGTATTTGTCATGCATGTTCTAACGACACGCCACAGTGTTAGTCACTAAAAATAAAACTATTGTGTCCAGAGAATAATTAACACATTAACACCAAATGCACTTGTTGGTCACTAAATATACAACGATTGTCTTCAGAGATAAAATAACACCAAATACACATGTTAGTCACTAAAACTATTCAGAGTTTCTTCCAGGCATCCCTTCGGGGGGGGGGGGGGGGGGTTAAGCCCCCCCACCCGAACGAGATGGAATTTATATAGTAAACATATATTTTTACTAGTGTCCGCCCCCCCCCCCCCCCGGAGGAAAAAAGTCTGGAAGAAATACTGAAACTATTTTCTCCAGCGATTAATTAACACAAAATGCATATGTATTAATACAGGTACGTGGGAGTTGGGTGTGTTGGGGAGTGGGAGGGGGGGGGGGTGGGTGGGGGGGGATACAACGCATAATGAACACAAAAAATAACACATGTATACGACAAGTTACTGCTATTGGCTATTGGTTCAGTTTTCTTAAAATCAAACACACACACACAGACACACATATATAAATACACACATACACACACACACATGCATACACACACACGTGATACAAAAATAATCTCATTCAGTGGTGTAATTTTACAAGTCCTGAAATTTGGTTGTTCTATATTTTAACCTAGCCCAAAAGTACACATCGATAAATGGTGGTTAAGGTGTTGCCTGATGCATAAATAAAATTACTCCACGAAATTGTTTTTTAAAATAAAAATAAAATGTTTACTCGTTTGTGGCCATGGAGGGATGGTGTGGTCAGCACTGTGCTCAGTGAGACAGGTACCCCTTAGAGCTGGGTGGACTCAGCAACGTTCTGCAGTTACGAATCCGAACCGAGATTCGAACTCTAGGCCTTCTATTAGACTGCACCGCCCCCGACATTCCTTAATGAAGATAATTAGTTGTTTTTTGTTGTTGTACAAATGATTTTGAATGACATTAACACTAGATTAATGATGCTTCATTACGTCGTTTAACGATTCTATTTTTTTACCCTTAAAGTGTCAGCTGTTGTCTTTTAATCACATGAGTGCTGAATGTATATATCAGCTAGAGATGGATGTCAGATGGTTTATTAGACTGTCAACACGTTTTGTGGATTTGGGTATTCTTATAAATTTTGTTGTTTGGTGAGTAGGTTGTTTTGTTAATCTGTTGGTGAAATGTTTTGCATGTTGATAGTCAAGGTGGTGGAGGTTCAAGGGAGTAAGTTTTCACATCGGTAGGTTGTCGTGTCTAGTGGTAGGTTATCGTGTCAGATTGGTAGGTTGTCGTGTCTAGTGGTAGGTTGTCGTGTCTAGTGGTAGGTTGTCGTGTCAGATTGGTAGGTTGTCGTGTCTAGTGGTAGGTTGTCGTGTCACATTGGTAGGTTGTCGTGTCACATTAGTAGGTTGTCCTGTCTAGCGGTAGGTTGTCGTGTCTAGTTGTAGTTTGTCGTGTCACATTTTAGGTTGTCGTGTTCATTGGTAGGTTGTCGTGTCACATTGGTAGGTTGTGTCTAGCGGTAGGTTTTCGTGTCACATTAGTAGGTTGTGTCTAGCGGTAGGTTGTCGTGTCACATTGGTAGGTTGTCGTGTGGTAGGTTGTCGTGTCACATTGGTAGGTTGTCGTGTCACATTGGTAGGTTGTCGTGTCACATTGGTAGGTTGTCGTGTGGTAGGTTGTCGCGTCACATTGGTAGGTTGTCGTGTGGTAGGTTGTCGCGTCACATTGATAGGTTGTCATGTCTAGATGTAAGTTGTCGTGTCACATTGGTAGGTTGTCGTGTCACATTGGTAGGTTGTCGTGTCACATTGGTAGGTTGTCGTGTCACATTGGTAGGTTGTCGTGTCACATTGGTAGGTTGCCCTGTCTAGCAGTAGCCTGACGTATCACTAAGATGGGCATGAAGAGATCAGACATTTTGTGACGAAGGAGAGTAAAAAATGTCAAAACAAAATCGTGTCATCATTTTTGGACATCTAATGTCATATTTCATGGACAGCCGTGTAAGTGTTAAGGTGAAACCATCACGTGTCTGAAAACTAGGCCATTTAACTAAGTCATTACATTCATGGTAAGTTTCAGACAAACCATTAACTGACAATTCTGATACTAAGAACAGATGTTTTATTTATAGCATGTCACATGTTTTCTGCTGTATATGGTAAGCTAATCCACGTTTATCAAGACACTGCGTGTGTATATTTCACTAGTGGATTGAATATTTCAATGAAACGTAAGTGTTGGTCATGTTTGGTCAGTTCTTTCAGATGATTTTTGTGAAAGTGTAGTTTGTTTCTAGTTGATTAATTCACGTGCTAATTAGCTTAAAGTTCATTTGTATGTTGGCATGTGGTCCGCATTTCTCCCTCCCCGTCTCTCTATCCCTCACCCTCCATCCCTCTCTTCCTCTCTGTGCGGGATGAAGTAGAGTTTATTGATTTCATAACTATCGTAATTTAATAGCGTTTACGCGAACTGTTTTTTGTTGTTGTTTTTTTTGCTATTTCAGTAGCGTAGCGAGGGGGGGGGGGGCATTTGTCCCCGTGCGCCGACCTTAGGGGGCGCCAAAATGGGTTGGAAAAATAAATTGAAACGTTGAGGGGGGTGCATATCGAAAGTTTGAGGTGGGGGTTGCAAATCGAATAGTTTGTCCCCTGGCGCCGGGAAGGGTCGCTACGCCTCTGTGCTATTTAAACACATCATGTTCACATAATGTTGGTCACAGGCTTTAAATGTTGTAGAGAAAATAAACGATCCGTTTGCAAACGTTTGCAGTCAGCAGAAAGTATATTCAGTTCAGTGAGAATATAGATCTATTTACATTGAATGTGCCATCTTGTCCTATGTAGTAAAAGTAAAGTCTCCTTTTCGAACCTGACTATCCACAGAGCAAGTGAAGTTAACCTGTTTCTGTAATTTCAGCATATCAGAGGCGTAGCGAGCCTTCCCGGCGCCCGGGGACAAACTTTCAATTTGGCGCCCCCCTCGGAAACAACCTTTCAATTTTCAATTTGCAACCCCCCCCCCCCCATCAAACATTCAATTAGCACCCCCCCCCTCAAACTTTCCATTTGCACCTCCCCTCAAACTTTCAATTTGCACCCCCCTCAAACTTTCCATTTGCACCCCCCCCCCCATACATTATATATATATTTTTCTATTTATAATGCAAAACTGCAGCTAAAATTAAATTTTAATTTGTTTTTTCCAACCCATTTGGGCGCCCCCTAAGGTCGGCGCCCGGGGACATATGTACCTCCCCCCCCTCGCTAAGCCTCTGCAGCATATAAAGGTTTAGTGTGTTTTTATGTAGAATTTGTTCTGGAATTCTTGTCTGTTTTGACGTGATGTGCTGACCTACTTCAGATCGTGGTCACCACAACAGTGACGACAACTCCAGGTCTGTTATTAAAAAACTGAAGGCTCTCAATCAACAACCCAGTCAAACAATGTCAGTTTCATGAAATTAGAGTCAAACAATCATAAGTTACAAAATGCTAAATAAATTGACCACTTTAACATAAAGTCAACACAAATTATTTAAAATATTCTTGAGTCATCAGAAATTTAACTAATTAAGTTTAATTAAGACAGCATCTGTTTACTTGTCCACCTGCATCTTTTAAATTTGAATTGAACAACGTCATCTAGAGGTAAAAACTAAATCTAAATTTAGACATTTATCTATTCTTGACCAAGTCATTAACCGTGACCGCCAGTCACAAGTCAAGTATTACCGCAGTCAACCAGAATTTTTCAAAATAAACCAGGGTTATTGTCGTGTTGCAAATGTCAAGCAGTCATCCAGTCAGCAACTTTCATTAAACGTGAAAAGTCAAGCAGTCATCCAGTCAGCAACTTTCATCAACGTGAAAAGTCAAGCAGTCATCCATTCAGCAAATTTCATCAACGTAAAAAGTCAAGCAGTCATCCATTCAGCAAATTTCATCAACGTAAAAAGTCAAGCAGTCATCCATTCAGCAACTTTCATCAACGTGAAAAGTCAAGAACATAGTACAACGTCAACCACGTTAAACTTTAGGTCTCCAGACTGTTAAAGTCACTCAAACAAAAGTCAAGTCTGATAAGTCAACCAAAGTCAACTTAAGTCAAAGTGGATTAACTATCAATTAGCCAGTCATAGGAAGTCAAACCTAACCAACCCTTTATTCAAAATCAACTTAGTCAAAATAAGCTGTTCATTGATTCAAGTGATGTCAATGAAAGTCAACTTAAATCCACCAAAGTCTACTTTAGTCCACCAAAGTCAACATAAGTCAACCAAAGTTAACCATTCACCCAAACTCAACTTATGTCAATCAAAGTCAACTAAATTCACCAAAGTCAACTAAAGTCAAATTCAGTCAAGGTGAATCCACCAAAGTCAACTTGTCCACCAAAGTCAACTAAAGTCAATCAAAGTCAACTTCAGTCCACCAAAGTCACATATCCCAGCACTGCCCACCATGACGTACAGTGTGGACAGCCTGGAGAACCTGATGACCGCTCTAGGAGGACGTGGCAAGTTCCAGTTGATGGCCCACGTCCTGATAGCGTCTTCCTACATTAGCCTGGTCTTTCATCACGTCATCATGGCCTTCCACGGGTCACCGGTACCCCACACGTGCATGGCCAATGTGGGGAACTCATGTGAGTATTCGTGTGAGTCATTATTTAATGTGTGTGGCAATTAAGTCCTCATTTAATGGTTAGTGTTGGGAATTCATTAAGTCCTCATTTAATGGTTAGTGTTGGGAATTCATCAAGTCATAATTTTATGGTAAGTGTGGGGAATTCATTAAGTTCTCATTTAATGGTCAGTGTGTCAATAAATGAGAGTCATCGTTTACTTGTGCAGTTTGTGGAAGTTTTCCTTTACACAAGTCACCATTTACGTCAGGAACTGTAAGGTTTTAATATTTTATTTTTTAGCGGCAATCTTTGAAGGAAACCTGACCAATGACGTGACTAACACGTCCCACTCGCAATGCTCGACTACTTTTTACTTCTCTGACGGCCGTAACGAGACTGTACTGTGTACGGCGGGACAGTGGATGTACACTCCTGTACACAACGAGTGGAACATCGTCAGCCAGGTCAGTCTTTCATTTTTATGAGCTTTTTTAAGTTTATAAATGTCTGTTTGTTCGTTTGTTTGTGGAGGATTTGTGGCAAATCTTGTAACTCGATTTTAACCCTTTTCTAATGTATCGATTTCGTTCATATTTTCCAGAAACATTAGTCTCCAATGACTATGCAGGTTATTTAAATTTTAATCTAGTTAGACATTTTATTAGTCAATGCAATTTAATTGAACGATTCCAATATTCAATAATAAAAGTGGAGACAACAAGATTAAGTGCCAATGGGTCTGAATCAGCTAGTCGACCAGTTGTCGGATAGGGTTTTAAAGCAAACAAAATAAGTATTGGTTGCTCGTGAAACCGCCTTTTTGTGTGGCAAAAATTGATTTTATTTAAGAAGACAAATTAGTTTTATTTCCTTTTTTTCACCTAATTATTATTATAAAGATTGTATATTAGTTTTATTAGATGCACTTTATGGGTCATCCACAACTGAAAAGCTAGAAATCTATATATACTACTAAAACTCAAGTTTGTTTACATGTTTGAATATTTATTTGTTTTTTTTTTGTTGTTGTTTTTTTTGTTTGTCTGATTGACTACTGTAGAATCTCTACGCTATATGGAGAACTGTAAAATAGTATGTAGGTAGAGAACGATTTTTGTTTTCAGACAGACTGTAAATCACAAATTTATTTAAAGACTTTAATTAATTTATTGATTTATTCATAGGTAGATTAACCACATTAATTTTAAAGAACAATGGCTTAACTTTGACTGAATAGTGACTTTTGATAACTAATTTTTTTGTTTGTTTTTCTGATTTGTTATTGGGGAGAATCTGCATTATGTGTAGAGTTGTAAAATAGGATTTTGGGTGGTAAATATTGTTTTAAACACACTGTTAATTACAAACTAATTTAAAGCCGTTAATTAATTTATTGATATATTCATAGGTAGATTAACCACATTAATTATAAAAGTTTAGAACAATGACTTAAGTAATAGTAAAAAGAATTATTTTCTTTTTACAACAATGTTTTCAATTTTTTTTTTTCTTAAGGCCTACATGTGAATGATAAGGTTGACTATCAGGACCTCGCGGGGCACAGGGCAGGTGAAGTAGAGTTCACCTGTTTCTATGTTCTCAGCATATGAAGGGATAGTGTGGTCAGAGCCATGCTCGACCGGAATCGTTTTTTTTTTTTTAATTCAAACATGTCTGAGACTTGGCGGGACACTGGGCAGGTGAAGTAGAGTTTAGTAGAGTTTTTAAAATATATAAAAAACGTCTTTTTTAATGTGGGGTCTGGTTATTTTGGGATGATAAGTGCTGACAGACGTGATGTCATTTATGGATGACCCCCGAAACCCACAGTTATCTAACTAGATAACGGGTAGTCTAGGACTCTATTAAAAATTCTGATTAGTGAATCAGTGAGTGAAGCATACAATTTGTTTGACTAAAGTGTAAAAAAAAATCAAATTAAGAAATTAAGTGGGAGTGCTTTTCATTCCCACAAGACTGTGTGTTCAGATCACGTAAGTTGAAACTAGTGTACGCATTGAATTTAATCAAACATTTCGCTATTGATTCCAGTTCGATCTCGTCTGCTCCGATGCTTACCTTGTCAATCTGGCAACGACCGTCTATTTCTCTGGCGTCACCATCGGTGGTCTCGTGTTTGGGGATCTGGCTGACCGGTACGGCCGTCTTCCCGTCATGCTCTTCACCCTCTACACGTCATCGGTCCTGGGGGTCATCATCGCCTTCTCTGTCAACTACACCATGTTCGTGGTCCTGAGGTTCATACAGGGGATGTTGTTACAGGTAATACAATAGCTGATGTTCAGGTAGTACAATGGCTGATGATGTAGATAATACAATAGCTGATGTTCAGGTAGTACAATGGCTGATGATGTAGGTAATACAATTGCTAATGATTCAGGTAATACAATGGCTGATGATGTAGGTAATACAATTGCTAATGATTCAGGTAATACAATGGCTGATGATGTAGGTAATACAATTGCTAATGATTCAGGTAATACAATGGCTGATGA
The DNA here is from genome assembly GCF_028476545.2 of Physella acuta. Classification (NCBI taxonomy): domain Eukaryota; kingdom Metazoa; phylum Mollusca; class Gastropoda; family Physidae; genus Physella; species Physella acuta. The sequence continues at coordinate 11,577 of NW_026731642.1, forward strand.
TGTAGATAATACAATTGCTAATGTTCAGGTAATACAATGGCTGATGATGTAGATAATACAATTGCTAATGATTCAGGTAATACAATGGCTGATGATGTAGATAATACAATTGCTAATGATTCAGGTAATACAATGGCTGATGATGTAGATAATCCAATTGCTAATGATTCAGGTAATACAATGGCTGATGATGTAGATAATACAATTGCTAATGATTCAGGTAATACAATGGCTGATGATGTAGGTAATACAATTGCTAATGATTCAGGTAATACAATGGCTGATGATGTAGATAATACAATTGCTAATGATTCAGGTAATACAATGGCTGATGATGTAGATAATACAATTGCTAATGATTCAGGTAATACAATGGCTGATGATGTAGCTAATACAATTGCTAATGATTCAGGTAATACAATGGCTGATGATGTAGGTAATACAATTGCTAATGATTCAGGTAATACAATGGCTGATGATGTAGGTAATACAATAGCTGATGATGTAGGTAATACAATAGCTTATGGTGCACGTCATTGAATTAATCATGATGCAGTTAACACAATGATTTTTGATGGAGATAGTTCAACCTACAGGGAAATGAAAATATTTCTTAACTGTAAAATCTTTAATGTATGTGTAATTTTATGCGTTTTGAGATTTAAGAATTGAATATTTTAAAATAGAATTGTGGATGCTTTTCAAATTTTAAAGAACCAAAACACAATTTTTTTAGCATAGTAGTTTTTTTTCAAGAAAATAAAAAAAAAAAAGAAAAAAGAGAAAACCAACGTAGCATATACTTAAAGAAATATTAGGAGCCTGTGTTGTTTAAAAACTCTATACTTTCACATCTGCAACCATGCGCTCTGCCGCTCCACCATTTCTTTAGAAAGTTAATTTCTACTATGTATCTACGGTATTGCTACAATTATATATGAATATTTAAACTGATTTCAGGGCCTCCAAACGTCCGCGTACACGCTGGTGATTGAGCTGTATGTGGCCAAACATCGACCGTTTGCTGGAGTCGTGACGGAATGTTTCTTTGGTTCCAGCGTCATCGTCCTCGCCGGTCTGGCGTATCTGTTGAGGAACTGGCGACATCTGCAGATTGGGATCAGTGTAGTGGGGGTCACAGCACTGGCACATCCTTGGTGGGTTGTTGGGTTATTGTTGTATGTTGGTGGGTTGTTGGGATATTTTTGTATCTTGGTGGGTTGTTAGGTCAATGTTGTATCTCATTGGATTGTTGTTCAATGTCGTATATTGGTGGGTTGTTGGGGCTGTTGTATGTTGGTGGGTTGTTGGGCTGATGGATCTTTGTGGTAGTTGGTCAGTTTTGTATCTTGGTGGCTTGTTGGTCAATGTTTATCTTAGTGGGTTGTTGGTTAATGATGTATTTTAGTGTGTTGTTAGTCAATGTTGTATATTGGTGGGTTGTTAAGCTGTTGTTTCTCGTTTTTTTGTTGGGCTGTAGTTGTATCTTACTGGATTGTTTGGGCTTAATTAAAACTCAATACTTCAAGGATCGTTCCTGAATCTATTCGATGGCTCATCATGAAAAGAAAAACAAAGAAAGCTTTCAGCGTCATCAAGAGAGTCTGCAAATTCAACAAGGTATTGTCTCCCTTGGACACACTCCTGCACAACTATTGTAGTTGTCTCCCTTGTCTGTATCCACACACAATTATAATTGTTACCTCCCATCGTCCACACATGTACACAACAATCCACTGTCCATTCTTCCACGCTTAACTTTTACACTTTTATAACCTCAGCTTAACAAATCAGATCAATAATATATGCCAACACAATACTATACATGAAAAGATAGTTTCCTATAAAGTAGTTTAACCAATTCTTTATTCTCTCCCCTTACCACTGTTCCTTTCACAATGGAACAGATCCCAGTCCCTGATAAAGAATGGGAGATAATCAAAAGGGAGACGAACAAATCAACAGCTGGACCAATCAGACAGTGTAATTTGACTGACTTGATCCGCAATGGACAAATGAGACAAAGATCTCTCATTCTCTTCTACATTTGGTTGGTGAATAATTTGTTGTGCTTAGTGATTAGCTTGTTAGTTTGTCGGTTTTTTTTTTTTTTGCGTTGGATTTGGAGGGATGGGGTGAATTTCACGTTTAGTATGTTATTGTTGTTGGTTTGCTATGCCAGATGTTTTTAAATTGGTGATGGTTGTGTGCCTACCATGGAGAAAAACGAATTGTCCCTCAACATGAAAAACCCCTTAAAATAAAGTTCCCTTTTCGAACCTGACGGTCCAAGGGGCAAGTGAAGTAGAGTCCATCTGTTTTTTGTGACCTCGGCATATGAAGGGATAGTGTGGTTAGCATTGTGCCCAGCTGCCTTTACTTTCCCTAACGTGAGTTAGGTACCCATTAGAACTGGGTGGACTCAGGGACGTTCTACTGACTAGAACCCGTATTTAAACTCGAAACTTTCGGGTTAAAGTCTAGAGCTTTAATGTATCCTTTAATAAAAAGGTTAGTTAATTAAGTTCAAAAGGAAGTTTTGATGCACGATGTAGGCAATTTTCACCTCAGTAAACCAAAATGTCGTTGTCCACAGGCTAGTGATATCAACCTGCTACTACGGCCTCACTTTCAAACTATCCAGTCTCCATGGCAACCCCTATCTGCTCTTCTGTATCGGAGGTGTGTTCGAGACGTCAGCGTATGCGCTGAGTTTGCCCATGATGAAAATGTAAGCTGCCTTCAATTTCTGATGGTCATTTAAAAGTTTTTAGTTAAAAAATAAACTCTATTCTAACCGTCAAGTACTTTATACTTTTATCTAAATTGCTGTGTCTTTGCTTTTGTTTAATTTTTTAAAATATATAATTTCAAATCTGCAGCTTTGAATTCATTTAATGATCGCATGAAACTGTATAATTACTGTAATTGTCTGTATTTCAGATTTGGTCGTAAAAAACCCCTCCTGGCAACCCTGATAATAGCAGCTGTGACTTGTATTGCAGCCGGATTTATGAATGATTATTTATCTGGTACGGACATGGATTTGTATAGGATAAAAACTGCACTAAAAATATATTTACATTAAAATGTACAGCCAACTTACAGCATTACGCTTCCAAGCAAACGAAAACATATCAGATTACAAAATTTCATTTTGTAACAGACCAGGATATTTAAAAAATTATTTGTCTTTCCTTCCGTCCTGCAGTTTGTGGCCAAATTTGTAACTTTAAATTGACCAACTTTTAAAGCAGCGGTTTGTTACAGCCTCTCCAGCTAAAATATTTGTCTTTGAAGACACTGCACACATATCTAATTTTTTTATCAAAAAAGCATTGTCTGCTCTTGAAATCTCATGCACTTTTTAGCGACCAATTCATCTACTTATGAAAGCAATTTTATTTTATTATCTTTAAAATAAAAGCATTTAAAATATAATTATAATGACTTTATAAATATGTGTTGTATCCATCTTCAGGCTACAGCTATCTAATAGCTGCCCTGGCCGTGGCGGGTCGGTGTGCCGCGAGTTGCCAGTTTGCCATTATATTTGTGTACACGTCAGAGATCTATCCCACAGTCATGAGGTAGGAAGTAGATAAAAATAGCTTGGGACTTTCAAACAGTGTTCGTTTTTAGTTAGTTCAATGTTTCCAATAGTGTAATTCGATAGAAGAAATAATTTTATCATGGACAATACAACCTTCTTATTTCTTTAAAGACTTCATCTTAACGTTAAATTATTTAAAATCTGACAATGATGTCTTCAGTAAGACAAATGTTGGAGAGTTGATAAAACTAGTTGTTTTTTTTTTTTGAGTTGGCAATGTGGTTCAAAATGTGTCTGATACGGTTAGATGTGTGAGTGGAGTTTTAGAAGTAAAAATCAATGAAGTTAGAACGTTCGTGTGGCTCGCTGCCTTCTCCATTGACTGGGTGATTATGGGATTCTTTATTAGGCGAACACTAGGTATACAACTATACAAAAGATCTAATGAAATGGGCTATGAGAACATCCAATGGACTGGGCTATGGGAACATCGGATGGCTTTGATTTTAAAACATCAGATCTCTGATAACATAAATCACTAAAGGCATAACACTTTAATAATTTACATAAATTTAAGTTTGGACGTTCTTATGGTAAAGTGAGGGGACAGACACTCCACTTCGCCGATGTTTCTAAAAAAAATTATATCTTCTATCGTTTCATTAGACAATCTCGTTCAAATGGAATAATGACTTGTCTATACACTTTACAAACTTCCACTTTATTTAACTAGTATTTTGTATTTTATTATTGCTGTTGTCTATAGCAGGTATGCGTCTTCTTTTTTTTTTTACTCCACAGAAACATTGGCATGGGCGCCTGCTGCTTCTGGGCTCGTGTAGGTGGTATTGTGGCCCCACAGATAAACCACTGGGTAAGTGTGGGTGGTATTGTGGCCCCACAGATAAACCACTGGGTAAGTGTGGGTGGTATTGTGGCCCCACAGATAAACCACTGGGTAAGTGTGGTGGTATTGTGGCCCCACAGATAAACCACTGGGTAAGTGTGGGTGGTATTGTAGCCCCACAGATAAACCACTGGGTAAGTGTGGGTGGTATTGTGGCCCCACAGATAAACCACTGGGTAAGTGTTGGTGGTATTGTGGCCCCACAGATAAACCACTGGGTAAGTGTGGTGGTATTGTGGCCCCACAGATAAACCACTGGGTAAGTGTGGGTGGTATTGTGGCCCCACAGATAAACCACTGGGTAAGTGTGGGTGGTATTGTGGCCCCACAGATAAACCACTGGGTAAGTGTGGGTGGTATTGTGGCCCCACAGATAAACCACTGGGTAAGTGTGGGTGGTATTGTGGCCCCACAGATAAACCACTGGGTAAGTGTGGGTGGTATTGTGGCCCCACAGATAAACCACTGGGTAAGTGTTGGTGGTATTGTGGCCCCACAGATAAACCACTGGATAAGTGTGGGTGGTATTGTGGCCCCACAGATAAACCACTGGGTAAGTGTGGGTGGTATTGTGGCCCCACAGATAAACCACTGGGTAAGTGTGGGTGGTATTTTGGCCCCACAGATAAACCACTGGGTAAGTGTTGGTGGTATTGTGGCCCCACAGATAAACCACTGGGTAAGTGTGGGTGGTATTGTGGCCCCACAGATAAACCACTGGGTAAGTGTGGGTGGTATTGTGGCCCCACAGATAAACCACTGGGTAAGTGTGGGTGGTATTGTGGCCCCACAGATAAACCACTGGGTAAGTGTGGGTGGTATTGTGGCCCCACAGATAAACCACTGGGTAAGTGTGGGTGGTATTGTGGCTCCACAGATAAACCACTGGGTAAGTGTGGGTGGTATTGTGGCCCCACAGATAAACCACTGGGTAAGTGTGGGTGGTATTGTGGCCCCACAGATAAACCACTGGGTAAGTGTGGGTGGTATTGTGGCCCCACAGATAAACCACTGGGTAAGTGTGGGTGGTATTGTGGCCCCACAGATAAACCACTGGGTAAGTGTGGGTGGTATTGTGGCCCCACAGATAAACCACTGGGTAAGTGTGGGTGGTATTGTGGCCCCACAGATAAACCACTGGGTAAGTGTGGGTGGTATTGTGGCCCCACAGATAAACCACTGGGTAAGTGTGGGTGGTATTGTGGCCCCACAGATAAACCACTGGGTAAGTGTGGGTGGTATTGTGGCCCCACAGATAAACCACTGGGTAAGTGTGGGTGGTATTGTGGCCCCACAGATAAACCACTGGGTAAGTGTTGGTGGTATTGTGGCCCCACAGATAAACCACTGGGTAAGTGTGATGGTATTGTGACCCAACAGATAAACCACTGGGTAAGTGTGGGTGGTATTGTGGCCCCACAGATAAACCACTGGGTAAGTGTGGGTGATATTGTGGCCCCACAGATAAACCACTGGGTAAGTGTGGGTGGTATTGTGGCCCCACATATAAACCACTGGGTAAGTGTGGGTGGTATTGTGGCCCCACAGATAAACCACTGGGTAAGTGTGGGTGGTATTGTGGCCCCACAGATAAACCACTGGGTAAGTGTTGGTGGTATTGTGGCCCCACAGATAAACCACTGGGTAAGTGTGGGTGGTATTGTGGCCCAACAGATAAACCACTGGGTAAGTGTGGGTGGTATTGTGGCCCCACAGATAAACCACTGGGTAAGTGTGGGTGGTATTTAATAAAGCGAGAGTGATCTCCCCTAAACTTTCTCGAATATTTTTAAATAATACTATGGGGATGGCAACTGGGGATATACAAATGATTTTAAATCCATTTTTAATTATTTAAACTTTTAAAAATAGAATAGAATCTCGTAGAAAAAAAAAGAATTGCGCACCAAGTACCAAGTGATCAGCAAACAATATATGTATAATAGCGCGAAATATTAGTACTTCATAAATTCATATGCGCTCTTTGAGAAATTGTAAATAACGTAAAGTACTATGGAATTTACTCAAAATTTTACAAAAAATGCAGATAATTAGATCTGTTACTTATATGTGAAATTTTATTTATCTATCTAAAACAGTACTCAAGTTATAGGCTTTTTAAAAAACCAATAGTAGAAATAGTTCCACTTCCGATTACCGGAAATTGCTGAAAAGTTGAAACAAATTTCATATAATACTTATATATGACATTTCATCAACATAGCTATAACGGTACTCAAGTTATCGTGTTTACAGACACACATTCACACAACACACACAGACATACAGACAAAATTGCAAAACTATGTTTTTCCGACCCAGGAAGGAGTAACACGTCGAGATTTCTGAAAATCTCGAATTTTCGTTTTGCACGACTACAATATTTCCAATATACATCGTATATACGAGAAAGTAAAAGGAGAAACAATTTGGCAGTGTGTGTGGGGGTGGGGGGGAGGTGCTAAGGTTTGTTGAAGTGTGAAGTCATTTTAGGGGTCTTACATTTTAAGGGAAATGATCTTTTGGGAAGAGGGTAAGACAAAGACAGTAGCGTAGCGAGGGGGGGGGGGGGCGGGGGGAGCATATGTCCCCGGGCGCCGACCTTAGGGGGCGCCAAAATGGGTAGGAAAAATAAATTGAAAGGTTGAGGGGGGTGCAAATTGAAAGTTTGAGGAGGGGGGGTGCAAATCGAAATCTCGAAGGGGGGGGGGGGGTGCAAATCGAAAGTTTGAGGGGGGAGTGCAAATCGAAATCTTGAGGGGGGGGGGGATGCAAATCGAAAGTTTGAGGGGGGGTACAAATCGAAATCTTGAGGGGGGGGGGGTGCAAATCGGAAAGTTTGTCCCCCGGCGCCGGGAAGGGTCGCTACGCCTCTGAGACAAGCGGTCTAAAATCATAACGTCGTTTGTAAACAACAACATAAGGTTAGGGTTAGGGATAAATTCAGGTCAGGTGTAGAGTATGACAAGTGTTAGAGTTAGAGTGGAGATACTAGCAGTAAATCTGGAAAGTTCTTTTAATGTAATTGATCAGTACAAAGCTACCATAATTCTAGAATTTTCTAAAACTGTTGGTTTAGTTAAATTTATAGACTGGAATTTGTGTCTTTGTTTTCTGAAGCTCAGAATTTTTTTACAGACTAAAGCCCTATGGAACGTCGATGCTATTATCATATTCGGCGTATGTTCGTTCATAGCTGCCCTAACGCTGTTCCCTCTACCGGAAACACACAACCAGAACTTGCCAGATACGATTCAGGAAACAGAGACCAAAAACACTGAGCAAGACCATGAAGCTTTCGAGTTTAATCTAGTATCAGACAAAATATGTTAATTTCTTCACGATTCAATAATTCCTTTTTTAATACGTTGTATATATTAATAGATTAAAAACATTAAATCTGGTAAAAAGTTAAACTGTTAAATAAGAATATATGTTAAATAAATTATATTTGCTAATAAATTAAATTGATTAACATTGCTAATGAGTTAAACTAATTATTAAACTAATTAAGTGTCTGTTAGACTAAACTGGTTACCAAAATTAGATATTTACGTTTGAGATACTTCATTTTAAATTCAATAAATCCCATGAAACTGGATAACTAGGAAATTTGACTCTTCAGATGGAGAAGTGTTGTTTATTCTATTAAATAGCTGGAAAACAGGTTTTCTGTTGGGTTCTTCTGTCTAGGGGTATTCAAGGGCAACACAACTTATATCGCGATACAGCAGACTAGATAACACTGATGATGATACTGAAATAATACTAAGAAGTTTAAGATATATACGTAAATAATACAACAGTAAAATATATATATATATATATATATATATATATATATATATATATATATATATATATATATATATATATATATATACATATACATATATATATATATATATATATATATATATATATATATATATATGTACATACATATATATATATATATATATATATATATATATATATATATATATATATATATATATATATAAATATATATGATTCTCTACGTCGCCCAACTATGCGGGAGACCACGCACGCACGCCGACTCTCTAACTCTCCTCCCTCCCTCCCCCCTCCCTCGCTCTCCAGGCATGCGCAACAGTGTGTACCCACCCACCCCATTTGGACAATTGTGTCATTCAGGAAGTCTTCACCCGTCAACTAAGTAGCAGCGTAAGCTACGCGGCGGGTCGGCACGTAAATAATAACAGGTTTACGACACAAATTATGATACACAATACTTACCACACCCGCCCACGTCGACTTCCAAAACCACACGCCAACCACCTGCCACACACCTTTGCACACGCTCTGTTACCCGTCAACTGACAATCCTCACGTGAACACACACTCTCTCTCTCCGTGTAAACACACTCAACCAAGGGCTACAACTATAAACAAAAAGAAAATACCTGACGTTCGAGCACACAACAAAAACATAATCAGGGGGGACGCTACATGTAAGGGAAGTAACTCTATACTTTTAAAAACTGTTTTTCTACTGTCTTTGTTGCGTTGTAAAACATATCTGTAGGAATGAACAGTTACTAAACGTAATTTTAGCGGCTGGCAATAATTTGGCAGGAATTTGAAATACACACTGACAACAACAGACGGTCACAGACATATCACTGACACTTTGACAGCGACTGACATATCACTGATACTATGACAGCGACTTTCATTACCCGGTCACAAATTATGACAATAACTGACAAAATAATGAACCTACTGTCAAATACAATTAATCTAGCAGATCTTGTGAGGTTATTTAATTAAATGTATCCTTTCAAACAAGGCGGTCATGTTGCAGATGAAATAGAGTCAGTGGCGTGGCGAGGTCAGGTGTCACCCGGTGCGACCCCCCCCCCCCCCCCCGAAAGAAATTATATATATATATATATATATATATATATATATATATATATATATATATATATATATATATATATATATATATATATAATGGTGTCACCTCCCCCCCCCCAAAGAAATTATATATATATATATATATATATATATATATATATATATATATATATATATATATATATATATATTCAATATATATAATTGTAAGTATGTGTATAAGCATGTGTTTATGTATTCAAATATCTTTTTTTTCAGGATGTATTTCATTTTTTTTTAAAGCTACGCATCTTTGACTGAACTTCGTCCTTCAAGTTTTAATGTATATAAAAATGAGAAACATAACAGGCAAAAACTTTTTAACAACGTTTTAATCCGCTAGAAGCTCTTTCTATTTTATGGGTATAATAAATTTGTAATCTAATTATTATAATTTATTATAATCCATAGCATAATGTATCCAAAATTAAAAGATCAAACTGACTTAAGGCGTGAAGTAATTGTTTTAAAGCGTTTGACAACTCTTTTTATGGCGACATTTGAAACCAACCAGTTCTATTCATGTTATTTATGTTGCTAACGTTTTATTGCCTATGATCTCCATTATTCATTCTCGTCGCTCAAGTTTTTTAACTTCATTTATTCGAAATGGATTAACACAATTAAACAATTATGTTAGTTTGTAACACGCCCTTTAAATAGTAATTAAAAAAGAAATTGTTTTCATTTAACCTATTACATAATTAAAACTATATATGACAATGACACAAATCAGTGAAAAAGATGATGATATAAAATCCATTCTGTCATTAACATTTTATTTTGTTATCGCCCTACCCGCTAAAAAAAGTAAAGGGGAATAATCTTTGTATAATTTGTGGAACAAAAAAACACACCTATCAACATTATATTTAGTTTTAAATGTATATTTACATATAATTTTTTATAATAATAAATCAATAAGGTTATTATTATTTTATGGTCAAATACGATTAAACACATTTAATGGGAAAAATAACGCATACTGTTAAATATTACTTTGGTGTGTTATTTACCATTTATTAAAATTGAATCTAACAAAGGGAGGCTATTAATACATATGTTTCTTAAAGTAGTTTAAAATACTTTGAAACTCTACGTTAGTAATATATAAATTTTTTTTATTATTTAAATATACATAAATATTACAATTTTTGTAGTCAGATTGTATAATTGTCATATTTACTAGACAATATATTTGTTCATTTTATTATAGTTTTAGTTGGAAACATTAACGTATTTAAAACCGGAAAGTTTAAAGATTAGAGATCTAAAATAAGGTGCTTATTTCAAAACTGATTTTTTTGTAACCTACTCCAAAAAAAAAAAAAAAAAAAAAAATAACATATTTTTATTTGAAAAATGGATTAATATTGGCTAGGTCTAGGGCAGGGGTCGGCAACCTTTTGAAGCGGAAGAGCCAAAAGTTACAATTTTCAAAATTTCCCTGCTTTTAAAGAGCCACTAACATTCTTTAAGTTCAAATATTTTATTTTTTTATTAAGATTATTAGTATTTGTTCAATGAGCTGGAGAGCCGCATCTTGATATCAAAAGAGCCGCATGCGGCTCGCGAGCCGCAGGTTGCCGACCCCTAGACTCTAGGGTAAGGTGGAGGATATTCTTTTTATATTTAGTTATGGTAGGGGGTCGGCAACCTTTGAGACGGGAGAGCCAAAAGTTACAATTTTATACATTTTCCAAGTTTTTAAAGAGCCACTAACATGAACTAAACTTCTGGCGACTAGTTCTGATGTAAAACTGAATAATACAGAATGATGTATAGGTTGTTTTTTTTTTTGTCTACAGTTGTTTTTAATTGTCTGTGTGAGGTCTAGCATGGGCAATCTAGGCACCACTTAGGGTTATTGTTTTATGGGAAATCTAGGCACCATTAAGGGTTATTGTTTGTATGGGAAATCTAGGCACCACTTGGGGTTATTGTTTGTTCTAGTTTAGGGTTATGGCTGGGGTTACACTTAACACTTGCGTTGTCGTTAGGTCTAATGGGCACCTAACACACGTCAGAGAAAGTAAAGGCTGCTGGTCTTAGCGCGGTCCACACTATCCCTTTAAATCCAGGGATCACAGGGGAACTCTACTTCACTTGCACCATGGAATTCTAGTTCAAAGGTGGTGGGTTTCTTTTCGAATGGGTAAAAGCGCAGTGATGCTAACATAATAAAAATACAGTTTCACTTCTCATGCATAAAATATTGATCTTCACTTGGTCACTGTGGGTAAGACACCTGTTGTTAATTGAACGTCAGGTGTGTGTTCGTTAGTTTGATCATACAGCTAGTTGTAAGGCCTCATCCGTCTGTCAGAAAGTGTATAGGTTTGTGTATGTTTGTGTATGTTTGTTTGTTAGATCATACAGCTAGTTGTAAGGCCTCACCCGTCTGTCAGAAAGTGTATAGGTTTGTGTATGTTTGTGTATGTTTGCTTGTTAGATCATACAGCTAGTTTTAAGGCCTCATCCGTCTGTCAGAAAGTGTATAGGTTTGTGTATGTTTGTTAGTTTGATCATACAGCTAGGTGTAATGCCTCATCCGTATGTCAGAAAGTGTATAGGTTTGTGTATGTTTGTTAGTTTGATCATACAGCTAGTTGTAATGCCTCACCCGTCTGTCAGTAAGTTTGTACGTTTGTGTATGTTTGTTATTTGATCATACAGCTAGTTGTAATGCCTCACCCGTCTGTCAGAAAGTGTATAGGGTTGTGTATGTTTGTTAGTTTGATGACATAGCGAGAGATGTAAGAATACATCAGTCTGTCATCAGACTTGCGTGTTATGCTGTTTGGATTTGATAATCTGTTGTAGTGTAAGTTTTGCATTGGATGGGTCGCTGTATGTAGCTGTATGTCGCTGTATGTCGCTGTATGTAGCTGTATGTCGCTGTATGTCGCTGTATGTCGCTGTATGTCGCTGTATGTCGCTGTATTTAAGTTTTAATTAAGAAAAGTGTAGTGCTTCGTGGTTATTATGGTCTAGTTAAAACTGAAATGGGGACGGAGTTCGAATCCGGGTTGAATTCAGTAGACCGTCCCTGTCCACCCAGCTTTGATGGGTACCTAACTCACGTTGGGGAAAGTAAAGGCGGCTGGGCATAGTGCTGACCACACTATCTCTTCATATTCCGAGGTCACAGAAACAGGTGAACTCTACTTCACTTGCCCCATAAACCGTCAGGTTTTAAAAGGGATCTTTACTTTCTAACTTTTAAAAATGAAATAAGGAGAGAAAGGGATTTTTTTTTTAACTTACATAAAAATTGTGAGAAAAAAATAAAAATAAAAACAACAACACAACATAATAGCATTTGCTTGATATATTGTTTTACATTATTTAGATACGTGTGGTAATTGTAGAATTGATTTGTTACCTTTATTTGTAACTCCTTTTTGCTATAAACAATCGCATGCAGCAAATATGTTTAGATGGGTGACTGGTTGTTTTGTTTACAGCCGTTTCCATGGTGACATAATTATTTCAATACCAAAAGCGGCATAAAATTTACTAGATAGGACATTAGATAGGACACAAAAGACGCTATACAAAACACTACGGGCCACATAAAAGGACACTAAAATGGCATTTTATCCATTTTTTTTTAAAAAGTAGATCTTTTTTTTTTTAATTCTAAATTAAAATTTAAAATACAGTCATATTTACTTTAATTGTTATAATACACAAAACAAAAATTGATAATAATGAACGTCTCACAAAAGCGTTAATTTAAAACACCGATTCTGATTTGTTTTATTGTTTCAAAAAAAAAGAACTGTCATTTAGAATTGTTATTATAAGTTTACATTATTTTATGGTTGAATTCCTTCTACGTCAGTCATTCCGTTGGTTGTCCATGTTTTGATGTGACTGATGTAACGTGACTGACACAATCAGTTATGATAAATTGTTAAAAGCCTTGTTAGCGTGTGTGTGTTTCACAGAATTATGTAAGAGTTATCCATAATTAAATGGGACTGAGTGGTCGGATGGTAGAGCGCATAACTGCTAATCTGAAAGTTCTAGTCCATAGGACTTCAAAAAATAAAAATATAAATAATGTATATTAAATATTAATTTGTATTAGTTCTTTCCCATTTATTTAATTTAAATTAAACAAAGGGAGACAATATTACAATTATGTTTCTAAAAGTCGTTTGAAAAAATTAAGAAAATACACACTAATAAAACAATACGTTTTTATTATATAAAATAACAGTTTTATTTGTTTATTTTTTGAAGGATTGTCTAAATTTCATGTTCCATACATTTTGGATTTTCTATTTGATTAAAGTTTATATAGGAAACATTGGCTAGATTAGGCCTAAATCCGTAAACATATAGATGCGACGAGCCCAATAGGTAATAAATAAGAATCTTCGAATTCATATGTACCAACATTTTTCTTTTTTTTTTTAATATAAATATTTTTGCAAAGATCAAAGTGTAGTATCTGTTATGGATTCTACATAAATCTTAGTCTTTTGGTATGTCAGCCCTTTTTAGGGCTGGCTGCCGGGGCTGAGAGGCGGTCAAATCTTCTACTCAACTCATCAAGCAATCAATTACAAATCTCGCCATCGATCGCTGTGGGGTTGCTCCCACACATCCCTCGAAGCGCACATGCCCTCGAGATGAGTCACCCAGTACTTGTATTGGGTGGCTTCAAATGTACGAGTGGCTAATTTTCAACTTTCTATTTTTTTCAGCCTGACGACACCCACCTAGGAGAAATCTTAGGTGGGAGGCTCCGTCACAATTGCCAGCAAATCAACTCATCATCTCTTAAAGATCAACTACGCAAAACTTCCTCATCTACAATGCACAATTAGTTCGTTACCAACAACTTCACAATTACTCTGACGACACCCACCTAGGAGAAATCTTAGATGGGAGGTTCCGTCACAAATACCAGCAAATCAACTCGACATCCCTCAAAGACCAACTAATCTAACAACTTCACGATTACTCAACTCTCGTAAAATAAACACTCATCAACAGCGTCACTTCGCCCATTTCAACTACTCGACCAAGCTTTCGACCACTCTCAAATTCTTCTCATCCTCGATACAGCAATATACGATTACTCAACCCTCGAAAAATAAACGTTTTTCAACAACATTATTTCGCCCACTTCAACTACTTGACTACGCAAGAATACCCTATGATACAACTTCACTCTCTCTCTCTCTCTCTCAAACTACAATAAACAATAAAACAAAGCAACGTATGAAAAACGATATCTCAACACGAAGACACCACCTCTTTTATCCTCTCCAAGCTTTTCTCCATTCGAACAACTCTACCACCAAGACAAGACAACAGACACGAGACTCGCCCTTTCACCAACGCAACATCCCTCATTGATACTCTCAAACTACAACGACTCTACAACTACAAGACTTGATACTACCCAACTAAGCATCAACCACCGCCCAACCAAGATTGTAATACACGCAAGAACAAAGGCCAAAGAACTACGAGAAGCGATCATGTTTTGTCATGTAATCTATGTTAATTTTTATTTTAAAGGAAACCAAGAAACCGGAAGTAAAAACGGGTGAAACAAGAAGACAGAAGGACTCGAAAAATACGACAAGCACAGATTAAACTGTTTAAATATGTATTAAATTTCATGTGTGTATATGCTCATGTAAACCTGCTCTTGCTGTCTACCCTTGCTCGATTGGGGAAGTAGCAAGTGAGAAACAATATTAAACTAAACCAAAAAAATTAAATTTAAAATATAATTTGTTATTAGACGTTTTGTCTTAGAGTTATGCATAAATAAACCATCTTAAATTAATGAAAGTATTGAAAGTAGGCTACAAGTAAGAAAGAAGTATTACTATTGTAAATCTGTATCAGTCCCCACAATCCGATGATGAAAACTGTAATACTAAAGCGAACATGCAAGGCAAACTGACGCTGTAAATTACATGTCTGAGGCGAAAAAGAAAATATTCAAAAACACACTACCACCCGACAATATGTATTTGAATTTCGTGTTCTAATCAGTAGAAAGTCGTTGAGTCCACCCAGCCCTTACAGGTACAAAACTCATTATAATAAAAGTAAACACGGCATTGCATAGTGCTGACCACACTATCACTTCATATGCTGAGCTCAAAGATACAGGTGAACTCTACTTCACTTGCCTATTGGACCGTCGGCCGTCAGGTACGAAAATGGAACTAAACTCAGCTCTAATGAGTACCAGAGTCACGTGAGGGAAAGTAACGTTTGGGCAAATTGTATCCACACTATCCCGTTATATGACGAGGATGCAGAAACAGGTGAACTCTGCTTCACCTGCACCATGGTTCGCCATATTCTAAAGTGTATATTTACTTACTTGTATCCCTAACTAAACTTAAATAATTTTTCTTATCTGATTTCTCATCGTAACACATCAACTTCCTTTTAATTAACCACTCGGGGTCGGCGTGGTCGAGTGGGTAACGCTCATGGTTGCTACACCGAAAAGTCTCGAGTTCGAACCCTCGGGCAGATGAGGCTCGTTGGCTGGGGACAGCCACTCTTCTAGGAGAGACAACTCCAAAATCAAACAACTGCTGCCTTGTAGTTTGTTCTTGGTTGGACATAGGCTATGAAAGCAAATCCAAAAAGAAAAGCATGTTGAAATCGGAGTCAATGGCCTCAACGGCGCATAACCAGTTGACATGTATCCTAAATTGTGTTGGAGGGGGAACTCTTCCAACACTAAAATTAAGAACGGAGAAGAAGAAGAAGAATTAACTACCCACAATCCACTTATCTCATAAACCCACCACCATCAACTACATTTCCTCAGATGTAATCGACATTATTTTTATACTTTTTTTTTACCGGTTAAATATCTGTTACTGAGTTAATTAAGTGTAGGTTTAAATATTTGAGTTTAGTATAACATCACAATATGCCATTAATCAAAACACTATGTAACAATGTAGACGCCTCTCCTTTCTAGGCTAATGTTTCCTGATGTCCAATAGACATGACCAAGTGGACGAGGATCCCTCCATCATTATTGTTGACATGGATAAAATCACGGGTTTTTTTTTTCCTTTTTTTAAATTTTGTAATCAAAGAGATTAAAAAAAATATATTTCAAAACTAAATCCAGAAAATAATTTAGAAATTTAATATTTTTAGAATCAATCTTATAAAAGTGGCAAATGCATTGCGGGGTCTGGCGGCACTGTAGTTCCGCCCCTGGTGTGTGTGTGTGTGTGTGTGTGCGTGTATATGTGTGTGTTTTAAGTAAGTACAATGTCGACATTTAACATTTTGAAATAGAAAGCATTAAAAGCGACAAGGACACCGATAGCTGTCACTCAGCTTGCGACATCTGTCAAATTAGTGATCCACTGCATGGATACATTTGTATTTGGTGTTAATCAAGCACTGACGACAATAGTTTTATACCGTGTGCCTAATGTTGTGACCTGTTGGTGAATCACGCATGACAAACACGTCATCAGCTTTCACGGAAACGTTAGGTCACAGGTCACTTGTTATCTGACCAGGATGTTGTTGTGATTGGTCAGTTGAGACTTGCCTTGTGCCAATAAGTAATTGAATACATATATAAATATAAATAAATATATGTATATAAATATATATAAATAAATAAATAAATAAATATAGTCCATATATAAATATATATATATATATATATATATATATATATATATATATATATATATATATATATATATATATATATATATATATATACACCTTGATGATTTAGACTTGATAAAATGTAATGGCCACATCTCTCAGTATTAATACCAAGTACTTAATACATAGCAGTAAAAGAAAACAACGTGAAATATTTGTTTTGCAAACAAACTAAGTTAGAAACATTGACGTCGTTACGTCGGATGTCGCATGGTGCGGTAACTGAGGGTGTCACCTGTTGCGGTAACTGAGGGTGTCACCTGTTGCGGTAACTGAGGGTGTCACCTGGCGCGGTAACTGAGGGTGTCACCTGGCGCGGTGTGGTAACTGAGGGTGTCACCTGTTGCGGTAACTGAGGGTGTCACCTGGCGCGGTAACTGAGGGTGTCACCTGGCGCGGTGTGGTAACTGAGGGTGTCACCTGGCGCGGTGTGGTAACTGAGGGTGTCACGTGGTGCCGTAACTGAGGGTGTCACCTGGCGCGGTAACTGAAGGTGTCACCTGGCGCGGTAACTGAGGATGTCATCTCGTGCGGTAACCGATGGTGTCACCTCAACCGGCTTCAATATTTAAACATTTTTGGTTTATGACACCCTTCTCCCTCTACTAGATATTTTAACTGGATACAACATAATTCTGACAGTAAATTTTACGATTTTTTCCTTGTGGTGTCACCCTGTAAATGTTGTCACCGGGTGCTGACAGCCCTCACGACCCCGCCGTGTGACGCCACAATGATAAGAACAATTTGGTTCTTGAGTGATTTAAAAAAAAAACATACTTGTAAACACCTCTTAAGACAACAAAATCCTGCTTTTGCTGCTGTATCAGTACATTACATGACTGCAAAGTTTAGCAAACAATTGGATTCAGACTTGAAAATTTTAAAGTTTTAATTTCGAAATGTGGTCGTTATAGATTTTTACTTGTTGTACAAGTTGAAAACACTCATGAAGAAATAGCCTACTTAAGAAAATTAAGATTATTGCACATATACGAATAACATAAAACTAAGAAATATTTCGAAATAATTTTTAAAAATTGATTTTTTTTTTTTTGAAATGATAATTTTTTTCTTTAATGGTTCTGGGCGTTATTTGTACATGTTTAATTTATGCTTCATGACGTCATTTCATAATTGTATTTGTTTTAGCCTTCAAAAGGCCAGCTGCTGTATATTAACATCTCGATGTATGTATGTATATAGGTCAGTTAGAGGTAGGCGTCAGATGTTTTTTTTTTGGACTGTCAATTTGTTATGTGATGTTTTATTATTGTTATACATTCTCGTTTGGGGGATTGGTTTGTTAATTTTTTAACGTGTTAATTTCTTGTAAGTTTGTGTGGTGTTATTGAGTCGTCAACGAGGTAAGTTGTTAAGGTGTATTGTTGATGGTTTTTATATTGGCAGGTTTTTGAATTGGTAATTCGTTACTTTGGCAGGTTTTGAGTTTGGTGAGTTGAAATAGAAAGGTTGACAGGACGCTTTAAAACTTGAAAATATGAGTGAACGTTAAAAAAGATTGCAGTTATTTCTAATTCTGAAAGATGTTATTTTGTGCATTGTGATAAAAAGTAATCAAGATATTCAATTTTAACGCAATTAACTTATTATTTTAAAAATTTGTAAATTTAAAACAAAAACTTCAATGTTTGTTGTGTAAGATTGTTTGCGTCGTCATTTTACGAAGAGTCAGGGGAATGGGAGGTGGGGGGGGGGGGTAGAAGAGATTCTAGAATTGTATCAATCAATACGTTTTGTACATATTTGACATCACTTTTAAAAATGATTTTTAACTTTCTTTTATCATACAAGTGATCTGTTGTATTTCTAAGATAGTAATTTAAGTATTAAAGATATATTACCATGTAATGTTATCAAGTCAGTAGAACGTCCCTGAGTCCACACAGCTCTTATGAGTACCTAACTCACGTTAGGGAGAGTAAAGACGGATGGGCAAAGTGCTGACCACAACTTCCCTTCATATGCTGACATAAGAAACATATGAACTCTACTTTATCTGTCCAATGGATCGCCAGGTCTAAAGAGGAGTCTTTACTTTACCTTTTTACTGTGAAATATTTGTTGTGTAGACAATTTAGGTGTTAAAACGATATCGCTATGTAAAATTTCTAGGATAGTCATTTAATTTAAGTGTTCAAATGACATCACTACGTAATATTTCTTGTATAGCCCCAGCATAGGTCTAGTGCTAAAAAGCTATCGACATGCGACTGAAAACTGGGCCATTAAACAAGTTGATTAAAAAGTCATGCCACGCTTCAGATAGATATGTAACAATACTTCAGTCATATATTACTGAGAACTTCCTTTAAAAAAATAGTATGTAACACTTTTTTCCACATAGGCAATAAAAAACAATTCTGACTTTTTTGAGGCACTGTGTGTGTTAGTATCTCTGGAATCTACATTGTTTTAGCTTAGCTGTAACCTTGGTTAGGTCAGTTCAGTTTTCTCATTAGCTTTTTTATACCTTATTTTTATACGCGTAGCGCGTGCCTAGTTGATTTAATTCACGTGCTAATTAGATCAAAGTTGATTTATAGGTGTGTGTGTGTTCGTTTCTCTCCCTCTCTCTCGCTCTCTCTCTCTCTCATATATACATATATATATATATATATATATAAATATAAATATATATATATATATATATATATATATATATATATATATATATATATATATATATATATATATATATATATATATATATATATATATATATATATATATATGCCAGGCTCTGCTCTGGCGTTTGTGAAAAGCCTATCTGTAAAGGACAGTGCAGTGGTTCTTCCAGACTTTTTTCTCCGGGGGGGGGGGGCACTTGAAATTTTCGAGGGGGGGGGGGGTCGGACACTGTTAAAAGTATATATTTTCTATATAAATTTCATTTCATTCGGTAGACTTTTTTCGCGGGGGGGGGGGGGGCACAAGCCCCCCCACCCCCACCCCCCCCCCAAGAGATGCCTGGAAGAAACTCTGGGACAGTGACTTGTGTCTCGCCCTAGGTCTTGATATGAAATATTATATATATATATATATATATATATATATATATATATATATATATATATATATATATATATATATATATATATATTATACGAGGGAGATGTAATTCAGTTTAATTATTTAAAAATTATTGTATTCTAATAGAGGTAATTCTATTAAATAACGCGTAATTATTATTTTTTTTGCTATTTAAACATATTATAATGTTCACATATTGTTTATCATAGCTTAAAGTGATGTAGACAATAAACGATCCGTTTGCAAAAGTTTTCATTCAGTAGGAAGTCTATTCAGTATGATGCAATTCAGTTTATATATTATATTTCAAAATAACCATATTCTAATAGAATTAATCCTATCAATTCATAAGTACTATTTATAACGGTATATAAACACATCAAAATGCTAATGTCCAACAAAAATGTTGGTCACGGATTAATTTAGGAAGAGAATGATACTTTCATGACATTTTCATTGGGCAGGAGATATGTTAAATTACCTACGTGTTAATGATGAACTTTTTGTTTCACACAACAGATGTGTCATCTGCTTTTATGTGGATGTGGATGTTTGTTATGACTTGATATGTTGACCTACTTCAGATCGCGATGAACAGCCAATCAGTGTCTATAACATTTGGACAGTCGTTAGCCTAAAACTTGGACGCTTTTATAAATAACTCAGTCTAACAGTACAATACAATTGTAATTAAATCAACGTCAAACAAAGTCTTACAACGTGAATGCAAGTTATCCAGCTTTATATATAAAGTCAACAAGAGTTTTTGAGGCTTAAGGCCCTCCAAAGTCTTCAAAACACAAACCAATTCAACGGCTATTATCCTAAAAAAGCAGATCATTAAAGTCATCATTTTTCAAAGTCAACATATCATTAAAGTCAAAAGTCACACTTAGCTCATCCTGCGTCTACCTAAGAAAAAAAACTACATACAAATTTAAATTCAGTCAACCAAAGTTAACCATTCAAAGTCAACTTAAGTCAACCAACGTCAACTTAAGTCCACCAAAGTCAAGTTAAGTCAACCCAAGTCAGCTAAAGTTAACCACCCATCTTAAGTCAACTTAAGTCCACCAAAGTCAACAAAGTCAACTTAGGTCAACTTAAGTCCACCAAAGTCAACAAAGTCAACTGAAGTCCACCAAAGACAACTTACTCAACTAAAGTCAACTTAAGTCTACCAAAGTTAGCTAAGTAAACTAAAGTCACCTTAAGTCAACCAAAGTCTGATCAGTCAACTAAAGTCAACTAAGTCCACCAAAGTCACCTTAAATCAACCAAAGTCAGCTCAGTCAACTAAAGTCAACCGAAGTCCACCAAAGTCACCTTAAGTCCACCAAAGTCACCCTATCCCAGCACTGCCCACCATGACGTACAGTGTGGACAGCCTGGAGAACCTGATGGCCGCTCTAGGAGGACGTGGCAAGTTCCAGTTGTTGGCCCACGTCCTGATAGCGTCTTCCTACATTAGCCTGGTCTTTCATCACGTCATCATGGCCTTCCACGGGTCACCGGTACCCCATACGTGCATGGTCAATGTGGGGAATTCATGTGAGTCATTGTTTTCGAATGAGTCATTATTTAATGGTCAGTGTGGGGAATTCATGTGAGTCAGTATTTACATTATGTGCTGAATTAAAATTTATTTAAACATATTTGCTTTTTAGCGCAATTTCCATTCTGGAGAATTGCGTTTATAAACCCGTCATTTCTGGATGTATGAATGTATGAATGAATGGATGTGTGTCCGCAGCTTTAAGTCGTATCTCCTCCTCAACGAAGCAATATCGATGACTAGTTCCAAAAGAAATTATGTTAAGCAAGTTACGAGGATGAATATAGGCCAAAAAAATTCCGGGTTTCTTTCATGGATTTCCCGGAAAAGCCAAAAACAAAACTCGAAAAAATGCAGTTTTTGGCCCATATCTCGGCAACCAGACCACTTAGCGACTTGAAACATGTACCAATCGATTTCTGCCATAATTTAGAACAATATTGCCGAAGAAAGTTTTCAAAAATATCCTTTCGTTCGGTCACAAAAAAAATTTTGAATTAATTAAAATTTGGACCGAATTAGTAGGCATTTTTATCCAACCACACCACACGCGTCATCACGTTCAATAGCTGCGCCATCACGTTCAATGGCTGCGACATCACGTTCGGTAGCTAGGCGCGCAATGGTTTTTAGTCATGTAACTCTATTGTAAATAAAACATGTAAAATACTGGACAAAAAATTAATAAAAAACGTTTTAATAACTAACCAATGGTTTTACTAACTCTGCTCTTGATTTACGCTACGACAGAGCTATTTTAGATAACATAAGGAAATTGCGCTAAAATTGTCACTAAACTTTTTAATTACCTTGTTTTTTCTTGACGCAAGTTGCTTTGAACCAGCGCCTCTGATTAAAAATTCCAAAGAAATTTAACGTCTAAGTTTTAAAAAAAAAGAATACACAATGTGGCGTGTAAATTAGTCTATCATTGCTAAAAAATCAAAGGCCCTAGCATATTACCCTATGAAATCGTCAATCGTCCATGTCCCGAATACTATAGTTTCTTTTTTATTTGTTAAGTAGTTAATTATCTAACAGCTAAATCCGAAAACTGATGAAGAGATAAGTTTAAAACTTTCCTTCAGGAGTTTCGGTTTATTGTGTACAAACGTCCTATATTCTACTTTTAGTTTTAACGTCAACAGAAATATCATTCTCCTTTATACGGGTATATACATCGTATTTGTTGTTTTTTTTTCATACAAGTCATAGTGCTTTGCCAGTAACTGTAAGGTGTTTATATTTTAATTTTAGCAACAAGCTTTGAAGGAAACAAGGAAACTTGACCAATGACTTGACGAACACGTCCCACTCGCAATGCTCGACTACTTTTTACTTCTCTGACGGCCGTAACGAGACTGTACTGTGTACGGCGGGACAGTGGATGTACACACCTGTACACAACGAGTGGAACATCGTCAGCCAGGTCAGATCTGCATTTTTAGAAACATTCAGTGGGTCACAGACTATTGAAAACTTTAAAATTAATAAATAGGCCTTTCACAACTGAAAATTTAGAACTATTTGATGAGACATGGCTTAGGGTTCGTCCATAAATGACGTCACACTCGTAGTGGGGAGGGGGGGTCCGTAATTTTGTGACGGTGCGTGAGAAGGGGAAGGGGGGGGTCAGATGGTGTGACGTCACACTTTTGCATCATAAAAACGCAATGCTAGAAAAGGAATTGTAGCCGTTATTTCGCTTTTTAGAACACTGTTTTTATATATTGTAATAGGAATTGATTAAAATACTCTGTTGACAGAGTTCAGACGAGATTTGGAAAAAAAAATATCGTATTTTAGAAAAATTCAACTGCAATAATGAGGGGAATCGTAGGCTGATGTGTCAAGTCATTTTAGGGGGGTGGGGGGTCTGGCTTTTTGTGACGATGTGTGACAGACAAGAGGGGAAGGAGGTAAACATCGTCAAAAAAGCGTGACGTCATTTATGCATCCCCCCCTTACTTGATTTTTTTTCCTCTTGAACCCATGAGGAGCAAAGGATTGCAGCCTCACTTCAGTACCGAACTTTGTTTTTGGGCAGCTTTCTTTAACTGCGCCCACGAAAGCCTGGCACTCCTTGCTTCTCATATGAGACAATGACAAGTGAAAATTGTAATTATCTCAGAGAGTTGTAACAATATTTTATTTTATACATTTAAAGACTTTGTTCTTCATTTGACGTAAACGTCATCAATAAACGATGTAAGGGTTCTAGTTACTGTGAAAGACTATGTGGGACAGAGGAGGATGCAGTGATGTAAAAGCCCAAAGTATTTATTCCTTTAATTAAAATAGAGGGAAAAAATAATGTTTGATATTGAGCTGTAAAAAGTAAAAAGGTGTGGTTGGATGTAAAATTTGTCGAGCAGCAAAAATAGGTGCAACTAAAATAAAATGGTGGAGAGGAGGGTAGTACGACTCCCTCTGGACTGGGCGTTCAGAGGTCGAAACTTGTGTATGCACTGAGTTCAATAAACATAGCAATATTCATTCCAGTTTGATCTCGTCTGCTCCGATGCTTACCTTGTCAATCTGGCAACGACGATCTATTTCTCTGGCGTCACCATCGGTGGTCTGGTGTTTGGGGATCTGGCTGACCGGTACGGCCGTCTTCCCGTCATGCTCTTCACCCTCTACACGTCATCGGTCCTGGGGGTCATCATCGCCTTCTCTGTCAACTACACCATGTTCGTGGTGCTGAGGTTCTTACAGGGGCTATTGATGCAGGTATACTATGATAATTAACTACACCATGTTCATGGTCCCGGGGTTCTGGCAGGGGCTATTGATGCAGGTAATACTATGATATTCCTTTACACGGTTCCCAGAAAGATGGGCAACGGAAAAAAAGCGCAACGGAAAAAAGCAAAACAAAAAGTGCAACGGAAAAAAGGGCAAACAGAAAAAAGCGCAAACAGAAAAAAAGCCAAACATAAAAGAGCGCAAACAGAAAAAAGCGCAAACAAAAAAGCGCAAACGGAAAAAAGCGCAACAGAAAAAACGCAAACAGAAAAAAGCGCACACAGAATAAGGCGCAAACATAAACAAACAAAAGCGCTTTTTCCGTTGCGCTTTTATTGATCCAGGTAATACTATGATAATCAATTACACCATGTTCGTGTAGCTGGTGTTATTACATGGGCTTATGGTGAAGGTAAATAATTATTAACTATGGCAGGTTTGTGAATTACATGTTCTTGCAAGGTTTGCTGATGCGTTGTTTAAAACAAGTTTTAAAAATTGAAAACAAAATTATAGGGTTGTGGTTGCTTCTTTAAATTAAAAAACAAAGAACAATATTACTATTTTTTAAAAGAAATTATGAGCTTTACTTTTCGACTACTCTGTTCCCCATTCTTCGGAATATATATGTATTTTAAATGCGTGTATTTATCTGTTGACATTTCCATTGATTTCAGGGCCTCCAAACGTCCGCGTACACGCTGGTGATTGAGCTGTATGTGGCCAAACATCGACCGTTTGCCGGAGTCATGACGGAATGTTTCTTTGGTTCCAGCGTCATCGTCCTCGCCGGTCTGGCGTATTTGTTGAGGAACTGGCGACATCTGCAGATTGGGATCAGTGTAGTGGGGGTCACAGCACTGGCGCATCCTTGGTGGGTTGTTGGGTTACTGTTGTATGTTGGTGGGTTGTTGGGTCTATGGTGTATTTTGGTGGGTTGTTGGGTCTATGGTGTATTTTGGTGGGTTGTTGGGTCTATGGTGTATGTTGGTGGGTTGTTGGGTCTATGGTGTATGAGGGTGGGTTGTTGGGTCTATGGTGTATTTTGGTGGGTTGTTGGGTCTATGGTGTATGTTGGTGGGTTGTTGGGTCTATGGTGTATGAGTGTGGGTTGTTGGGTCTATTGTGTATGAGGGTGGATTGTTGGGTCTATGGTGTATGAGGGTGGGTTGTTGGGGCTATGGTGTATGAGGGTGGGTTGTTATTCTATGTTGAATGTGGATCGGTTGTTGCGTTTCTTATTGTCTGTTAGTGAGTTTTTTGCTAATATAATAAATGTTATATGTGGTTGGGTTGTTGGGTTTTTTGTGTTTGTTGTTGGGTTGTTGCATTTATGTTGTATGTCGGTGTGCTGTTGCTCAATGTTAAACGTTAGTGGGTTGTTGGGTTAATGTTGTGTATGGGTGGGTTATTAGGCTAGTGTACTTTGTTGGTTAATTATTGGGTTAGTGGAGTATGTTGGTGAGATTTTGAGTTATGTTTTATGTTGTTGAATTGTAGGGATTAATCCGAAATGTTATATCTTGGTAGTCTGATGGATTGATAGTGATTTTTTTGTATCTTGTATGAAGATTGTGTTTATCCTTGGTGGGGTGGTACGTCCATGTTGATGGTAGATTTTTGTATAAGGTTTCCTATCTTGAACAAAATGACAAAGTACAGATTTTTTAAAAACTTAAACATTACATTTTTGATCATCATAAGTACATCATCTGGTGTATGCATTCTAAGATGTTTGTGCTGACTCGAACTTTAGCTTTGGGATTAGAAGTCGCGTGCTCTATCCATTGACCACACCGTAACATCATGTTCTTATTTTTAAAGTTCACTAACCATAAGATATATTTATTTTCCTCTTACTTGAAATTTTCCATTTTGTCTACCTCAGGATCGTACCCGAATCTCTTCGTTGGCTCATCATGAAACAGAAAACAGAAAAAGCTTATGGCGTTATCAAGAGAATCTGCAAGTTCAACAAGGTATTACCTCCCCTGGATAAATATCTGGAAATTTATTGTTGTCTCCCATGTTCCTTCATAAAAGCAAAATTAAATTACCCCCATCAACAATAACGCATTTCAGTATATTTCATATATATATATATATATATATATATATATATATATATATATATATATATATATATATATATATATATATATATATATATATATATATATATATATATATATATATATATATATATATATATAATATATATATATATATATATATATATATATGTATATATATATATATATATATATATATATATATATATATATATATATATATATATATATATATATATATATATATACATACATATATATATAAGATATATATATATATATATATATATATATATATATATATATATATATATATATATAATATATATATATATATATCGTGTATGAAAGGACCATTTAGTATAAAGTCGTTTAACCTAAGGTACGATCTTACCCCCCCCCCCCCCTCCTACCATACATTCAATTGAACAGGTTCCAGTCCCAGATAAAGAATGGGAGATAATCAAAAGAGAAACGAACAAATCAACTGCAGGACCAATCAGACAGTGTAACCTGACAGACGTCTTCCGCAATGGACAAATGAGACAAAGATCTCTCATACTCTTCTACATTTGGTTGGTGAATATTTTGTTGTGATTAGCTTACCTCGTTTTTAGAGTGTTAATATCTGTTGCACTTACTTCTATGACATACATTTCAATGTATCTAGTAATCTGTAGATAAGCTACTTCAAAAGAAATAAAATTTTAAATTATCTACATCCATAATGAGTAGCCTATAGACAATCTCTCCAACGATACGTAGGTAAATTAACGTACCTTTTTTTTTTTAAATCACTTTTTGTTAACTACAGGCTTGTGATATCAACCTGCTACTACGGCCTCACTTTCAAACTATCTAGTCTCCATGGCAACCCCTATCTGCTCTTCTGTATCGGAGGTGTGTTCGAGACGTCAGCGTATGCGATAAGTTGCCCCATGATGAAAATGTGAGAGAAGTTCCACTTTCGTTGGCAATTTAATTATCATTTAATCCAAAATAATTTCTACACTAATATGCTAATCATTTTCACGTACAACTAAGATGTAGCTTCATACATTATTTAAAGTGAGCTTAGAAAAAATATTTTAGTGTTTAAAACCGAAGATTTTGAACGTATAAAATATAACTAGAGATTGTTTAGAAAAGCCTTTAAATTGTGGTCGTCCTTATTTCAGATTTGGTCGTAAAAAACCCCTTCTGGCAACCCTGATAGTAGCTGCTGTGACTTGTCTGGCAGCTGGATTTATGAATGATTATTTATCTGGTAAGGACATGGATTTGTGGAAGAAAATATTTGTATTATAAACATGTATTTGCGTCTTCTGATAAAATATTAATATAATATCGGTTTAGAAGTTAAAGTTAACGTTTTTTTTTTGTTTTTTTTTTTGGTCCGACAAAATCTTTTGAAATTTGTTTAATAGACCAGGTTTTTTCCCATCTTCAGGCTACAGCTATCTAATAGCTGCCCTGGCCGTGGCGGGTCGGTGTGCCGCAAGTTGCCAGTTTGCCATTATATTTGTGTACACGTCTGAGATCTACCCCACTGTCATGAGGTAGGATCATATCAATTGACATATTGACGTGCTTGACTCTATTTTCAGTTTCTAAAATACCGACAACTTACCGTTCAGGGGAGATTACTACCGATGTATTTTTTTTTTATTCCATAGAAACATTGGCATGGGCGCCTGCTGCTTCTGGGCTCGTGTTGGTGGTATTGTGGCCCCACAGATAAACCACTGGGTAAGTGTGGGTGGTATTGTGGCCCCACTGGGTAAGTGTGGGTGGTATTGTGGCCCCACAGATAAACCACTGGGTATATGTGGGTGGTATTGTGGCCCCACAGATAAACCACTGGGTATATGTGGGTGGTATTGTGGCCCCACAGATAAACCACTGGGTATATGTGGGTGGTATTGTGGCCCCACAGATAAACCACTGGGTATATGTGGGTGGTATTGTGGCCCCACTGGGTAAGTGTGGGTGGTGATTGAAAATAAGGAGAAAAGGAGAGATAATTTGTTGATGTGTGACGTCTTGGGGGGGGGGGTGTACAATAAGCGGTCTCAAAGCGTGACGTCAATTATGAGGGAGATTCAAATTAAGGCTACGGCCAGTGATTAGACCAGCGTTTCTTTCAGGCATCTCTTTGAAAATTTCAAGTGCACTTCCCCCCCCCTACCCCCCACCGGAAAAAAAATCTCTGGATAAGACGAGATCAGGTGTAGAGTTAAGACAAGTCAAGTCGCTATATCTAAGCGTCCTTTTAACGCGTCTTACAAGTACCGAATCATCTTAACTCCACAACTCTAAAAGCTCTCAGTGTAATTTTCCCGTCAAACTTGTAGGTTGGTCTTTGTTTTCTAATGCTCAGATTTTTAGCGCAATTTCCATACGTACAATTGCGATTATTAACTCGTTCTGGATGGATGTGTGTCCGATGTGTGTCCGCAGCTTTAAGTCGTATCTCCTCCTCAACGAAGCAATATCGAGGACTAGTTCCAAAAGCAAATATGTTAAGCAAGTTCCGATGATGATTGTGGGCCAAAGAAATTCCCGGAATTCCTTCCTGGATTTCCCGGAAAAGCCAAAAAAACTCGAAAAAATTCAGTTTTTGGCCCATATCTCGGCAACCAGACCATTTAGCGACTTGAAACATTTACCAATCGATTCCTGCCATAATTTAAAACAATATTGCCGAAGAAAGTTTTCAAAAATATCCTTTCGTGCGGTCACAAAATATTAATTAAGGAAATTGCGCTTAAATTGTCACTAGACTTTTTATTAACTTGTTTTCTTACAGACCAAAGAGTTATGGAACGTTGATGCTATCATCATATTCGGCGTGTGTTCCTTTCTAGCTGCCATGATACTCTACCCTCTACCGGAAACACACAACCAAAGCTTGCCAGATACGATGCAGGAAACAGAGACCAAAAAACCTGAGCAAAATCATGAAGCTTTTGAGTTTAGTCTAGTATCAGATAAAATATGATGTTTTTCAAAACCTCTATTAAACCTTTAGAAAATAGACTGTTTTATTTTTTTTCTTAAGTTTCTACTGAAACATCTTTGAAGCCCTAATTGATACATGGATGCCGGGCAGTTTCCCAAAAGACTATTGTCCGAATAATATTAATGAATAAGAAAACGTGTTCATTTAATGATAAATGTTTGATTTTGCTAGATGTAATCGATAAAGAAATTTTTTTACGTAAAATTGAATTACATGATTTACTTATTTTCGAAATTCTAATTACATATAAAGGGTACGGCATGCTGTAGCGGTTTCGAGTTCGAATCCGCGTTCAAATCTTTAGAACGTCCTTGAGTCCACCCAGCTCTGATGTGTACCTTACTCACGTTAGAGAAAGCTAAGTCGACTGGGTATAGTGCTGACCACATTTCCTTTCATAGACTGAGGTCACAGAAACCGGAGAACTTTACTTCACTTGTCCCATGTACCGTCAGGTTAAAAAAAGAAACTTCGACTTTAATTACCAAAATAATTTTTAAAAAAACAACATTTTACGCCAGATTTTATTTATATTCAAAAATATTTTTTTATTAAACTGATCACACACTACTACATACGTTACCGTGAACAGTCATCATAAATGTATTTACATGAAATATTAAAAGAACCGACTCTTTGAAATTTCCAAACAAGTTTTGTTAAGTTTTCAAAGACACCGCCTACCCCTGGTGGTGCGTTATAATTGCCCCCCCCTCCCCTCCCCTAAAGAATAAAAACAATGCGCTTCATACAGTACTCAAGAGAAGCAACTCTACTCGAATACAGTAATACCAGCGCTTGTTATATATTGCTGCTAAAAGCTAAGAATGAGCTAATATCACCCATCGATCTCTAATAGTATTTATCCCAATCTTCGATCAAATATTTACTTCCCCTTCTATTATTTTGTCGATTTCCAGAAAAATGCGCAAATACAAAAATATACTAATACACTTTTATTTTGTTATATTTCATGGTTTTTAAGCTTCAATGTGGTCAATTTTTTGCGAAAACTGTAATACTAAAGCGAACATGCTAGGCAAACTGACGCTGTCAATTACAAAATTACATGTCTGGGGCAAAAAAAAAAAAAGATAGATTTAAAAAAAAAACAACAATTCCTTGCGTCAGTGGCGTAGCGAGGTCGGGTGTCACCCAATGCGGCACTTAATGGTGTCACCCCCCAGAGGCGTAGCGACCCTTCCCGGTGACAAACTTTCAATTTTCGATTTGCACACTCGAATTAATCACTTAATTAAGTGGAATTATCATTTTTCTCTATATATTTTGCTATTTTTTGCCTTGGTGTCACCCCCCCCCCTAAATGGTGTCACCCGGTGCGGTCCGTACCCCGACTCCCCTCGCTACGCAACTGCCTTGAGCACTTCCCTGATCTTGCCAGCCTCCTTTATCGACTTATGACCAGCAACTTGTACACCGCTGATGCAAGGGACACAACTCAATCGTGCCAGTCATATTTACCCGGTTGCTGGTACTGCTATACTAAAGGGTTCATTTACCTAATTTAGCTGAGTACTCGGACAAGCTTTTGAGGTGGCCTGATATCCGACTTAAAAATAATACAAAGTTTGATTTCACGATAATAATTTTCGCACATTATTAGCTTCGTTGTAACATTTAGAGGAAGAATGCATTGTTGTTTATTCACTATCTCATGTTGTTGCGAAAAAAAACTTCCCACTAAAAACTCCAATCCTCTATAGGCAAAAAGAGGTAATGGCTTTAGTAAAGTAATGTTCGCTTTCCAAAAATGACGGTCTATGGGGCAAGTGAAGTAGAGTTCACATGTTTCTGTGATCTCGGCACATGAAGGGATAGTGTGGACAGCACTATGCCCAGCCGCCTTTACTTTCCCTAATGTGATTTAGGTACCCATCCGAGCTGGGTGGACTCGGGGACGGTTTCCTGACTTGAATCCGGATTCGAACTCGAGACTTACGGGTTAGCAGTATATCTCTCTACTGCTAGGCCACTCCGTCGTATTATAACAATATAATGTAATAATAAAATATAATTCTGACACTTTTTATGAATACACAGAACATTAAAATTGTCTACTGTCAGATTCATTTTCAAAAGGCTGAGTTAACGGGCATATCAATAGTTGTATGAAGTAAGTTTTTCACGTGTGTCAGGTAACCATCAGATATGGGTGGGCGCATATGGATCCGAACTCTAAAGTTTCGGGTTAGGAAAGGAAATGCCTTACCACTCGGCCACGCCGCCCCTATTTATAGATGGTACAACAACCTTGACCTACTTTATCACATGAGAGTGTGGGATTTATAATGAGTGTGTGTGTGTGGGAGGGGGGGGGTTGGTTAAAGTGTATATTTTCTATACAAATTATATATTTATATTTCGTCCGGGGCGTTAGACGAACTCCGGAGAGGGGGGGGGGGGGAGGTGGAGGGGGGGGGGGAATGAGAAGGTAACATTCAAGTGAAAAATAACAGTAAATGTATTAATAGTTTGATTTGTTTAAACATGCTAAAACCTATCCACGTCAATAAACATAAGCTTTTAATAGTGTTTTATCTATAAGGTAACTATTATAGAAAGTCCTATATATCTATATATATAAAGCAAAGTGGTCGGGTGCCCGATAGGGCACTTCCCGGCGCCGCAGGCGCGTCAAATTTGGCACGAAGGTGCCTTATCGCGATAGAACACGAGGGCCGGTGACGGTTCGGCAAAAAGTCTACGGAGAGGGGGTCAAAACTGACCTCGACTGACCGGCGCCTTATATGGGCTATATTACGAAAAAAAAATTCCGACGACGACCCCCCTTGAAATTTTGTGAGGTGGTAGGAGAACACCTTGGGGTGTCACAAAAAACTCGGCATATCTGGGAAAACTTCGTAAAGGGGTCAAAACTGACCAGTTGTATTTCCCTATATAATCTTTGTATTTTATGGGAAAAACAGAGGGTCATTTCAACGCAGACTTTAGGATACTTAAGCTCAGTATATCTGGCTAATTTTTTGCATGCTCCTAGGTCAATGGCTTGACCTGTAGGGAAAACTGTCGGTTACACTCAAAGCCCTCGACGAGGGCTAAAAAGTGACCGCGAGTGAAATTCTCTTTATATGAGCTCTATTACGAAAAAAAATTTCCTCCGACGACCCCCCTTGATATTTTGTAAGGTGGTAGGAGAACGCCTTGGGGTGTCACAAAAAACTCGCCATGTCCGGGAAAAATCGGGAAATGGGTCAAAACTGACCAGTCGTATTTCCCTATATAATCTTTGTATTTTATGGGGAAAACAGAGGGTCATTTCAAAACGGATTTTATGGCACTTACCCTCTTTACATCTGGCTCAGTTTTGGCATGCTTATAGGTAAATGGCTTGACCTTTAGGGAAAACTGTCGGTTACACTCAAAGCACTCGACGAGGGCTAAAAAGTGACCGCGAGTGAAATTCTCTTTATATGAGCTCTATTACGAAAAAAAAATTCCTCCGACGACCCCCCTTGATATTTTGTGAGGTGGTAGGAGAATGCCTTGGGGTGTCACAAAAAACTCGCCATGTCCGGGAAAAATCGGGAAATGGGTCAAAACTGACCAGTCCTATTTCCCTATATAATCTTTGTATTTTATGGGGAAAACAGAGGGTCATTTCAAAACGGATTTTATGGCACTTACCCTCTTTACATCTGGCTCAGTTTTAGCATGCTTATAGGTAAATGGCTTGACCTTTAGGGAAAACTGTCGGTTACACTCAAAGCCCTCGACGAGGGCTAAAAAGTGACAGCAAGTGAAATTCTCTTTGTATGAGCTCTATTACGAAAAAAAAATTCCTCCGACGACCCCCCTTGAAATTTTGTGAGGTGGTAGGAGATCACCTTGGGGTGTCACAAAAAACTCGGCATATCTGAGAAAACTTCGTAAAGGGGTCAAAACTGACCAGTTGTATTTCCCTATATAATCTTTGTATTTTATGGGAAAAACAGAGGGTCATTTCAACGCAGACTTTAGGGTACTTAAACTAAGTATATCTGACTAATTTTTTGCATACTCTTAGGTGAATGGCTTGACCTTTAGGGAAAACTGTCGGTTTGACTCAAAGCCCTCGACGAGGGCTAAAAAGTGACCGCGAGTGAAATTCTCTTTATATGAGCTCTATTACGAAAAAAAAATTCCTCCGACGACCCCCCTTGAAATTTTGTAAGGTGGTAGGAGAACACCTTGGGGTGTCACAAAAAACTCGGCATATCTGGGAAAACTTCGTAAAGGGGTCAAAACTGACCAGTTGTATTTCCCTATATAATCTTTGTATTTTATGGGAAAAACAGAGGGTCTTTTCAACGCAGACTTTAGGGTACTTAAGCTCAGTATATCTGACTAATTTTTTTGCATGCTCCTAGGTCAATGGATTGACCTTTAGGGAAAACTGTCGGTTACACTCAAAGCCCTCGACGAGGGCTAAAAAGTGACCGCGAGTGAAATTCTCTTTATATGAGCTCTATTACGAAAAAAAATTTCCTCCGACGACCCCCCTTGATATTTTGTGAGGTGGTAGAAGAACACCTAGGGGTGTCACAAAAAACTCGGCATATCTGGGAAAACTTCGTGAAGCGGTCAAAACTGACCAGTTGTATTTCCCTATATAATCTTTGTATTTTATGGGAAAAACAGAGGGTCATTTCAACGCAGACTTTAGGGTACTTAAGCTCAGTATATCTGGCTAATTTTTTGCATGCTCCTAGGTCAATGGCTTGACCTTTAGGGAAAACTGTCGGTTACACTCAAAGCCCTCGACGAGGGCTAAAAAGAGACCGCGAGTGAAATTCTCTTTATATGAGCTCTATTACGAAAAAAAAATTCCTCCGACGACCCCCCTTGATATTTTGTGAGGTGGTAGAAGAACACCTAGGGGTGTCACAAAAAACTCGGCATATCTGGGAAAACTTTGTAAAGCGGTCAAAACTGACCAGTTGTATTTCCCTATATAATCTTTGTATTTTATGGGAAAAACAGAGGGTCATTTCAACGCAGACTTTAGGGTACTTAAGCTCAGTATATCTGGCTAATTTTTTGCATACACTACTATAGATGACTAGGCCGTATGGAAAAACTGTTGGTCAGACTCAAAGCCCTCGACGAGGGCTAAAATATGATCTTGAGTGAAATTCTCCTTATATGAGATATATATATAAATAAATTGACGAACGATCCCCTTAATATTATGTGACGTCGTAGACCGACCCTGGAGGCTAACAAAAAAACTTTAATCCCGTCAGAAACAGCCATTATAGTTGTTAAATATGTTCATATACCGTAATTTCTTATATAAGCATAGCAACTGTTTGTAAAAAAAAAACAAAGACATACGTCATACGTTCAGTTTTCAAGGGAGGTAACGTTTTTTAAAATATTATTTTTCAAATAATTGTATACTATTTTAAACAGAAACAGAAAATGACGAAGTATAGCATTTGTTTTAGTACAAAATTAAGTTGTTAATTTAGTTACGTATCACAATTAAATAAATAAATAAATTTCAAAAGGCAATGTAATAAAAACTATGAGATGTACTGTTCATGGAAGCTGTGTAGTTCTAATTCCATTTTACTTATACATTGCGTACTTTCCGATATTTTTCTGGGAACGGTATTTAAATGACAAACTAAAACATTTTTTTTCTAAAGTTAGCATTACTGTTTAAATTAAAGCACTCAACACCAAATCCATCGCTAAATAATTAAGTATTCAAATTCTCAAATGTTATTTAAAAACCTAAGCGAAGCTAGGCAGTATGCCTAGTCTATATATATAAAGCAAAGTGGTCGGGTGCCCGATAGGGCACTTCCCGGCGCCGCAGGCGCGTCAAATTTGGCACGATGGTGCCTTGGGGTAATAGAACACGAGGGCCGGTGACGGTTTGCCGAAAAGTCTACGGACAGGGGGTCAAAACTGACCTCGACTGACCGGCGCCTTATATGGGCTTTATTACGAAAAAAAAATTCCTCCGACGACCCCCCTTGATATTTTGTGAGGTGGTAGGAGAACGCCTTGGGGTGTCACAAAAAACTCGCCATATCTGGGAAAACTTCGTAAAGGGGTCAAAACTGACCAGTTGTATTTCCCTATACAATCTTTGTATTTTATGGGAAAAACAGAGGGTAATTTAAAAAACGGATTTTAGGGCACTAACCCTCTTTACATCTGGCTAATTTTTTTGCATACTCTTAGGTAAATGGCTTGACCTTTAGGGAAAACTGTCGGTTTGACTCAAAGCCCTCGACGAGGGCTAAAAAGTGACCGCGAGTGAAATTCTCTTCATATGAGCTCTATTACGAAAAAAAATTTCCTCCGACGACCCCCCTTGATATTTTGTGAGGTGGTAGGAGAACGCCTTGGGGTGTCACAAAAAACTCGCCATGTCCGGGAAAAATCGGGAAATGGGTCAAAACTGACCAGTCGTATTTCCCTATATAATCTTTGTATTTTATGGGGAAAACAGAGGGTCATTTCAAAACGGATTTTAGGGCACTTACCCTCTTTACATCTGGCTATTTTTTTGCATACTCTTAGGTAAATGGCTTGACCTTTAGGGAAAACTGTCGGTTTGACTCAAAGCCCTCGACGAGGGCTAAAAAGTGACCGCCAGTGAAATTCTCTTTATATGAGCTCTATTACGAAAAAAAATTTCCTCCGACGACCCCCCTTGATATTTTGTGAGGTGGTAGGAGAACGCCTTGGGGTGTCACAAAAAACTCGCCATATCTTGGAAAACTTCGTAAAGGGGTCAAAACTGACCAGTTGTATTTCCCTATATAATCTTTGTATTTTATGGGAAAAACAGAGGGTCATTTCAACGCAGACTTTAGGGTACTTAAACTCAGTATATCTGGCTAATTTTTTGCATACTCTTAGGTGAATGGCTTGACCTTTAGGGAAAACTGTCGGTTTGACTCAAAGCCCTCGACGAGGGCTAAAAAGTGACCGCGAGTGAAATTCTCTTTATATGAGCTCTATTACGAAAAAAAATTTCCTCCGACGACCCCCCTTGATATTTTGTGAGGTGGTAGGAGAACGCCTTGGGGTGTCACAAAAAACTCGCCATGTCCGGGAAAAATCGGGAAAATGGGTCAAAACTGACCAGTCGTATTTCCCTATATAATCTTTGTATTTTATGGGGAAAACAGAGGGTCATTTCAAAACGGATTTTAGGGCACTTACCCTCTTTACATCTGGCTATTTTTTTTGCATACTCTTAGGTAAATGGCTTGACCTTTAGGGAAAACTGTCGGTTTGACTCAAAGCCCTCGACGAGGGCTAAAAAGTGACCGCCAGTGAAATTCTCTTTATATGAGCTCTATTACGAAAAAAAATTTCCTCCGACGACCCCCCTTGAAATTTTGTGAGGTGGTAGGAGAACGCCTAGGGGTGTCACAAAAAACTCGGCATATCTCGGAAAAATCGGGAAGTGGGTCAAAACTGACCAGTCGTATTTCCCTATATAATCTTTGTATTTTATGGGAAAAACAGAGGGTCATTTCAAAACGGATTTTAGGGCACTTACCCTCTTTACATCTCGCTAATTTTCGGCATGTTTATAGGTAAATGGCTTGGCCGTACGGCTGACCTGTCAGTTTCACTCAAAGCCCTCGACGAGGGCTAAAACGTGACCGCGAGTGAAATTCTCTTTATATGAGCTCTATTACGAAAAAAAAATTCCTCCGACGACCCCCCTTGAAATTTTGTGAGGTGGTAGGAGAATGCCTTGGGGTGTCACAAAAAACTCGGCATATCTGGGAAAACTTCGTAAAGGGGTCAAAACTGACCAGTCGTATTTCCCTATATAATCTTTGTATTTTATTGGGAAAACATAGGGTCATTTCAACGCAGACTTTAGGGTACTTAAACTCGATATATCTGGCTAAGTTTTTGCATACGTTTAGGTCAATGGCTTGACCTTTAGGGAAAACTGTCGGTTTTACTCAAAGCACTCGACGAGGGCTAAACAGTGACCGCGAGTGAAATTCTCATTATATGAGCTATATTACGAAATAAAATTTCCTCCGACGACCCCCCTTGATATTTTGTGAGGTGGTAGGAGAACGTCTTGGGGTGTCACAAAAACTCGCCATGTCCGGGAAAAATCGGGAAATGGGTCAAAACTGACCAGTCGTATTTCCCTATATAATCTTTGTATTTTATGGGAAAAACAGAGGGTCATTTCAAAACGAATTTTAGGGCACTTACCCTCTTTACATCTGGCTAATTTTTGGCATGTTTATAGGTAAATGGCTTGGCCGTAGGGCAGACTTGAGAGTTTCACTCAAAGCCCTCGACGAGGGCTAAAAAGTGACCGCGAGTGAAATTCTCTTTATATGAGCTCTTTTACGAAAAAAAAATTCCTACTACGACCCCCCCCTTGATATTTTGTGAGGTGGTAGGAGAACGCCTTGGGATGTCACAAGAAAACTAGCCATATCTGGGAAAACTTCGTAAATGGGTCAAATTTGACCAGTCGTATTTCCCTATATAATCTTTGTATTTTATGGGGAAAACAGGGTAATTTCTACACAAATTTTAGGGTACTTACTCTTTGTATAACTAGCTAATTTTTTGCATACACCTCTATAGATGACTGGGCCGTATTGAAAAACTGTTGGTCAGCATCAAAGCCCTCGAAGAGGGCTAAAAATGACTGCGATTGAAATTCTCATTATACGAGATTTGGTCATTTGGTCTATGAACAGGGGCGGTAACTTTTTAATGTAACAATTTTTTAATATTTTGTATACTCTTTTTAAGAAGAAACAAAATTCATAATGTATAGAATTGTTTTAAATGGATATTTTGTTATAATTAAGTTTTGTATTGTATTGAAATTGTAAAATTAATTGCAAAAGTAATTTAGTATTATATTTGATTAATAATTTTTATGAAAGCCCTTTCAGTTCTATTAACCTGCGAGTAATAAGTTTGCGAATATTCCATCAATTTACGGGCACAATAAAAGTACCCCACTGTATAAATTTAGGCCCTAAGCATTTAACATAACAGCCAATCACCTATTAATTAATCATTCAATTTCTCAGGTTTTTTGAAAACCTAAGCGAAGCTAGGCAGTATGCCTAGTCTATATATATAAAGGAAAGTGGTCGGGTGCCCGATAGGGCACTTCCCGGCGCCGCAGGCGCGTCAAATTTGGCACGATGGTGCCTTCGGGCGATAGAACACGAGGGCCGGTGACGGTTGGCCGAAAAGTCTACGGAGAGGGGGTCAAAACTGACCTCGACTGACCGGCGCCTGATATGGGCTATATTAAGAAAAAAAATTCCTCCGACGACCCCCCTTGAAATTTTGTGAGGTGGTAGGAGAACCCCTTGGGGTGTCACAAAAAACTCGGCATATCTGGGAAAACTTCGTAAAGGGGTCAAAACTGACCAGTCGTATTTCCCTATATAATCTTTGTATTTTATGGGGAAAACAGAGGGTCATTTCAAAACGGATTTTAGGGCACTTACCTTCTTTCCATCTGGCTAAGTTTTGGCATGCTTATAGGTAAATGGCTTGGCCGTAGGGCAGACATGTCGGTTTCACTCAAAGCTCTCGACGAGGGCTAAAAAGTGACCGCGAGTGAAATTCTCTTCATATGAGCTATATTACGAAAAAATTTTTCCTCCGACGACCCCCCTTGAAATTTTGTGAGGTGGTAGGAGAACGCCTAGGGGTGTCACAAAAAACTCGGCATATCTCGGAAAAATCGGGAAGTGGGTCAAAACTGACCAGTCGTATTTCCCTATATAATCTTTGTATTTTATGGGAAAAACAGAGGGTCATTTCAAAACGGATTTTAGGGCACTTACCCTCTTTACATCTCGCTAATTTTCGGCATGTTTATAGGTAAATGGCTTGGCCGTACGGCTGACCTGTCAGTTTCACTCAAAGCCCTCGACGAGGGCTAAAAAGTGACCGCGAGTGAAATTCTCTTTATATGAGCTCTATTACGGAAAAAAATTTCCTCCGACGACCCCCCTTGATATTTTGTGAGGTGGTAGGAGAATGCCTTGGGGTGCCACAAAAAACTCGGCATATCTGCGAAAACTTCGTAAAGGGGTCAAAACTGACCAGTTGTATTTCCCTATATAATCTTTGTATTTTATCGCAAAAACAGGGAAATTTTATCTGGCTAATTTTTTGCATACGTTTAGGTCAATGGCTTGACCTTTAGGGAAAACTGTCGGTTTGACTCAAAGCCCTCGACGAGGGCTAAAAAGTGACCGCGAGTGAAATTCTCATGATATGAGATATATTACGAAAAAAATTTTGCTCCGACGACCCCCTTTGAAATTTTGTGAGGTGGTAGGAGAATGCCTGGGGGTGTCACAAAAAACTCGCCATGTTCTGGAAAAATCTTGAAATGGGTCAAAACTGACCAGTCGTATTTCCCTATATAATCTTTGTATTTTATCGCAAAAACAGGGAAATTTTAACACAATTTTTAGGTTACTTAACGTCTGTACATCATGCTAAGTTTTTGCATACACTACTATAGATGACTAGGCCGTATGGAAAAACTGTTGGTCAGACTCAAAGCCCTCGACGAGGGCTAAAAGATGATCGTGAGTGAAATTCTCCTTATATGAGATATATATTTAAATAAATTGACGAATGATCCCCTTAGTATTATATGACGTCGTAGACCGACCCTGGAGGGTAACAAAAAAACTTTATTCCCGTCGGAAACAGCCATTATAGTCGTTAAATATGTTCATATACCGTAATTTCTTATCTAAGCATAGCAACTGTTTGCAAACAACAGTAAACAAAGACATACGTAATACGTTCAGTTTTCAAGGGAGGTAACGTTTTTAAAATTAATATTTTTCAAATAATTGTATACTATTTTCAACCGAAACAGAAAATGACGAAGTATAGCATTTGTTTTAGTACAAAATTAAGTTGTTTATTCAGTTACGTATCCTAATTAAATAATCAAATAAATTTCAAAAGGCAATGTAATATAAACTGTTAGATATACTGTTTATGGAACCTGTGTAGTTCTAATTCCGTTTTAGTTATAGATTGCGTACTTTCCAATATTTCTTTGAGAACGGCATTTAAATGACAAACAAAAACATTTGTTCTAAAGATAGCATTACCGTTTAAATTAAAGCACTCCACACCCAACCCATCGCTAAATTATTAAGTATTCAAATTCTCAATGTTTTTTAAAAACCTAAGCGAAGCTAGGCAGTATGCCTAGTATAACTATACATAATAGAAGGTGAAAAAATAAAACGAGTAATATTAAATATTAATTTGTGTACGTTACTTCCCATGTATCAAATTTTATTTAAAAAAGGGGAAATAATTTATAATTTTGTTCTATAAAGTCGTTTAGAAATAATATTTAAAATTACAACTAGTTAAAAAATAAATGTTAATTATTCAACTATAAATTTATACAACAATATGTTATATTTGTTGTGCATTCTTAACATTTAATACATTTCAGTTTTATAATGTAAATTATGTTTAAATTTGAAACATTAACAGGATTAAATGTTTTATATTATATAAATTTAATTTGTATGTTTCCAACTAATGGTTCAATAATTTGTACACAATAAAAATCTTACAAATAAAATAAAAACGCCTAAGAAGTCTACACTCTGGTTACTCTTTACGACGCGTTTTTAAATAATTTTTTTGTTTATTTCTTTTTACAATTTTTTTTACTATTTAAAAACTATTTTTTGATTATGTTAAAGTATTTGTAACTGTTTTTTAACGTTTACTAGAAGAGAGCAATTTTTTTTTGTCAACAAAATTCTTTTAACTAGAGCTGTAGTAGAACTAGCAGTACAACGTTAAATTGCTAAACCGAAAGACTCGAGTTTGAATCCAGGTTCAAGTCTGTAAACGTCCCTGAGTTCACCCAGCTCTGATGGGTACCTAACTCACGTTTGCGAAAGTAAAGGCGACTGGACATAGTGCTCACCACACTATCTCTTCATATGCCGAGGTCGCAGAAACAGGAGAACTCTACTTCACTTGTCCCATGGACCGTCAGGTTCGACTAAGGGAACATAACATTAACAGTCTGTGGAAACAATGCATTTGTAGAAATTCATTCTAATGTGTTAGCTCATAGGTGTTTTGTTCATTTGTGCTGAGAACCCCTGACTTGATTTGAGACATACTGAGTATGTGTGAGGCCGCTGAGTCACACAGCTCTAATGGGTACCTGACTCACATTAGGGAAAATAAATCGGAAAATAAAGGCGGATGGTAAAACTAAGCTAATGACTAGACCAGGGGTCGGCAACATGCGGCTCTTTTGATATCAAGATGCGGCTCTCCAGCTTCTTGAACAAATACTAATAATCTTAATAAAAAAAAATATTTGAAATAAAAAAAAATGTTTGTGGCTCTTTAAAACCAGGGAAATTTTGAAAATTGTAACTTTTGGCTCTCCCGCTTCAAAAGGTTGCCGACCCCTGGACTAGACAGAAGTTAAATGGTTAAGTCAATGAAAACAAGACAACCCTACATTTTACAACCCATTATGTTACAACGCAACAACTTTACCGTCACAATCCAATACGTCACAATCCAACACGTCACAATCCAACAAGTTATCAATATTAACAGAAAGTGATATTTCAACAATATCTTTTTCTGTTAATATTGCTATTTCAGTAACAACGCCTGCTTCCATCCTCTCTACACTACAACACGCTGTAATCCAACAAGTTACATTCCTAAACGTTACAATCCTACACGTTACAATCCAACACAATGTAATCCTACACGTTACAATCCTACACGTTACAATCCTACACGTTACAATCCTAAACGTTACAATCCTACACGTTACAATCCTACACGTTACAATCCTACACGTTACAATCCTAAACGTTACAATCCTAAACGTTACAATCCTACACGTTACAATCCTACACGTTACAATCCTAAACGTTACAATCCTACAC
This sequence comes from Physella acuta, assembly GCF_028476545.2. NCBI lineage: Eukaryota > Metazoa > Mollusca > Gastropoda > Physidae > Physella > Physella acuta. The sequence goes on from NW_026731642.1 coordinate 54,083, forward strand.
GTTACAATCCTACACGTTACAATCCTAAACGTTACAATCATACACGTTGTAATCATACACGTTACAATCCTACACGTTACAATCCTTAACGTTGTAATCCTACACGTTGTAATCATACACGTTACAATCCTACACGTTACAATCCTACACGTTACAATCCAACACGTTGTAATCCTAAACTTTGTAATCACACACGTTACAATCCTACACGTTATAATCCTAAAAGTTGTAATCATACACGTTACAATCCTACACGTTACAATCCTACACGTTACAATCCTACACTTATAACCCTTCCTCGTTGAAACCCAATACAGCAACAGCTGCTTACATTTTAAAATTAATTGTGATTAAATAAGTCAAATTTTCGTTAAACGCAAATATAACTGTCTACAAGTAATTTTTTTTTTCAATGTCATCATTCAAACTTCTTCCAATTATTGTTTACAAAGTAAAATAATTTAAACTAAGATCCGAACAGTCAAGTCTTATTTTTTACTTGCCAGTTTTGCGAAATATAATATGTTTAAATATGTAAATCATTTCAAAGCTCGTGTAAGTATAGCATATGTTACCCATAAATAAATAAAAACAAAAGCTCAACACACTATAATCATGTTGGCTTACATGTGTGAATAAAGCTTTTTAGACGACGAAATATGCTTAGCTCCACCCTCCCCCCCCCCCCCCCCAACAATTGTTCATCTTTTCTCATGTCATCCCACATTCTCATTAAGTTATCAGATAATTAGATGGGTTTTTTTAAATTAATTATGCATTTAATTACTTGCTGTTGAGACGTTACGTACGTGGGACCACATTCAAGCAGGAGTTGTTATAAAGGTAGGTTGTTGTATCAGTAGGTTTTCATATTGGTAGGTTGTTCTATTGGTAGGTTGGTCTATTGGTAGGTTGTCATATTAGTAAATTGTTCTATTGGTAGGTTGTTATATTGGTAGGTTGTCATATTGGTAGGTTGTTCTATTGGTAGGTTGTCATATTGGTAGGTTGTTCTATTGGTAGGTTGTTCTATCAGTAGGTTGTTCTATTGGTAGGTTGTTCTATTGGTAGGTTGTTCTATTGGTAGGTTGTTCTATTGGTAGGTTGTTCTATTGGTAGGTTGTTCTATTGGTAGGTTGTTCTATTGGTAGGTTGTTCTATTGGTAGGTTGTCATATTGGTAGGTTGTTCTATTGGTAGGTTGTTCTATTGGTAGGTTGTTCTATTGGTAGGTTGTCATATTGGTAGGTTGTTCTATTGGTAGGTTGTTCTATTGGTAGGTTGTTCTATTGGTAGGTTGTCTATTGGTAGGTTGTTCTATTGGTAGGTTGTCTATTGGTAGGTTGTTCTATTGGTAGGTTGTCATATTGGTAGGTTGTTCTATTGGTAGGTTGTCTATTGGTAGGTTGTTCTATTGGTAGGTTGTCTATTGGTAGGTTGTTCTATTGGTAGGTTGTCATATTGGTAGGTTGTTCTATTGGTAGGTTGTCTATTGGTAGGTTGTTCTATTGGTAGGTTGTCTATTGGTAGGTTGTTCTATTGGTAGGTTGTCTATTGGTAGGTTGTCTATTGGTAGGTTGTTCTATTGGTAGGTTGTTGTTTCAAAAGGTTGTCATATTGGTAGGTTTTTGTATTAGTAGGTTGTTATATTGGTAGGTTGTTGTATCGGTAGGTTGTTCTATTGGTAGGTTGTTCTATTGGTAGGTTGTTATATTAGTAGGTTGTCATATTGGTAGGTTGTTCTATTGGTAGGTTGTCTATTGGTAGGTTGTTCTATTGGTAGGTTGTTGTTTCAAAAGGTTGTCATATTGGTAGGTTTTTGTATTAGTAGGTTGTTATATTGGTAGGTTGTTGTATCGGTAGGTTGTTATATTGGTAGGTTGTTCTATTGGTAGGTTGTTCTATTGGTAGGTTGTTGTATTGGTAGGTTGTTGTATTGGTAGGTTGTTATATCAGTAGATTATCATACAGGGAGTGTATCTTATTGATGGCCATAATCTTTAAATACTCGTTAAAAGTAATTATCTTTATTTTAATTAATTTGTTCTAAACACTTCTATTCCAGACTAACATTTGCCATTCGAGGAGCCTATAGCTTGTATAATGCTACCTAGTGTGTTAACGTCATAAACTGACCCCACACAAAAAAAACCCACACAAAAAAAACACAAAAAAATAACAACTAGGTATTGAGTTTTGGACTTGTATATTAACATGTTAAGAAAGACTGGTTGGTCTAATTTGTTATTGATGTATGCAAAACTGTGTTCACATCAAACAAAGCTAAACAGTTATATCAATTCAGCTTTGATTCATTTAAGCCTTGCATAGTCAGCTTAATTAAGCCAAACAGCGTGAACAGGCATAGTCAACCGTTTGTTATGTTACTTAAGTCCTGCAAAGTCAACTAAGTCCATCGAAGTCAACTTAAGTCTACCAAATTCAACTAAGTCAACCAAAGTCAACTTAAGTCCACCAAATTCAACTAAGTCAACCAAAGTCAACCAAAGTCAACTAAGTCAACCAAAGTCAACTTCAGTCTACCAAAGTCAACTAAGTCAACCAAATTCAACTAAGTCAACCAAAGTCAACCAAAGTCAACTAAGTCAACCAAAGTCAACTTCAGTCTACCAAAGTCAACTAAGTCAACCAAAGTCAACTAAGTCAACCAAAGTCAACTTCAGTCTACCAAAGTCAACTTAGTCCACCAAAGTCAACTAAGTCAACCAAAGCGAACTTAAGTCCACCAAAGTCAACTAAGTCCACTAAAGTCAACTTAAGTCCACCAAAGTCAACTAAGTCCACCAAAGTCAAGTTGAATCCACCAAAGTCAACTAAGTCCACCAAAGTCAACTTCAGTCAACCAAAGTCACATATCCCAGCACCGCCCACCATGACTTACAGTGTGGACAGCCTGGAGAACCTGATGGCCGCTCTAGGAGGACGTGGCAAGTTCCAGTTGATGGTCCACGTCCTGTTGGCTGTATCCTACATCAATGTTCTATTTCATCACGTCATCATGGCCTTCCATGGGTTGCCGGTCCCCCATACATGCATGGCCAGTGTAGGGAATTCATGTAAGTCTCATCATCTCATCATCAATATCATTATCTATATCATCATCTATATCATCATCTATACCATTATCTATATCATCCTCTCTAGCATCTATATCTTTTTTCTACATCATCATCTATATAATTATCTATATCATCATCTAAATCATTATCTATATCATCTTCTATATCATTATCTATATCATCATCTATATCATCATCTATATCATCATCTATATCATCATCTATATCATCATCTATATCATCATCTATATCATCATCTATATCATCATCTACATCATCATCTATATCATCATCTATATCATCATCTGTATCATCATCTATATCATCTTCTATATCATCATCTACTTCATCATCTATATCATCATCTATATCATCATCTATATCATCATCTATATCATCATCTATATCATCATCTACATCATCATCTATATCATTATCTATATCATCATCTACATCATCATCTGTATCATCTACATCATCATCTATATCATCATCTACACCATTATCTATATCATCATCTTTATCATCATCTATATCATCATCTTTATCACATCTATATCATCTATATCATTATCTATATAATCATCTATATCATTATCTATATCATTATCTATATCATCATCTATATCATCATCTGTATCATCTACATCATCATCTATATCATCATCTATCTCATCATCTATATCATCATCTATATCATCATCTATATCATCATCTATATCATCTTTTATATCATCTATATCATCATCAATATCATCTATATCATCATCAATATCATCATCTATATCATTATCAATATCATCATCTATATCATCTTCTATATCATCATCTATATCATCATCTGTATCATCTACATTATCATCTATATCATCATCTATATCATCATCTATATCATCATCTATATCATCATCTATATCATCATCTATATCATCATCTATATCATCTATATCATCATAAATATCATCTATATCATCATCAATATCATCATCTACATCATCATATTTTCCTTTTTGTGCCCATGACACAGCAAGCTCCCACCATTTTTGTCGGTCTCCCCCAATTTTCCTGGCAGTCCCCCGTGACAGTCCTGCCTCTGCCAGCTGCTTCCTGGCAGTCCCCCATGACAGTCCTTCCTCTGCCAGCTGCTTCCACACTGTGCGCCTCCAAGTCTCCATTGACCTTTCCTGATTTATTTATTTTTTGTTGAAGCGTCCAGTTTAGCGCCATTCCTACAATATCATCTGGATTCATTCATGAGCCGTGCCACATCCAGCGCCATCTTCTTTTTTTTCATTTAATTCGGATACTGCTTCCATTTCCTTCTCTCCTTGTAGTCTATCATAGAAGATGATGTTAGGCCATCATCTACATTCTTTCGAGTAACATGTTTTAGCTATTCCTAAAAATCAGAGTTTCTTTCAGGCATCTCTTCGGGTTGATGGAGCACTGGGGAAAAAATGAAAAAAAAAATTTTAACCATTTTTTGAAACATCAAAAGCTAGGATCTTCTTCATGCTTTACTGAAAGTTTTCAAACTTAAACTTAGACTGGTTTTTTTTAACCAGATTACGAGGTGTGAAATCTTTTCATTTTAGCAGCAGTTTATGATGTCAAAATGTCCAATGACGTCACTAGCACGTCCCACTGGCAATGCTCGACTACTTTTTACTTCTCTGACGGCCGTAACGAGACTGTACTGTGTACGGCGGGACAGTGGATGTACACACCTGTACACAACGAGTGGAACATCGTCAGCCAGGTCAGATCTGCATTTTAAATACATAATTTATGGGCCATATTAATTATGCACATTTTGTTTGGCGTTCACTTGGTGTGCAATTCTTTTTTCTACGAGATTCTATTCTATTTTAAAAAGTTTAAGCAATTAAACATGGATTAAAAATCATGTCTATAACCCGAGTTGCCATCCCCTGTATATAAGAATATTCAAGAAAGTTTCGGGGAGCACTCCCGGTTTATTTTTTATAAAATTCTCACATATAATCGTTTTATCTTTTATTCCAGTTTGATCTCGTCTGCTCCGATGCTTACCTTGTCGACCTGGCTACCACCATTTATTTCAGTGGCGTCACCATTGGTAGTCTGGTGTTTGGTGATTTAGCTGACCGGTACGGCCGTCTTCCCGTCATGCTCTTCACCCTCTACACGTCATCGGTCCTGGGGGTCATCATCGCCTTCTCCGTCAACTACACCATGTTCGTGGTGCTGAGGTTCTTACAGGGGCTATTGATGCAGGTAATACTATGATAATCAATTACACAATGTTCGTGGTCCTGAGGTTCTTACAGGGGCTATTGATGCAGGTAATACTATGATAATCAACAACAACATGTTCGTGGTCTTGAGGTTCTTGCAGGGGCTATTGATGCAGGTAATACTATGATAATAAACTACACCATGTTCGTGGTCTTGAGGTTCTTGCAGGGGCTATTGATGCAGGTAATACTATGATAATCAATTACACAATGTTCGTGGTCCTGAGGTTCTTGCAGGGGCTATTGATGCAGGTAATACTATGATAATCAATTACACAATGTTCGTGGTCCTGAGGTTCTTGCAGGGGCTATTGATGCAGGTATTACTATATGTCAATTACGTTTACAAGACACAGTGGCTAACTAGCAGTATAGACTAACATTGGATGAGATCTGGACGAAACTCTGCAATCTCACACGTTTTCACACACCTTATATACCCTTACATAAACTGGTACCAACCGGACTATTATAACTCACTGCACGAGAACTGAACAGGGACAAATTGAATAGTGTACCAAGTATAAACAACATTCACCCCCATTCATTCCCATTTACTCGTTCACTAAATACCATAACACGAATGATATTAAAGTTAGGACATATAATTTCAGGGATTTCAAACTTCCGCATACACTATGGCGGTAGAGCTGTATGTGGCAAAACATCGACCATTTGCTGGAGTGCTGATGGAATTTTTCTTCGGATTCAGCATGCTCGTCCTCGCCGGTCTGGCGTATCTGTTGAGGAACTGGCGACATCTGCAGATTGGGATCAGTGTAGTGGGGGTCACAGCACTGGCACATCCGTGGTGGGTTCTTTGGGTTGTTGATGTATGTTGGTGTGTTGTTGTTGTATGTTGGTGGGTTATTGTTGTATCTTGTTGGGTTGTTTGGGCAATGTTTTATCTTGTTTTGTTATTTTGGGCAACGTTTTATCTTGTTGGGTTTTTGGGGCCATGTTATGTGAGTGGGTGGGTTGTAGGTCTATATTGTATGTGTTAGGGTTGTTTGGACTGTTGTTGTATCTTGTAGGGTAGTTGAGCTATTGTTGTATTTTGGTGCGTTGTTGGGTTGATGTTGTATATTGGTGTTTTTTTTTTGTCAATGTTGTATTTATGTAGTTTGTTGGGACAACGTTGTATATCTTGACAGTCTGTCAAATCAATATTGTAGTGTATTTTGGTACTTTTAATGAGGGCTACGTTCTATAATACAATACATCTATACTACAAGCCGCTAAGTAGTGTGTCATTCCGTTACTCCATTACTGACACAACGCTATAGACACTTGCATTTCGTCAGCACTGCGAAAGTAGAAAACTTTAAATTCTTATAGAAAGATTCTAGTCAACCATCTATTGGTGTAGTGTATATTAGCTATTTTGTACCTGTACAGTTTTATAAAACAGAGCTATCTCACAATAAAACGTCGTTTACATCGTAACCTAGAGTGATATTAATAATTAGTTTATAGTACAAAACTTTGGTTATTTTCCTTTAAAATATAAAAGTAACAGTGTTTAATTAATCAAAAACATTTTAGAAGCACAAACATAATGTATAAAAACAAAATGTAAAAGATAATGAAATTAGTGAGGCATTAACACAGAAATAGTGTAATGAGATCACTTTAAGTATGAACGCATTTAGATTTAAAAAACCACAATTATTGTACGACCATAAAGATCTAAGTTTGGAGATAGTGTTTACAATGCCATAAATTGTTTTAGCTACTAGTACTACACTGTCAGGGCCGGGTACTCGAGCCACTACTTACAGGTTAGCAGTCGTGCGTTCTACAATTATTTTCCTATTTACTTGTAAAAAAAACATAAACATATCCCTTATTACTTCGGTATCTTATTTTTTTTTAAATGTTTGTCTATCCTTTGAAATCGTATTTGAGTCGCCTCCCATCATACACGTTTACATGTAATAAAGCCTAGCTTATGCCCCTTTAAATAATTTGCCTCTACTTAAAGGATAGTACCTGAATCTCTTAGATGGCTCATCATGAAGGGGAAAACGAAAGAAGCTTATGACGTCATCAAGAGAATCTGCAATTTCAATAAGGTTTTACTTTTGTTTTTGTAGTCTCCGCTTGCATAAACTGACATAGTTGATTTACCTCCCCTGTTCACACAGTAACACAGTTATTATTGTTATCTACCCTGTTCACCAATAATTTATCATTATTTTCTCCCTTGTCTAAAATCACAGAGTTACCATTCCTGTCTGTGTTGACTAGAATCACACAATCAATGTTGTCTCCCCCTTTTCACAGTCACAGTTACCTTTTATGTCTCTCTATTCCACATTCACACAACCATTGTCTTTTCCCCTTTCAACAGTCACACACTTTTAGTTTGTTTCCACTTTTCCACAATCACACAATTTTCATTGTTGTCTCCCTTTCCATCATCACTTGATTATCATTCCCAAGCAGTTTGTCCCCTGATGACAGTGAATAGAATCTATAGCTCTTCAGTATTATAAAGTAGAATATTGGTGTATTTTTTCTTTCTTGTATACACGAAGTATAGAGACAGTCTTGTAATCGTGCAAAAAAAAATCGAGATTTTTACAAATCTCGACTTTTTACACCTCACTGATACGGAAAAACATAATTTTGCAATCTTGTCCGTATGTCTGTGTGTCTGTCTTTCTGTCTGCCTGTCTATCTGTCTGTCTGTCTGTCTGTCTGTCTGTCTGTCTGTCTGTCTGTCTGTCTGTCTGTCTGTCTGTCTGTCTGTCTGTCTGTCTGTCTGTCTGTCTGTCTGTCTGTCTGTCTGTCTGTCTGTCTGTCTGTCTGTCTGTCTGTCTGTCTGTCTGTCTGTCTGTAAACACGATAACTTGAGTGCCGTTACAGCTAGGTTGATGAACTTTCATATATAAGTATTTTATCAAAATCGTAGATCCGTATCAACTTTTGAGCGATTTCCGATAACCGGAAGTGGTACTTTTTCTACTATGAATTTTTCAAAAGCCTATAATTTGAGTACTATTTCAGATAGATAAATGAAATTTCACATGTAAGTAAAAGATCTAATTCCCTACCTTCTATCAAATTTAGAGTAATTTCCGTTATTTCCGATTTCTCAAAAAATGCATGTAAATTTATAAAGTACTAATAATATTGCGCACTATTATGCACATTTTGTTTTGGCGTTCGCTTGGTGCGCAATTCTTTTTTCTATGAGATTCTATTCTATTTTTAAAAGTTTAAGTAATTAAAAATCATGTCTATATTCCAAGTTATATAAGAATATTCGAGAAAGTTTAGGGGAGAACACGCCCGGTTTATTTTAAAACTACGTATTGTGTTCCTACACCAGGGCTTCGGTAGCAAAAAAAAAAACAACAACAACTTAATGCTTTAATGATATTAATAATCTATTAAGGCATGGAAATAAAAATACAACCATTTTATAAGGTCTCATCCATCTCTCTTGTTTTGCTCTTTAATAAAAAGCTCAACCTTAACATAAACGAATTGTTATATTTAAAGGGATTAGAAGTCAAGTAACTGCTTATTTGGCGAAAATACAAAACACATTTTTTAACTAAATAGTTAATAATCCAACAGATACCAGTCCCTGACGAAGAATGGGAACTAGTGAAAAAGGAAACGAACACATCAATGGACGGACAAGTGCGACAGTGTAACCTGACTGACTTGGTCCGCAATGGACAAATGAGACAAAGATCTCTCATTCTCTTCTACGTTTGGTTGGTGAATATTGTGTTGTCCTGTGTTGAAAAATATTTCCTTACAACAGTCTATGCTAGTTTCTTAAAATTCCTGCAGTGTTAAGTTTGATAAGTTAGTTCCTCAGCTACCTTCAAGGGTAATCAATTTTCTCTATGTTAGTCTCTTCAAACTGACTCCAATGGTAAACCATCTTTCTTGTATTAATTTCTCAAACTGTCTCTAGCAGGACACATAGGGCAGATGAAGTAAAGTTCTTCTGTTTCACTGAACTCGGCATATGATATGACCAGTCGTCTTTCATTTCGCTAACGGAAGTTAGGTACTCATTACTGATTTGCATCCGGATTCGAACCCGAGACTTTCCGGATAGCAGTCTAGTGCTCAAACCGCTAGGCCATGCCCGGCTTCTCATTTCTTATAGAACGGTTCTCCGTGTCTGTAAGACTATTAAAACACATTTTTCAGATGTTTTATTACTTTAATTTAATTACGAATGATATGTCATTGGAAATTCACGTTTTTCAGTTGGTCGAAGGGTGCTTTTGGTTTTATTAAATCTTTATTTCATAAGACTTACCTCCCCTACCCTCATATACCAACACCGATCATGTAAATAAATTTGTTTATTTCCTTGAGATCCTAATCTTGATTATTGTATGGTTATGTTTTACTTTAGTAACTTATCACTTTATGGGTGTTCAGAAAAACCATGTTGAGTGTTTATGCATAAAAAATAAATATAAAATTCTTTATAAAAAAAATAATACGAATGTGTATATCAATTTCTCGAATCTATTTGATTTTACTCCCAAGTTTTAAAAATTAAAAAAAAATTGAACTTGGCTCCATTGAACTAGTCAATGTCTACAGGTTAGTGTTATCAGCCTGCTACTATGGCCTCATTCTGAAACTCTCCAGTCTCCATGACAACGTCTATCTACTCTTCTGTATTGGAGGTGTGTTCGAAACGTCAGTGTACTTGCTAAATTTGCCCATGATGAATAGGTGAGTGGACTTCCATTTGAGTGGGTCATTTAACTAATATTTACTCAAAATTTAAAACACAATGTGCATAATAGTCTTTAATAATCCTTTAAAGGGTCGGCGTGACCAAGCGATAGAACGCTTGACTGCTGACCAAAAAGTTTCGAGTTTCAATCCGATTCAAATCACTGAGTCTACCCTGCTCTGATGGGTACCCAACTCACGTTAGGAAAAAAAAGGCGGCTGGGTATAGTGCTGACCACAGTATCCTCCTCTATGCCGATGTCATTGATACAGATAAACTCTACTTCATCTGCCTCATGTGTCTTGGGCATGAACGGGAAAAGCTGATGATGACATATAAAATTAGTCATTATATTTATAAAATTGTACTTTTTAAAATCAAGACTAAAAAGAATTTCACGATTTTAATTACTTACACAGTGGAACGTATTGTATGGTAAACATCAGAGTTTCTTCCAGGTATTCCCCCCCCCCCCACCCCCGGAGCGAAAAGTTCTGAAAGAAACACTGGTCAACATATCTGCAATACAAACGCATAATCAGGAAAAGAAGATGATGATAATCCTTTAACTCACAACTTAACATTTTATTTTAAGTTGAATTATAGTTTTATTAAAACTTTCTCTAAAAAAATTTTTTATTTTGCACATTTTAAAATTTGTTTGCGCCATTCCGGAAACAATATTTCTTTAATTTTAAAATCGGCTGATATTTTTTTTCAGATTTGGTCGTAAAAAGCCCCTTATGGCAACTATGATAGTAGCAGGTGTGGCGTTTATAGCGACAGGATTTTTGAACGATTTTTTATCTGGTAAGGTTGTGTATTTAGGGCAGTAAACAGTAATAGGGCTGGCAAGTAGGTCACCAACCAGTTCTATGGCTCATGCAGGTTTTATTGAGCCGTAGAACTGGTTGGTGACCTACTTACCAGCCCTCCATTGAATAATGAAAAACAGTAAATATAAGTAACAAGCAATCACTACTGCACAAGTTACAGATACAGTTTAGAAGTAAATCTGGGGGAGGAGGGGGCTAATTGACGTCATATGAGCTCGAGCACGGGATTTGAACTGGAGAATTTCGGGTTAGCTTCTGGTGTCGTGTTATTGTGGCACAACAGATAAACTGGTTAGCAGTCGATCGCTCTACCACCTGAAAACGCCATCATATTTGGATAAGTTGTAAAGTAAAGTAAAGTAGTTAAATTCCCTTTTCAAACCAAATAGTCCATGGGGCAAGTGAAGTAGAGTTCACCTGTTTCTGTGACCTCGGGATATGAAAGGATAGAGTGGTCAGGCACTATGCCCAGCCACCTTTACTTTCCCTAACCTGACTTCGTTATCCATTAAAGCTGGGGTATCTCAGGGACGCTCAACTGTCTTGAAACCGCGGATTCGAACTCGAGACTTTCGGGTTAGCAGTCAGATGCTCTACAACCCGACCACACCATCATATTTAGATAATGAGCCAGGTTTTTCCCCATCTTCAGACAACAGTTACGTGAAGGTTGCCATGGCAATGGTGGCACTGTGTGCAGCGTGTAGCCAGTATGCCATGATCTTTGTGTACACGTCAGAGATCTACCCCACAGTTATGAGGTAACATACTTCAGATATCAGATAATACAGATATAATGTCGTGTTGTCTTTTTATTTTAAAGTCTCTACTGTAGCTTTATTTGGTAGTTTTATTTTAATCAATTTTTTTATTGACTAGGTTTAAGTATAAGTGCAGATCATCGCATGGCATTAAAAAAATTTAAATTGTTTTAAAATATGTAAATATTTAAAAAACTACTTTTGGTTTTTGTGAAAATAGTGAATGTGCAAATAACGTTTTCTTTTGTGTTGTCTGAAGGTTTTGTATATGTGTAGATTGTGTGAGCATATATATATATATATATATATATATATATATATATATATATATATATATATATATATATATATATATATATATATATATATATATATATATATATATATATATATACTATTGTCTTACTCCATAGAAACATTGGCATGGGCGCCTGCTGCCTTTGGGCTCGTGTTGGTGGTATTGTGGCCCCACAGATAAACCACTGGGTAAGTGTTGGTGGTATTGTGGCCTCACAGATAAACCACTGGGTAAGTGTGGGTGGTATTGTGGCCCCACAGATAAACCTCTGGGTAAGTGTTGGTGGTATTGTGGCCCCACTGGGTAAGTGTGGGTGGTATTGTGGCCCCATTGGGTAAGTGTTGGTGGTATTGTGGCCCCATTGGGTAAGTGTTGGTGGTATTGTGGCCCCATTGGGTAAGTGTTGGTGGTATTGTGGCCCCATTGGGTAAGTGTGGGTGGTATTGTGGCCCCACTGGGTAAGTGTGGGTGGTATTGTGGCCCCACAGATAAACCACTGGGTAAGTGTTGGTGGTATTGTGGCCCCACAGATAAACCACTGGGTAAGTGTGGGTGGTATTGTGGCCCCACAGATAAACCACTGGGTAAGTGTTGGTGGTATTGTGGCACCACAGATAAACCACTGGGTAAGTGTGGGTGGTATTGTGGCCCCACAGATAAACCACTGGGTAAGTGTGGGTGGTATTGTGGCCCCACAGATAAACCACTGGGTAAGTGTGGGTGGTATTGTGGCCCCACAGATAAACCACTGGGTAAGTGTGGGTGGTATTGTGGCCCCACAGATAAACCACTGGGTAAGTGTGGGTGGTATTGTGGCCCCACTGGGTAAGTGTTTGTGGTATTGTGGACCCACAGATAAACCACTGGGTAAGTGTGGGTGGTATTGTGGCACCACAGATAAACCACTGGGTAAGTGTGGGTGGTATTGTGGCCGCACAGACAAATTCACCGGGTGGGTAGTTGTATCAAATTATGATCAATTTAGAAACAGTTCGTTTATTATTGAGATTTCTATGTGTATGTACATTTTATAAATACGCTTGATGTCGAATTATATATATATATATATATATATATATATATGTATATATATATATATATATATATATATATATATATATATACATATATATATATATATACATATATATATATATATATATATATATATATATATATATATATCTAAAACTGAAATTTTACAGAGTAAATCTCTTTTGGACATCGATGCTTTCATCATATTCGGCGTGTGTTCGTTCATAGCTGCCCTGACGCTGTTCCCTCTACCGGAAACACACAACCAGAGCTTGCCAGATATGATTCAGGAAACGGAGACCAAAAAACTTAAACAAGACAATTAAGTTTTCGACTCAACTTTAGCATCAGGCAAAAAAAGTTAAATTATTTTATTATATTTTAGGATAGATATTTCTTAAAACATTTTTAAAAACTTTCTAATTTTTTTCAAAATATGTCGTTAATTATGCTTTTCCAAAAACTTGGTTTTATTACACTTTCTTCATTCATTTTTAAAAGTGACTAATTCAAGATTTTTAAAATTTAAAGTTCAAGCCTCGCCTTGTTGACAAGTATCGCAATTTTCTTAGAAAGATGATGTTTTACTAAATTCTATTTAATTTTTGTTAGAATATCTATCACAATTTCAAACGTGAAATTAATTATCCTCCAAACTTGTTTTAATAAATCACTTCAACATTTGTTTTTAAAAGGTTTTTTTTTTTTTTGTTGTTAATATAATTTTAGATGATCATTAAAATAATTTGAAATGGTCATCTCCCTATCGTAATTTTGCTGTTCGCTTGTGATAACTTTGCTTGTATATGTAATGATGTATGAGCAGAGGCGTAGCGATGGGGGGGGGCGGGGGGGGGGGTACATATGTCCCCGGGCGCCGACCTTAGGGGGCGCCAAAATGGGTGGTAAAAACAAATTAAAATGTAATTTTAGCTGCATTTTTGCATTATAAACAGTTTGACGGGGGGGGGGGGGGGGTGCAAATCAAAAATTTGAGGGGGGGGGGTGCATATCGAAAGTTTGAGGGGGTTGCAAATCAAATTTGCTCCCGAAGGGGCGCCAAATTGAAAGTTTGTCCCCGTGCGCCTCGAAGGGTCGCTACGCCTCTGTGTATGAGTGATAAAAGTGGTAAAACATATAGCTCCAACAGGCAATGTTATGATTTCTGCCTTATTTGTAAGAACTTTAGAATGCAAACAAATAAGTTAAGTTACACGAACAGCAGTGTAAGTGTACAGATTGAAGCGTCATGCCCTAGAATACTCCATGATGCAGCATGCTGGGAAATTAAGGGACGTAACTCCAATATAACAATAAATAAAGATGTAGCTAATAAAAGTACATATTGCATTGGGTACTTTACCTCGTTTTAGATTATTTTTTTAATTGTAAAGACAACCATTGCAAGGATTCATGTTTTGTTTTTAGATATTTTAGTAAACTTTAGTTATATTTGCAGTAAAGTTTACTGTTATTGTGAAAATGAACGTCAATTTGAATTTTTCACAATAACTTCCTTTAAAAGGTTGGACCTCTGTGTTAAGTAAGATCTGTTTATATCATTTTAGAAATGAAGGGGTCGGCGTGGTCGAGTCGGTAAAGCTCATGGTTGCTAAACCGAAATATTTAATAAATTTGTGTTTGCTAAATTAAAAAAAAATAATAAAAGAAGTTAATAAAGCTTCAATATTCTTTATTTTAAATGGGAAAAGGGTTAAAAAATTAAAACACAAAAAAACAACAACCGCGTAACAATTATTTTAAAACTTTGCTGTCGAAAAACAGAGAATGAATATTAAGTACAACCTGTGCATTAATTCAAGAAATAAAAAGGACGGACAAAAGAACCATTGACAAACGGCAGGCGATAAAATGGCCAATTAAGAGCTCAATAACCAACGGACATGGTAGTGTGTTTGTTTAAATTTCTGGCCAGCGGACTAAATTCAAAGACCCGGCAGGGGACAGAACTCTGCCGTGGCAATTACCAGTTATCGTTTCATCTTTACAAATTGCGGGTTCGATTACCAGATTAATCTGGTGTGTTGGGAGTAATTGCAGCAGGGGGGGGGGGGATTGTGTGAGCAAATATTTTTAAATTAAGCTTTTAAATCCGCGCGTTGAATTACAAAACGTTTTAGCTTTAGTAAAAAAAAGGACGCAGTTGTTTTAGTGTTAGTTGGCTTGTTTTGTGTTCTTGAAATATTACGCTCCGTCTTTTTACCCACTCCTAACGGAACAATTTCTTTGAATTTTTACGCATATTTAATTAGCCCTTAAAATAGCCTTTTAAAAAGTTTTTTTTTAAATTAAATTTTAAAGGTTACTTGAACCAATATCAGCGGGTAAAACAGTAGGCAGTAGCGATCAATCAGGTGAGATGGTGTGCACGAATCTTACAGCCAATGTGGACTTAAGTTAGAACTTTGTGTCCTAAAGTTGTGTGATTTAGAATTTGTCTCAGCTAGTACTATTGTAGATATTAGGTCGTGGGATGTTTTTGTCTAGTATGTTCTTAAAACCACGAATTTCTCTTCGGTTACAGATCATTTGTTGTAGGTTAGATTAGAATCGGTTAGAATAGTCTAAAACGTAGGGGAGAGGCGTGTGTGAGTTGAGTTAACCCCGGGGTGTTTAGGTACTGTTATCCCATGGTCGAGTGCGGGTATAGATGTTTGAGTGAACGATTGTGAAGGGGTTGGTTGGTAGCGGCTAGGGTCGAGGGCTTGTTGGTAGCGGCTAAGGTCGAGGGCTTGTTGGTAGCGGCTAAGGTCGAGGGCTTGTTGGTAGCGGCTAGGGTCGAGGTTTTGTTGGTAGCGGCTGGGGTCGAGGTTTTGTTGGTAGCGGCTGGGGTCGAGGGCTTGTTGGTAGCGGCTAGGGTCGAGGGCTTGTTGGTAGCGGCTAGGGTCGAGGGCTTGTTGGTAGCGGCTAGGGTCGAGGGCTTGTTGGTAGCGGCTAGGGTCGAGGGCTTGTTGGTAGCGGCTAGGGTCGAGGGCTTGTTGGTAGCGGCTAGGGTCGAGGGCTTGTTGGTAGCGGCTAGGGTCGAGGGCTTGTTGGTAGCGGCTAGGGTCGAGGGCTTGTTGGTAGCGGCTAGGGTCGAGGGCTTGTTGGTAGCGGCTGGGGTCGAGGGCTTGTTGGTAGCGGCTAGGGTCGAGGGCTTGTTGGTAGCGGCTAGAGACGAGGGCTTGTTGGTAGCGGCTAGGGTCGAGGGCTTGTGGTAAAATGGTGAAGATGAGAACAAATAAAGGTTTGGACCGTGCCTTGAAAACATGTTTTGAGTTGAATGAAAGTTTGGTCGAGACATCTTCCGTAAGTTAATGTTTCAGTTGCCTATTTGATTCAGTCGTCGTTAAAGTGGTGTCTTGAAATAATAAGTCATTAAAATAAGTAAAGCCTTCAAAACCGCGTGAACGTAGTGCGTAAGTAGATTAAAATCAAACACTGGAATGTTCTTTGTGGGACGGCGTGGTCGCGTGGTAGAGCGCACGACTACTAACACGAAGGTTGCTTCATAGGTTCGAGTACCTACAACCTCTCCGGTCCCCCCACCCAGCTTCGATCAGCAACTGACGGGGTTCGGGAAGTGAGATGGCGGTGGGACCATGTGCTGGCCGCACTACTAGTTCATACACCGTATTTAGAGAAACAGAGGAACTCTCCTTCACCTGCCCCATGAACTGTAAATGGATTTTGGGATGCCCATATACTGTTAAATAGACTAACTGGGTCTTCCCATCAGCTATGCAGAATTTATCAGAACATGGGATTCTACTAATCTTGCTGTCATATCGAAGGTCGCATTAGCACGTTTGTTTTCGTTATGTTTTTCTCTGGTAACGTAGACATCACAGCGAGGGTTTGACATGTTAGAATAGCGGTTATTTTTTTTTTTTTTTTTTTTTTTTTTATAATCATTATAATCTAATCGCAATTTTAGGGTATGTTAGACCAGCGATTGGATGGGTTGACGACTAATTGAATCAAATTGCATTACAATAAAATACAAAGGGCATCCAAGATTTAAACTGTTGTAAATTTAAAAAAAAAATTGGTATCTGAAACTTGACTACAAGTAGCTTATCTTTTTGACAAGTTATAAATTTAGCTCTACGAGACATAATTAGATATAACTTTTAGTTTCACTTAGATTTCACGTGCAGCTTATACCAAACACTTGAGTAAACAGGAAATTTACCAATCAACAAGTTATTGTCTCCATTTTGGCATATTACTTCCCCTAGTTTGACAGAATCAGCTGTTTTTATCTCATTTCTCTCCCTTTGTTTATATCCCCTGTTGTCTTTATCTCCCTTAGTCGTATTCCTTTTATCCCCGTAATCCAACAGCTCAGTCATTTATCAAACCGCAGCACCGCTAGAAGTGCATGGGCAGGATGTAAGTCTTCAGCTCCGAGGGTATACTAAGCCCATGGACCCTGTCCGTCCTACGCCCACACGCCTCCCACACCGCCCATGCGCTGGAGTCTCTCAGGGGATGCACCTGACGACTTCGTCGGTCAAGTTCAGCTTTCACGACCTTGACATAGTTTTGAACCTACGGGGGAAAAAAACAATGTTTAACTCAGCCTTTTAGTATTACTCAAATACTTTTATTTTATATAGCTTATGTTATTCAAAGTGTATTTCAAAATATAGCTATGAGTTATGAATATGTATGTTTCTATTGATAGATGTAGGGTTACATTGGTAGTTACGCTGTGTTCACAAACTAGCTCTAACCCTTATCTCAAGATCTAGTTGTAAAATATGATCCTTAACTCTAGCTATAAAACCGTAACATGTTTCTGTGACCTGGGCATATGAAGCGATAGTGTTGTCAGCACTATGCCCAGACGCCTTTACTTTCCCTAACGTAAATTAGCTACCCATCAGTGTTTGGTGGACTCAGGGATGTTCTATTGACGAACCCGGGATCGTACTCGAGACTTTCGGGTTAGCAGCCTAGTACTCTACCGATGAGGCCACGCCGTACCATCAAATAATCATAATCATAAAACCTTATTTTATAAAGATAACAATATAAGGCAAGGGGGACTTTATGTATGTAATGGGACATCTCTTAATCTACCATGGTGTGTGTGATGTGAAGAAAGGGATACAGGACAGATTTCATTATCACTTCTACACCAGAGTTTCTTCCAGGCATCTCTTCGGGTGAGGGGTGAGGAGGGGGGCTCCCAGCCCTTCTCCCCCCCCCCCCCCCCCCCCCCCCCGAACGAAATAGAATTTATTTTTTTAAAATATATACTTTTAACAGTGTCTGCCCCTCCCCACTCAGCCCCTAGGTCATTAGGAAATTTTAGTCCGACCCTCGCCCCCCCCCCCCCGAAAATTGTATGTGCCCCCCCCCCCCCTCCCCGGAGAAAAAACACTTATCTACACCCACCTGTTCCGACAAGGCTCTGCCGTGGTCCTTCATAAAAATCACGTAACAGTCCCGTATACAGCCCTGTCGCATGAACATACACAGTCGGCAGATGGTCAGGGCGTCGTCCATGTGATGCCTCTTGGGGTCGGCCTCCTTCAGCGTACCCAGGCGCTGGAACAGCTGGTCAAAGTACACGTTGATGGCGTACTTGCCGTCTACCTTCAGGTTGGGGTTGGCCCCGTGACGTAGTACACAGCGCACCATGGCCGGGTCCACGCCCAGCGTCACGCTTGACTTGGCCATCTGGTGGAGGACGGTCCCTTGGAGGATGCTGGGGGGGTGGGGGTGGGTGGGGAGGGGGGAGAGATTGAAGATGTAATAGGAAATAAAATATTAAAGATGTAATAGGAAAAGTAAAGTTTCCCTTTCAAATCTGACGGTCTATGGGGCAAGTGAAGTAGAGGTCACTTGTTTCTGTAACCTCGGCATATGAAGAGATAGTGTGGTCAGCACTTTGCCCAGCCGCCTCTACTTTCCCTAACGTGAGTTAGGTACCCATCAGAGTTGGGTGGACTCAGGGACGGTCTCTGACATAACCCGGATTCGAACTCGAGACTTACGGGTTAGCAGTCCAGCTCTCTACCGCTAGAAATAAAGTATTGAAGATGTTATAAGAAATAAAGCAGTGCAGATGTAATGGGAAATAAAGCATTGAAGATGTTATAAGAAATAAAGAATTGAAGATGTAATTGGAAATAAAGTTTGAAGATGTAATTGGAAATAAAGTATTGAAGTTGTAATGGGAAGTAAAGTATTGAAGATGTAATTGGAAATAAAGTTTGAAGATGTAATTGGAAATAAAGTTTAAAGATGTAATTGGAAATAAAGTTTGAAGATGTTATGGGAAGTAAATGGGAAGCTTGGTTATCATTTGCATAAATGAGCATTAAAATGTATTGAAGATATTTTTAGAAGCATGAAGGACATTTTAGGAAAAATGCATTGAAAATATTATAGGGGTGGGGGTGGGGAGCATGCATTAAGAAAAGGGTTGTTAGACCGTTTTAGGAAAAATGCGTTTAAGGTATTATGGATACAGTTACATTGAAGAAGTTCTGGAAAAAAACATTAATATAAGATTCTTTTCAAAACTCTTAGCTATTTCTATAGACAAAGAATGTATTCAAAATATACGAAACTGAAAACGTGTGTATGTTTCAAAAAGATTATTTCAAATCAACAACTAGGACAAAGAATATGACAAATGACCTACATCTTATCGGGATTTCCCACGTAACCCACGTGGTTCATGTTGGCGTGGTTGTTCATGAGCACCCCGGCACAGTCTTCCACAAACTTCACCCCCAGGGTCGGGGACTGCAGGTACTGGGCATAACTCTCTACCGTCTGCAGCAGGCAGTGCAGGGCGGAGCTGAATGCCTGGCGCCCCGTCACCTTCTTGGCCGCCTGCTTGGGGTGGCGTCGCTCAAATCTCGTCTCGTCGAAGCTCGGGTCGGCGCCGTTCTTCAGCAGAACTCGTAGGGTCTGTGGATGAATGACACATGGGGTAGATGAAGTAGAGTTCATCTGTTTCAATGACCGCGGTATACAAGGGGGTAATGTGGTCAGCACTATGCACAGGCGTCTTTGTTTCACTAAAAAGAGTTAGGTACCCATCAGAGCTGGGTGATTTGAACTCGAGACTTGCTGGTCAGAAGTCTAGCGCTCTACCGCTAGGCCACGCCGTCCCTTGACGAATGTTGGTTCGATTGAAATCCGAGATGTTGGGGTTGGGGTGGGGTAAAGGGATGCATATGTGTGTTAAGTATTTTGTTTCAATCCACGTAGCTTAATTATGATATACTATGATTGGCAGGCTGAACCTTCTGTTATATATCTTCATTTTTTTTTCGTATGTATCTAGAAACAGGTGAACTCTACTTCGCCTGCCACAGGGACCAGTAAGATTCGAAAGGGTACTTTTTGTTTTGGTTATTGCACACAATTTTTGTGGTCGAGCCACAGAACTCAATAGCTAGACCGAACTGCTGGAGTTCAATTCCAATCTCGAATTAGCAGTGTATCTGACTTAATTAGATAGAGTAGAGGCGGCTTAACATATAACTGACATCGTTATCTTTCTTGTGCAGAGGTCACCAAAAAAAAGCTAAACTCTACTTCACCCGCCATATCAACTGTCAATTACCCGGAAATTTACTTTCAGTTATGGAGATTATATTTTTTTTTTTACTATTATTTTAATTTTTTTCTGCCGGCGAATAAAATTGTTTAGCTGGTCAATTCAATGTTATCTTGATGATAATAATCATAACAATGAACGATTCATGTAATCATTAAATCAATGATTATGGCGGGATATAACAAGCTGCCATTTTATCAGAGCCACGTCACTGTCTGGGCCGAGGTATGTCAGGGTCACCGGGTAACGAGGTCGATAGACCCAGGGGTCACGCGTGCGTGGTCATATTTTTATCGAAGTCCCGCTTGTTGTTATTGATCTCGTTAACACGACGTGATCGAAATCGGGCTAGACGGTAACAGAGTTACCGGACCTAATTAAAGATAATGGGTTGTCTTGATCCGGTGGCGTTACTAGGTGGGGTGCAGGGGGGGGGGGGTCCGCCCCGGGTGGCCTCTTTGAGGAATGCAAACATGGGTTAAAAATGTAAAAAAAAAAAATTAAAATAACTTTCTAAATTATAAAAATTCAAATTAGAGAATAATACAACTAAAGGTGCTCGGACGTATTTCATTATGACTGTCATACAGCTGTTTATTACGTTACTAGATTGACTGAATTTACCATGACCTAATGTTTTGTGTGACTAAATTTACCATGATCTAATGTTGTGACTAAATTTACCATCACCTAATGTATTGTATGACTAAATTTACCATGACCTAATGTATTGTGTGACTAAATTTACCATGACCTAATGTTGTGTGCGACTAAATTTACCATGATCTAATGTCTTGTGTGAATAAATTTTCCATGACCTAATGTTTTGTGTGACTAAATTTACTATCAAATAATATTTTGTGTGACTAAATTTACTATCACCAAATGTATTGTGTGACTAAATTTCCCATGATCTAATGTCTTGTGTGACTAAATTTACCATGATCCAATGTATCGTGTGACTAAATTTACCGTGACCTAATGTTTTTGTGACTAAATTTACCATGCCATAATGTATTGTGTGACTAAATTTACCATGACCTAATGTATTGTGTGACTAAATTTACCATGACCTAATGTATTGTGTGACTAAATTTACTATGACCTAATGTATTATGTGACTAAATTTCCCATGACCTAAGGTGTGACTAAATTTACCATGACCTAATGTCCTATGTGACTAAATTTCCCATGACCTAAAGTGTGACTAAATTTACCATGACCTAATGTCCTATGTGACTAAATTTCCCATGACCTAACATATAACGCAACAAGACTTACTTTGACGTAATACTGTGTATGGGAGTAGTCATGGAAACAGAAGGCGTGGGTCAACAGGCTGTACATGGGGTACGTCCGGCAGGGCAGCTTAGCACTGACGTCATGTCCGTGCCGCACCAACACTTCCGTCGTCTGCGCCAAGCGCAGGTAACTCCTGATCCCCTGAACGGAGGTGTAGGTAAACAACACGTGGAAGAAGTTCATGCCCTTAAACATGTGTTTTGTTTCTCGTCCTAAACTTAACAGCAGATCCAGACACTCGGGGTAGGCGTGGTGGAGACACACGTCAACAGCTGACTCCCACTCCCCGCGGGTGGGCGTCTCGCTGTGAAGCAGCAGAGCCAGGGTTTGCGGGCTGTCGGCCAGACACGCGAGGGTGAAGTCGCTCTTGTCGACCATGTTCTCGGCAGCGTGCGCCTTCAGGATGCATTGGTTTAAAATTGCGCGGACGCACGGGAGGTTCCCCACCCGCGAGGCAAGTTCCAGAGGGGTTGTTGCTACGTGGTGGTTGTTTTTCAAGATGGAGCAGAGATCTTGTAGGCTGTGGATTTGATAGCTTGTACGACCATGAGGTAATGACGTTAAAGAGGACGAGGATGAAGAAGAAGCAGACGAGTTGGAGCTGTTTGGTTTGCTGTTGTAAATATGCAACATTGTGATAATCGGACTAGGTTTTTCTGATTGTTTGGCGTTGATGCTATTTAAAACTGTTTCCGGTACGCGGATGGGTATTTTCGAGGGGAGATAATCATCCGGTCGGTGCTGGAGTAAAATCTGCAGGACAGTTCTCGCCCCTAGCAGCGCGGCCAGGTGACAATATGGCGTGACTTCCGGCAGGTGCGGCCTGACAAAGTAGCCGTGCTGCAGTAGAAACGTCACCACCTCGCTGTTGTTGCCGATGATGACGTGATGCATGACGTCTAGGCCGTCGGAGTCCCGCCATGACATCACTTCCTCCAATGGGGCTATTTCTAGAAGGCCTCTGATTTTTCTAGAGTTCTCCCCCTTTTTAGCCAGTTGAACAAACGTTAAAATATCGCTGGAGTAGGCTCCCATCTTGAATCCCACTCTCTGTCCAATCAGAATTCAAGATAACAGGACCGCGCATTCATTGGTTGGTTCTTGTTGACAGTTCTTTACACACAAACATTTACTGCAGATTTAAAAAAGAAATTCAGTTAATTAATTAGTTAATTAACTTCACTGCTTTCTAATTGGGAAATTATATTCTACAAACAATACTAAATGTTCAAAGTTTGTGAGCTTGTGAGATGAACAGATAAATCACTTTCAACACGAGAATCTGTTTCGCTAAACGTAAAATAATTATTGTATTATATATGTATAACATATTGTATTACCTTTGCTTACCTAGGGTCAGGGTGGTTAGAGTGGTGAGGGTGGGGGGGGGGGGGGATTTCGAGTGTCTGACCATATTATCTTTGTGACAAAGATTGTCTCGCATTTAAAAATTATATATATATATATATATATATATATATATATATATATATATATATATATATATATACATATATAAATGTAGCACGACGTATCGTTTAGTGATAATGAACATGTTAATGAATGGAAATAATGTGTTCTTTTATACTCACAATTTTCAAATGCAAAAAAAAAAAAAATTAAGTTAATTCAATTTAATTAAAGTGGACGGCTGATCAATGCGAATCGTTTTTTCGCAAGTGTCGCCTCAAAGACACATTTCGGTGCTAAACACTTTATTCGGGTAACTGGGCCCACCCTATTAGCGCCTCCAGTGCGAGTGTTTTGCCACTCTAAGTATCAAACCTAAACAAAATTTGAAATGCCAATAAGGTGGTGATAAATTTGGCTAGCTGCGGAATGAATATGTAAGAGAAAAAATAATTGAATGAAAAATACACAGAATAAGATTGAAGACACTGTTTATAAAGGCTCAGCTAGCCCTTGGTAATTGAAAAAAGTTAGACAGTGTTAGATAATATATATATATATATATATATGTATATATATATATATATATATATATATATATATATATATATATATATATATATATATTTATAAATATATATATATATATATATATATATATATATATATATATATATATATATATATATATATATATATATATATAACATTTGACATCAAATGTTTGGACAATATAATGTTGCACTTTTGAATACAACTAATAACAGCATCAACTGAGTTCATCAGTACTAGCTTTTCTAAAAGCGCAGCACTTCCAACGGGCTGTCCTCTGTACAATAGCCTAGTTGGTCACGTGACCGTTCTGTGTGTCTCTCCCCCCCCCCCCCCCCCCCATGAACCATGGCGTGACAATATTTGACAGCCCTGTCATACGAGCTGTCAGCTGTCGACGGCTGTTAGTTGAACGGATCGCTGTACGTCTGTTGATCCAGCACTTGTTAGACTTCATTAGAGGCTTGACAGCCGAGTCAGCTTGTCACCGATGTGATACCTGCCAACCATCAACCTTTCTTTTTTTTTAAAGCCGTTTCCACCAAGTTTTTATTAAAAGCAGTTGTTGTGTTTTTTCCCTATAATAAAAAGTCCCGTTAGAACCTTATCACGTGGTGTCTAGTTCTTGTTTTGTTCTGTTTTAGGTATTTATATGTGGATTTTCCGATAGGGGGAGTGCTTTATATGTGTAATTTCCGATAGGGTGGGTGCTTTATATGGGTAGTTTCCGATAGGGTGAGTGCTTTATATGGGTAGTTTCCGATAGGGTGAGTGGGGATTTTCCGACAGGGTGAGTGCTTTATATGGGTAGTTTCCGATAGGGTGAGTGCTTTATATAGGTAGTTTCCGATAGGGTGAGTGCTTTATATGGGTAGTTTCCGATAGGGTGAGTGCTTTATATGGGTAGTTTCCGATAGGGTGAGTGCTTTATATGTCATTTCCGATAGGGTGAATGCTTTATATGGGTAATTTTCGATTTAGTAAAGGCTTTATATGTGGACTTTCCGAGATAGAAAATGCTTTATATGGAGACTACGAAAGAGCGATTGCTTTATATGGGTACTTTCCTATAGGGTGAATGCTTTATATTGGGAATTTTCAAGAGAATGAGTGCTTTATATGGGGCGTATACTGATACCGCGAGTGATTTCAATAGTAATGCCGTGGGAGGTTTTTTCAGTAGTTCCGAAACCCCGAGTGTTTTATCTAAAATCAAACATTCCAGAAAAGGCTTGCTAATCTGATGACGACACACGGAAGCAATCATCCATCATCACTGATTATTAGATCAAACATCATCAATCGGGCAATCAGGAAGTCGTACGGCAAATGTTGAAGTATGCGTCTTGCAAGAGGGCGGGGGAAGGGAGGTGGAGGAGGGGGGGGGGGGTGACAGACGGTCCAATCGTCCAACAAGTGCTGGTTGTGTCAGACATTTCGTGCAGCAGTTAATATCTGTGCCAGACGTCTCGTCTAGCGACTGAGTACACGTCTCTGGCAGTGTTTCTTCCAGACTTTTTTCTCCGGGAATGCTCTTGGACAGTAGCGTAGCGAGGGGGGGGGGACGACATATGTCCCCGGGCGCCGAGCTTAGGGGGCGCCAAAATGGGTTGGAAAAATAAATTGAAAGATTGAGGGGGGGTTGGTGCAAATCAAAATCTCGAGGGGGGGGGTGCAAATCGAAAGTTTGAGGGGGGTGGAAATCGAAATCTCGAGGGGGGGGGGGGGGGTGCAAATCGAAAAGTTTGTCCCCGGGCGCCTCTGCTCTTGAAATTTTCAGGGGGGGGGGACTAAAATTTCCGGGGGGCGCACACTGTTAAAAGTATATAAAAGTATATTTTCTATATAAATTCCATTTAATTCGTGGGGGGGGGGGGGGTAGACTTTCTTCGGGGGGAACGGGGGGGGAGGGGCTCAGAAACTCTGGTCTCTGATACAGGTCTCTCTTGCACGTCTTTGATATAAGTCGCGGGAGTTCTATAAATCTACCATGGTGTTGTAGCGTGAAGAAAGGGCTTAATAATAATAATAATAATAATAATAATAATAATAATAATAATAATAATAATAATAATAATAATAATAATAATAATAATAATAATAATAATAATAATAATAATAATAATAATAATAATAATAATAATAATAATAATAATAATAATAACGAGCCGACCCGCGGTGTATCATACGCCGCTATTTAGTTGTTGTTTTTTCTACTTTTCAGTAATTCATAATTTGTGAATTCGACAGTACCAATGCTCCCCTCCCCCCCCCCCCCCCCGGGAAAGCAGCCTCCTCTTAGTTACCTCCTCTTAGTTTAAAATCGTTTCAAACTAAATTATCTGCCCCTTATAGCCGTCACCAAACCCGTCTCTGTGATTGTAAAAATTTAGCGTGGACAACGGCTCACCAGATCATGTGGGGGGTGGGGGGTTGTGGTAGGGATAGAGAGGAAGAGAGGGGACTGCAAGGCGCTTGCAGCTTGTTTTCTAACGTCTCCCAGAAGAGAATTATATATATAGATAATACACTTTATCTTATAGCGGTGCTTTAGAAGCCATGGCGAAGGTATTTTTTTCCACATTGGCCGTATTAGAAACAAATAATATCAACATTTTAAAATAAAATAGCAATTAAATATGAAAGACATAGTAGTAAATGTTTGCGTGCTGTCCATTGACTTCATAAACAAAGTTCATTTAACGGCGTTATAATATTCAAAACTATGTTTTTAATGTCTCGTTTTATGAACTCCTCCCTTACATACTAATATATATATATATATATATATATATATATATATATATATATATATATATATATATATATATATGCTCACGAACGTGTATATGTTTACAAAATGTTGGACTGTGGCCATTCCTGTTACGATTTCCCCGCTTTACATATTCCCAGATATATTAATGCTTCGTTTTATGAACGCTCCATTTAATAATGTCTCAGGCTATGAGCATACCACAAAATGCAAATTAAATGTCCCGAACTACGAATATTATTACCAGCCCTGTCGCCCCCCCCCCCCCCAAATCTGGACTAAATTTATTAAAAAAAAAAGCAACCAAATACAACACACACACAGAGGCGTATCGAGGGCGGGGCAGAGGTGCGGACCGCACCGGCTGCCACCATTTAGGGGGTTGACACCAAGGCAAAAAGGCATATACACATACATGTACCGTATGCGGCATATATTTAAATTATGGGCCTATGTAGGCCGACACAAACACACACATACACACACATACACACACACACATATATATATATATATATATATATATATATATATATATATATATATATATATATATATATATATATATATGTGACCGAGTGTAGTTGCATCTTCTGCTCGACAACGCCAAATGTAACGAGTCTATTTGCTCAGTCTACACAACATTGACCACAATATAGATACTCGAAGATGCAGGTTTACCATTGATCCTTTTATTACATGAATCAAAAAGAAATGCTTCACAATAATATAATGAATCAACTGACCCCCAACAGTCCTCACTAGTCTTCACATAACTGAATGCACATGTCTATCGTCCTTATTAACACAATACGGCTAACCCGTTCAATAACCAACTTGATACTGCCACTCTCCTACTGACTGACTGACTGATCCTCACTGATCATCCGATCCTCGTTCTGTCTCCCCCGATCTCAGCCGTCGCCTTCCTATATATCCCTTCGTATTCGTAATCGGATTCGTAATCGTAATCGTAATCGTAATCGATTCTAATCGTTGCATCAGAATGTTAATTACGCCGCTTCTGTCGTACAGTCCGATTAATAAGCCATCTGCACTGTGACGTCAGCCTGTGAACTGCGCAGCGGCTTTGTGATCGTTATCAGCCTAACACCTGCACTATTGCGTTGTTATCATCTCTGGTAACTACACCTAGTTACATATATATATATATATATATGGGAAGGGGTGGCACCAAGGAGTGCCGCACGGGTTGACACCCGACCTAGCGACGCCACTGCCTACACATTCCACATCAGACAAACCACTTTATCATTAAAACTCCAGGTCACCATGACCTACCCCGAGAAAACTTGGGTGGCTATCTTTGCGTCAACCCAAACACGCAACCAGTTTAATGACATCCCGTTCACCTTTCAACCCCCGCACAATCGCCCCATGAAGTCCATTAATGACCCACCCTCGGCGTCTCCCCCTAGCGAACAATACATTCAACTGAAACCCATTTCCCGATAATTACTACACTTCAAAGAAAGAGACCGTTCGCTTAAGTAACATTTAAAGCAGTTACACCGTGTTAAGGGAGTCGGCAGTTGAAAGGTTTAGTTCATTACATTAAATTACAATAATAAAAGATTATCATAAAGAATTAAGTCTTTAGAAAATATTTTTTTTAGAAAACGTGTTTTGGCCTTTTGTCGTTTTATGCCAGATTTTTAAAAATCTGGCCAATACTTCACTCAAAGCTTTCATATGTCAATGCTTTATACCTAGGTGTAAGTGCCCCGGTGGCCTATAAAAAATACCGCGCTAAAGTAGGTTTTAAAAAACTGTAATCGATCGATAATCGATTACACATATGTACGATCGGTTTGTGTATTGAACCGATTGGCTGGTGGTTGTGTTTGGTTTGGGAATAGATTGATTCGATTGGTATTGATGAGGTTATCGAAAAGTTAGACTTGGGAGAAGTCGGGGGCTACGATGAGGGTCACTGCGTAGTTTACTCACGTATGGGCAGGGAAGGGGCAAGGATGAGATCTGGGAAGTGGGAAACCAACAGAGACGCCAGTTGTTTATCAGATTCAAAATACAACGGGCAAGACTTCTTTCAGACCTGGGTTGGCTCTGGTATGTAAGTCAAAGCAAAGATGGGTATCTCATCTAGATTCGCTTCTATCTTCTATATATATATATATATATATATATATATATATATATATATATATATATATATATATATATATATATATATATATATATATATATATATATATATATATATATATATATATATATATATATATATATATGTATATATATATATATATATATATGTATATGTATATGTATATGTATATGTATATGTATATGTATATATATATGTATATATATATATATATATATATATATATATATATATATATATATATATATATATATATATATATATATATATATATATATAAGACAATTATTTTTAAATCAGAGTCTCCTACTATCCTAATAAGCTTGTAACAGCACCTTAAGTTATTGCAGACCCCCCCCGCCCCGGTCATAAATAAACGACCCTCCCCCCCACTACCCAACCCCTACCTTGTCAAGAATACTTTACATTGTCTGCTGTTTTAATTGCTTTGTCACAGACAACCTTCAAAGAGGATTTTCTATTTTTGTTTCTTCTACACTTCCCTCCAACACCTGGACCTGTCCCAACACCTGGACCTGTCCCAACACCTGTCCCAACACCTGGACCTGTCCCAACACCTGGACCTGTCACAACACCTGGACCTGTCCCAACACCTGGACCTGTCCCAACACCTCGACCAGTCCCAACACCTGGACCTGTCACAACACCTGGACCTGTCACAACACCTGGACCTGTCCCAACACCTGGACCTGTCCCAACACCTGGACCTGTCACAACACCTGGACCTGTCACAACACCTGGACCTGTCCCAACACCTGGACCTGTCCCAACACCTGGACCAGTCCCAACACCTGTCCCAACACCTGGACCTGCCCCAACACCTGGACCTGTATCAACACCTGGACCTGTCACAACACCTGGACCTGTCCCAACACCTGTCCCAACACCTGGACCTGTCCCAACACCTGGACCTGTCCCAACACCTGGACCTGCCCCAACACCTGGACCTGTATCAACACCTGGACCTGTCACAACACCTCGACCTGTCCCAACACCTGGACCTGTCCCAACACCTGGACCTGTCCCAACACCTGGACCTGTCACAGCACCTGTCCCAGCACCTGGATGAATCACCTTTTGCAGGTACTCAATTCCGCTTAGTTAGGTAATCAATTACCAGCATTTTACCTGAAATCACATAGTCTATCTAGATCGAACTATTCTGAATCGTATGTTTTATTTACTGCTTTCGTCTATTTATAGCACACCTGTATCTCACTACCCAGACGAAGCGTGGATATCAGAAATGTTTGCCTTTGACAGTCTAGCGCTGCGTCTCTATCTAATCTATCTTTGATGAGGTGGTGTGTTGGTACTGACGAAACTCAAATCGACGGGGCCGTTTTATCGGGGCCATTTTGTCATGGGTCGTCATGTTATGACGGGACGCTCCTGAGGCCGTGCTGCCTTCTCCTTTAATCAAAAGCCAGTCGTCAAAGTCTTGGGAATATGCACTGGGATCCGAACCCGAAACGTTCAGACACGAAGTTCAGTGCTTTACTTCAAGACCAATGTGATCACCAATCGGGTTTCTTCCAGACATATTTTTTCGGCGAGAAAATCAACTTTCAAGGGGTGGGGGAAGGGTAAGGTGGACACATTTTAAAATACATATTTTTATATAAATTTTATATTTTTCAATTTCGTAAAGTGGACGTGCTCCCTGTGGGGGGAGAGGGGTGGGAGCGCAGGCACCTCCTGATTGTATTCCCTTAATGGGATGACGTGGTCGGATGGTAGAGCTCATGACTGCTAACCAGACTAACCAGAAAGTCTCGAGTTCGGATCTTGGGCTCTAGTCTGTATACCGTCCCTGAGTCCATCCAGCTCTGATGGGTACCTAACTCTTTTTAGGGCAACAAAGGCGGCTGGATATAGTGCTGACCACATTATCCCTTTGTCACTAAAACATATGAACTCTACTACATCTGCCTTATGGGTCTTGTCGTGGGCAAGAACGGGAAAATATGATGATAATTCCCCCAATGAATAGCCACCCCCTAGCTATAATTACACGTTAACTATTCCATTTTATAAATAAAACGGGAGGTACTTCTACACCAGAAAGAAAAAAAAATGTTTAAAAAAATGTAAACGTCTGCTAACAACAAATCTCTCAATCATTAACTTTTGACGGCTCGGGTTACTTTCCAGGCCAACTTTTTAAAAAACTGTCAGTGCAGTTTGTGAATGCGGTGAATGCACTGGTGCCGAGATTCCGGTATTGACTGGGGCATGTTTTCATCCAGAGACTCCGCAAACACGGGGTGTTCGATATTTCTTGTTGTTGAAGGTCAGATGTCAAGGTCGGATTTAAAGGTACAAAGTTAAATATAGAGTCAGACGTGCATTCATGTGCAAGTTACACTGAACCGTAATATAACTACAATAGACGTATTGTATTGCTTATTATAGAAGGCTTGGTGCGAAAGCCTAATTTCGTTTTCACAGGGAATACCCGAAGTCAGTTGCGTAGATCTAGTTTCGGCAGGAGGAATTCCCGATTTTGTTGCCAGTGTTTTTAGTCTGTTAATATCATGTTTACGTCTAATACAAAAAGTAGGTCTGTTGTAAAGGTTTTAAAACCAAACCGATTTAGGAGTATTTACAAACTTAAAACAACCTTTCGAACCCTAACACCCCTCCCATCCTAATATACCTTAATAAGAAAAGACAGAACCCCTATTTTCATGTTAACTTTTAACCACACTACAAAAGTAGCCCATGTTAACTTTTAACTATTTTAACAAAGAAGCCTATGTTATTTTTTAACACTCATCAAATGCAACCCACGTTAACTTTTAACCACTCGACAAAAGTACCTCATGTTAACTTTTAACCATTTTAATAAGGTGGCAAATGTTACCTTTTAACCACTAGATTAAAGTAACCCAAAGTTAACTTTTAACCACTAAAAAGTAGCCATTGTTAACTTTTAACCACTCAAAAAAGTAGCCCATGTTAACTTTTAACCACTCAAAAAGTAACCTATGTTAACTTTTAACCACTCGACAAAAGTACCCCATGTTAACTTTTAACCATTTTAACAAGGTAGCCCATATTCACTTTTAACCACTAGATTAAAGTAACCTATGTTAACTTTTAATCACTAAAAAGTAGCCATTGTTAACTTTAAACCACTCGACAAAGTAGCCCATGTTAACTTTTTAACTACTAAAAAGTAGCCCATGTTAACTTTTAACCACTGAACAAAAGTAACCCATGTTAACTTTTAACCACACAACAAAAGTAGCCCATGTTAACTTTTAACCACTGAACAAAAAGTAATTCATGTTAACTTTTACCACTAGACAAAAGTAACCCATGTTAACTTTTAGCCCATGTTTATTTCAAAACATCAATCACTAATTCATGCTCGTGATTCTAAACTATCGCAATAACTTGGCCGAAAATTCCAACTTTCCTGTCTCATTATTAAAAAAAAAAATTCGAAGTAAAATCCCCGCAAACATAATAAAATAAAAAAAACCTGCTACTTTATATGTTGTTTCCTAAATACGATTAAAATGTTTGTAAGAAAATGCTTTTAAAAACAACAATAGATAATTACCTTACCTGTGAGCAGAGAAAAAACAAAAGCTGCGCTGACGTTCAAGAAGTCTCGGGTCGCTTGTAGCAGTCCCTATCAACACCCACCTCAAACAAATGCTGTTTATAAAGGTTTAGTCACGTGACACCCTACCGCCCCCCCCCCCCCCCCGGTTTATCAGACATTTCAATCTCAGCCCTGATTGGTCCCGCACTAATCGATATCATCGATCTGTAGCTTTGTCACTCTAAAAGGAATTTCGAGTCGCAGAGTTTTAAAGCAGGAGAGTCTACCCTGGTACGGCGCCCGCACTCTGTAGGAAAGTAAATAGTTTGTCGTTTGACGGCCCCAGTTTTTTTTACATGGGCCAAAGTTCGACAACTCGAGCAGGAACGATAACTGCGATTGTTTTTGGGTTTTTTTAAGGTTCGAAACCAAAATAAATATTGTTGAGAACGATAAAAATGTATTTGAAGGATTTATTTTTTCAATTTAAAAAACCGCCAATTTTGATTTCAGTTTTCTTGACATTTTTAAAGACCTCCTAGACCTAAACAGAGAAGCCCATCAACAAATATAATCAGACCACGTGACATCAACAAACCAACGTGACATCAGGAAATTCAAGTGACATCAGCAAACCAACGTGACATCAGCAAACCAACGTGACATAAAACCCCTACCTGACATCAACAAACCCAAGTGACATCAACACGCTTACGTGACATCAGAAAACTCAAATGACATCAAGAATCTAATCAGGCTTACGTAACATCAACAAACCCACGTGACATCAACAAACCCACGTGACATCAACAACCCCGAACAAACCTACACGGCACCCACAAATCTTACGCAACATTAGCAATGTAGTTAAACCTTTTCTAATCTCAGTTGAAGTAATTTAATTACACGTTTTGTTTGAACATTTAAGTACCTGTGCCTAGTTCCACTACGCCTCGACAGATAACACATTGACGTTCCTTTTTTTTTTAGCTGTTTTTATGTTAGTTTAATTTTAGGCTAAGTTTATATTAACAGGCTAATAAAGTGGGACATTCTAGTTATTTTCAATTGCAGTACTTGTTCAGTTATTTATTTACTAATGTCTTCATGTATGTTACTTTTCCAATACCTGCATTCCAGAATTGAAGAAGGCTCTTAATAAAAGGTCCATTACAAAATAATGCGGTGGATATTTTCTTTGTTTCCAATCTTATTTTTTTCTTGATTCTGCTATTTCATGGTTGCATTTGCCTTTAGCTGGCTGAGTTCGCTTTGAGGAACCTTATGCAGTGAAATTTCACTATCAATTTCAAGGACCTTCTGGTTATTCATCATACTAATTAATCTATTTGAACTTTCTAAAAATCCTATTTAGTTTTACTGCGGTTAACCCAGGGGCGTAGCGAGGGGGGGGGGGGCGGGGCGGGGGGTGCGGACCGCACCGGGTGACACCATTTAGGGGGGTGACACCAAGGCAAAAAATAGCAAAATATATAGAGAAAAACTCGAGGGGGGGGTGCAAATCGAAAGTTTGAGAGGGGTGCAAATCGAAAACTCGAGGGGGGGTGCAAATCGAAAATTTGAAAGTTTGTCCCTGGGAAGGGTCTCTATGCCTCTGGGGGGGGGGGGGTGACACCATTAAGTGCCGCACCGGGTGACACCCGACCTCGCTACGCCACTGGGTTAACCAGATAACATTGACGTTCCAGAGTGTGTACATAATAATAGACCCCACGCAAATTGAGCTAGTGTACATTCTAGGCTATACAAACTGATGACATGACTTTGACAATTACCTTTAAATGCACACGTAATATCATTCCCACAATTCTTTTCATTTCTGATTGATAAATTTACAAAATACAAAACATTTCAAATCTTGAGTCCCATTTAGAGAAAGCCTGCATTCGCTTCTTATATACACAAAGATAAAGCAATATTACCAGTCTTTGTTACATGATGTCTTGATTGTCATTGTTACGTCCCTTGTATTATGTATATCGTGGTCACGTCCCTTGAGTGTTCACTGTGTTTTCCGTTGTGTGTTGTTGATGTGTACCTGTTAGTCCGTTAACGAAAGGTAGAGTCAGAGACAGATAGCTGTCTGTTTATAAGAATAAAGTACTAAGGTTTAACTCAGAGAACTGTGTCTGTTTAAGTAATGTAGCAGTGAGTGGCGTCGCTAGGTCGGGTCTCTCTCTCTCTCTCTCTCTCTCTCTCTCTCTCTCTCTCTCACTCTCTCTCATGTGCTTGTGGGTGCTGGTAGGTGCTGATGGGTGCTGGTTGGAACTTGTAGGGATTAGCCAATATAGCCTCGTTTAATTACTATAATCCAGTAATTGCAAGCACCGTTTACATCTAATGACCTCAGCTGCTATCAATTAATGAAACCATCAATTCGAGTGTTTTTAAACTTTGACAAGCGTGTTTATTTCTTAGATTATTCTTACACACTTATCATTCAAATTATATCATTGTAGACACACAATTCAAAATATTTTTAAAAGAACACAAAAAAAATTTTAACAGTTGTTTTTTTATTATGCTTGAGCATTGTTGGTGAAAGTGAATTCTTCAACGTGACAAAGTACACTTCTTTCTTGGGAAAAGAAACGTCGGCCAGCAATCTTGGAGAAGGACAGTGGATGGAGAAGCAAGGGCTGTTGGGTATACGATGACTCAACTATAGAGTAAAGCCCACAAGTTAGGTGGAGGTGTGTATAAGTCACGTAAATTACACATCGTTATGAATTTAATAAAGAATACGTCTTATTAACCAACTTATAGATTTTATGGCATATAAACGAAGGCATTTTTTTTAATTTAATATATCTTGTTACAGAAAAAATAACGTCATTTAAAGTTTGTTTGTTTTTAATTGTATAACTTTATATACAAAAACAAAAACAAAATTCAAAGCACAGTTTTATGAATGAAATAAAGCTATCTACAGGAAAAAAAATGGTATGATATTTAAACTATTTGTACAGAAAATCAATGTGATTTAATGTAGTTTTATGAATTTAATTAAGCCATGTACAACAAATATGAATTAAATTAAACAAATCTATGTTAAGAAAAGTAGGAAACGGCATTTGTACAAAATTGTATGAAATTAATAAAGCTAAGTACTGAACAATATGGTATGCCATTTAAACTCAGTTTTATTAAATAAATACATCTATTTACAATAAAAATAAGGCATGGCATTAAAATGCAGTTTTATGAATTGTATATGGCATATCATTTGAATATAAGTTTATGAATATGAATTAAATTAATTTATGTGATGAAAAATTTGAGATTTGAACTTAATTTTATAGATTTAAAAAAGCTATGTACAATCAAGTTTTACATTTAAAGGTAGTTCTAATAATTGGAGAAAATAAACAAATAATACAAAATAATACAAACATAAAATTGTTCTTTTTTTTAAGGATAAATGCAATTATTTAAGTGTCAGGTAAGGAGATTAAATTTAAAATAATACTACATATCTTAAAATGTTAAGATAAATATATATATATATATATATATATATATATATATATATATATATATATATATATATATATATATATATATATATATATATATATATATATATATAAGAGTATATAAATGCCAATAACGTGTTAGCTAAAATGGAATACATCTTTCACAGATTTTACAAACAATTACACTATTAATAATCAGACAAATATTACAATATATATACAGATGAATCAGAGTAATTGGATCAGTGTATATTCTAATAAACCAAACTGAACGACATATTACATGCAAACATAATGTATTTATTTAGAACACAATTTAGATCAGAGTGGTCTTTACATTGGACGGTTGCTGGATATAATATGTACAAAAATTGCCTTAGTGTAGATTTTTGCTGTGTACAGCAGTACAAAAACCATAGACAGTAGAGAGGCCATACACTTAATATAGTCCAAACAAAAATAAAACTATATGAAAACGAACAAATAATGTTTTAGTAAGTTGTTCTTTTATAATCTAAATTTGGATTTGGTAAAAGAACTCCTGGAAATTATTTAAAAGAAATAAGAATTCTTGGCATCTTATGTTTTTCAAGTTAAACTCTTGCTTTTAGAAAGAGCTCAATCCCAGAACAGCGACGTCAATTGAATTATTTTTTTTGCAGAATATTTTTTTTAATCCCTGTCGGACCTAGAATTGTAAATTGATAGAAAAAAAAAACAATTAGGTACTTCCAAACCGTTACAAATGTGGTAGATTCACTTATAACAAATGTCTGATACTGTTTTAGACATGAGAATATAAATATAAACATATAGGCTAATAATTTTCATTAAATGGTGTTGTTGCTAACATTATTTCAGTAATGTAGCTTGTTTGATAATTTTGAACAAAATGAACATTTACTGAAGAGTCTATACGGTGGTTGTAGTGATAAATTTATTTCAGTCATACTGTTTGATTAAATTCTAATAATATAACGCCTAAAAAACCCAGATAAAACAAGAAAAAGCTCAAAAAAATGAAATAAAACGTAAACCGAAGCAGCAACGTACCTCATGGTTAAACAAACACTGAAAGCACAGGATTGAGACGCCCTGAAAATTTCATGTTTATATATATATATATATATATATATATATATATATATATATATATATATATATATATATATATATATATATATATAATTTTGCTTGTTTATTTATTTATTTATATTTCATTTATTCATTTATTTATATTATTTTTATTTTTCATTAATTAATTAATTAATTAATTAATTAATTAATTAATTAATTCACTCACTCACTCACTCACTCACTCACTCACTCACTCACTCACTCACTCACTCACTCACTCACTCACTCACTCACTCACTCACTCACTCACTCACTCACTCACTCACTCACTCACTCACTCACTCACTCACTCACTCACTCACTCACTCACTCACTCACTCACTCACTCACTCACTCACTCACTCCCTCCCTCCCTCCCTCCCTCCCTCGCTCCCTCCCTCGCTCCCTCGCTCCCTCGCTCCCTCGCTCACTCGCTCACTCGCTCACTCATTCACTCATTCACTCATTCACTCATTCACTCATTCACTCATTCACTCATTCACTCATTCACTCATTCACTCATTCACTCATTCACTCATTCACTCATTCACTCATTCACTCATTCACTCATTCACTCATTCACTCATTCACTCATTCACTCATTCACTCATTCACTCATTCACTCATTCATTCATTCATTCATTCATTCATTCATTCATTCATTCATTCATTCATTCATTCATTCATTCATTCATTCATTCATTCATTCATTCATTCATTCATTCATTCATTCATTCATTCATTCATTCATTCATTCATTCATTCATTCATTCATTCATTCATTCATTCATTTTTTTAATTATTTATACACATTTATATATTGGCCTATATCTTTATCCACTTACCTTTGAAAATTTATTTTGAAACTATTTTATATCAATGTATTGAATTCAGATACATGTGACTGGTTTATATATACAAAAAACACTTTAAAAATCCTACCTGTAAGAGACTCAGCACTACAAAGACATATTGCGGTATGATGGAATCATTGATGAGAGTGAAGATGCCCATAGACCATGAGCTCCCCAAGATACCGTTAAGGATGAGGATTGCTCGCAGTGCTATTCTGGAAGTAAGGTCAATTTAAAAACTTAAGTGTGTTTTAGTTTTTGCTTGACTCACCTCGGTTTAGATGGGTAGCGAGGGGAGGGCTAGTGGGGCGTCCGACCCGGGCGCCGATCTCAAGGCGGTGCCAAACGAGGTGGAAATTAATTTCCTCCGAAGCTGCATTATGAACTAAAAAAAAATTCGTCCGAAGCTGCATTAGTTAATTATCCACAGTCGAAGTTAGTAAAATGAACGTTTTATTGGCTTTACAGACTTTTAAAACTGTTTTCTATATCACCATAATAAAATGGAAAAGTGAACGGTAAATAGAGGGGAGGGGAGTATGTCACAAATTATGTAGGTTAATAGAAAAGCGGGGTGGGCGTGAAATTGATAGTTCACCTCGGGCGCCGGAATGGTCGCTACGCCTCTGCCACGGCTAAAAACGGATAATAAACAAGACTACTATATCGCTGGGAAATAATAATTTTCTATATTTATCGCATTATATATATATATATATATATATATATATATATATATATATATATATATATATATATATATATATATATATATATATATACATATATATATATATATATATATATATACATATATATATATATATATATATATATATATATATATATATATATATATATATATATATATATATATATATATATGCCTATATATAAATGAAAGTATGTTTGTGGGTTTGTGGGTTTATCCTTTATGCATGACTACACCTTTCATCCTATCGCCATAACGCTATTGTGAGTTGGTGAAAATACTGCAAGAAAAGTTTCTGCGAAAAAAATGATGTCAGTTTCTCAAGGCTGGCACACCAGCAGGGTGCGATGCGATTCTTCTCTATATTATACTGTAAATAAAAATAAAAGTAGGATTCGGTATGATAACGTTCATCCGAGTGTCATGAAACTTTGGGGAGTTATTACAAATACTCATGGGAAGGTTTCTGCGAGATTTAAATGTTTAAATTTTTCAGTGGCGGCGCCCCGGCAGTAGGCGATTCGTAACTGGTGGTTCCCGAGAGCGTCCCGCTACATCCCTAACCCTGTAGGGGGTGGTCGCTGAAATGTGTTCTACCTCACTATTACGGAGGGTGATTAACGTACACGCTAGGCTTCACAGCCGCCCTAAGGCGTCTGGACGATAAACTGGACAAACTCGCGGCTCAACAACTATGATCCAATAAATATAGCGCCCGCTTTGTTTACATTGAGTTAATTCGGTTTTTGAAAACAAGTTCACGCGTTTAAAAATTTATGATTGATAAGGTATTGATGAAATCATCTTGAAATATTTCATCAGCCCTTCTTCTGAACCCATAGCAAAGCGCGGGAGACTGGCACGCTAAAACGATTAATACTAATAGTTTCGCTGTCTGTCTGTGTATCTAACAAGAACGCTCTAGAGAAAACACAAGCAAATTAAAAACATGCATAGTAATTCGAAAAACGAAGTATGACGTCGTCACATTTAGCACAGAGTAGAAAATAATCTCAAGCCGGAGAGTGCACACAGTAATATGACGTCATTGATTCTCGAGTAAACATTGAATAAAAAGGAAATTTTGTCTAATCTAAGTGGTTTGCGTGAAGAGTTTCTTGCATACAATTCTTCGGGTAGGGGCGAAGCCCCACCCCCGCGTAAGAACGTCTGAGCCCCCCCCCCCCTCCCTAACTCAAAAGAAATTTCTTCATCGATACTCTATAATAAAATTACCGCCTAATTAATGTGTCTAATCTAAAAAGTGGTTTTCTTGCAATTTCTTTAATGCAATTCTTCGGGTAGTGGCTAAGCGCGACACCAGTGTTTCTTTCAGACTTTTTCCTCCCCGGAGAGGGGTGGGGGTATTTGAAATTTTCGGGGGCGGGGGTAGAATTTTCGGGGAGGGGGCGGACACTGGAAAAAGTATATAATTATATTTCGTTGAATGGGACAGTAGACAATTTTTTTGGGGGGTGGGGGGGGTGGGGGGTGTGGGGGGTGGGGTGGTTTTAGTTTAGAGAAAAGAGACAGCACTATCAGCCTAGCGCCCGTTGTATCCTTCCTAAACGGGCCATTTTTCTCGTATAAAAGATGTGTACAAATGACGTCACACTCCCAGCGATGGAGATGTTTGGGCCGGATAGTCAGAACGATCTACGGCACACGTCTGCATTTGAAAACACGTTTTTAAACTGAATTTTATTTAGAAAAATATTTCCCATTTTTAAAGACATCTTTTTTGTGAATAGTAATAAACATAGTCCAATTACCTATTGTTGACTTAAAACTGCTATTTTGTTAGACGGAAATAGTTGATTTGATTGTACTTTGGAGATGCGGGCTTAGGCTAAAACGTAACATCATTTTATCGAAAGGGGTTTGAATTGGCGACTGATCTAATTTTTAAGGTGTCATTTACCTTACAAGGAAAACTTAAGATCATATTTAAAATTAGAGGCAATTTAACTCGTGAACAAAACTCTAAGTTTTAATTTGAAATTAAAAGCAATCTTACTTGTGAACAACATCTAAGATATAAATTAGAAGCGATCTTACTTGTGCGCAAAACCTAACACTATCTGTTTTATTACTAATTTCCTCTTAATAGCAACTTCGATTTAGCTACAGGTTAACGATAACATTTCAGTTTTCATCCTGCTTGCTCTCAATAATCTATTTGAATCCCGGGTGTCTAAAAGGGGTTACGTTTCCAACAGTAGTACTAAAAGGTAACTGGTGACGTAATATTGTAATATAAAGCTACATATTTGGTTATGGGTAACATTGTTTGCTTATATTAGACGTTATAATACAAACACAATTTCAGAATTATTTGAAATTAACATTTTTTTTCCTAACATGTTCTTAAATTCCTAGAACACCTAACTCGAAAGACATGGGGTTTAAACAATTTATTCAAAAATTTAAAAATATCTAACTCCACGATGTAGGTTTTTTTCTTGATTAGGGAATTCATGCAAAGAAGATCATTAAGATGTTTAGAAAATCTTACTTTGCTTTGACGAATCGTGACGTGTCTCTTAGCGTTCGGGTCCTCATTAACGTCACAACAATGATGGCAAGAATTGTGAAGTTTATCTGGCATGAAAATATAACGAAAATTGTCTTTTAATAGTACAAGCTATTGAGTATTTAAGAGCACATCCATACAGAGTGAGTTTCTGTATTTTAGAAGAGTAGTTAGATCTAGATTTCTTATTCTTCTTCTTCTTCGTTCTTAATTATTAGTGTTAGAGGGGATCGAGATTTATCTGCCAGTGGGTTTGAACGCGAGACTTTATCATCCATGAGCTTTTTGCCGATTCGACCACGCCTCCAACACAATTAAGCGTTACGTGTCAACTGGTTATGCGCCATTGAGGCCAGATTTTCTTCCAGGCATCTCTTCGGGGGGGGGGGCGAAGCCCCCCCGAAATTTTTTTACCGACCCCCCGAACGAAATGAAATATATATAATTTATATAGAAAATATATACTTTTAACAGTGTCCGCCCCCCCCCCCCCCGAAGATTTCAAGTGCCCTCCCGGAGAAAAAAGTCTGGAAGAAACACTGATTGAGGCCATTGACTCCGATTTCAGCCTGCTTTTTTTTTGGATTTGCTTCCATAGCCTTTGTCCAACCAAGAACAAACTACAAGGCAGCAGTTGTTTAATTTTGGAGTTGTCTCTCCTAGAAGAGTGGCTGTAGCTAACCAGCCTCATCTGAGGGTTCGAACTCGAGACTTTTCGGTTTAGCAACCATGAGCTTTACCGACTCGACCACGCCGACCCCAGATTTAGATTTGAAGCGTAGGCTTTCTGTAAGGAAATAAGAGTGTCAGAGCTTTAAACATGTGGGCAACTCAGTTACTTTTCATGTTATACACAACTTTTGAGTCAATATCTAGATATATAAAGGGAAGCGACTCTCTATGTTGGACGCCATGTTTAGAGTTTTACATTGAAAACAAACAAAGCAAAATGTGAATTTGTTCAATTTCTCTCTAGTAAGTTTAATTAGTTATTTATGTTTAACAGTCGTCATGTTTGATACGTAAATTATGTGGAATCTCAAAGCTTGCTCTAGTTACGTTCTGTTTTAACATTCAAATTACTATTAAGTCTCTGAACATGTTGATCTAGAAAGCAACTCAGCAAAACAATATTGATTCGATTTTTAATCCATTAAATTTCGATGATAATAGACATTATTTATACATGTAAAGTAAAAAAATACTCTTTAGACCAACGGATCTAGCGGGTAGATGAAGTAGATTTCATTTGAACTTCAGCTCTATAAAGGTGTGGTCAGTACATTGCCCAGCCGCCTATACTTTCCCTTTACTGTCAGTCAGATGTCGGTCAGATGTCAGTCGGATGTCAGTCAGATTTCACATAGATGTCACTCATTTGTCAGTCAGACTCCGGTCAGACAACACTCAAATATCTCCACTTGAGCCGGACTA
Organism: Physella acuta; assembly: GCF_028476545.2. NCBI lineage: Eukaryota > Metazoa > Mollusca > Gastropoda > Physidae > Physella > Physella acuta. The sequence continues at coordinate 96,588 of NW_026731642.1, forward strand.
GCCAGCCATAAAATTACAGCCGAGTTATTTTTGTTGATCCCCTCCCCCCCCCCCCCTCTTGTATGTATCGCTGATGTCCATGTCACTTACTGCCATTATCAGAATCACAGGTCCTATGAACGCCCAGACAAGACCTTGATCAGGACTCAACCAGCAACTGAGAGGGCGAGGAAAAGAATTTCGTGTTAGCCAGCTGCTTTTATACGTGTAATATTCTTTTGTTAAAAGATATCTACATATAAAAAGCAATGTATGTCTGTGTGTGTGTGTCTGTCTTGTATGCATTATTATACCTCTCATCACATCGCCGTGAAACTTTGGGAAGTTGTTGAGAATATTCCTGGGGAGGTTTATGCGAAAAAAATATTTCAAATTTGCAAGACGGCGCCCCGGGAGGGTGCTATTTTCTCTATATACGGTTTTTAAAAATAAAAGTCGATTGCGGTTTGACACCGTTCATCCAATCGCTATCAAACTTTGGGAAGTCGATTGGAACACTCCTGTTGAGATTTCTGTAAAAAAAAAGTCATTTTTAATTTTGCAAGGGCGGCGCCCCGGGAGGATGCATTTCTTCTCTATATATGATGTATTGAAAAATGTCGGATGCGGTTCGAAACCGTTAATCCGAGTGCCATAAAAGTTTAGGGAGTTGATGAATACTCCCGAGAAGGTTTCTGGGGGGGGGGGTTGATTTAATTTGGAACTGGCGGCTCCTGGCAGGATGCGTTTTGGCTTTTTTTTTTTTTGGCGACTACGTTCGTTCTAAACAGTGTGATAGACAATGGATAAGATGGGGCGCTACTGTTGCTCACTAAATTGAAACAGGCTTGTCCGCCGGCGGCCTGGTACGGTGCGAATCGGCTGCGAACAAAAATTACAGTTTCGGCCCCCAAAGGCTAAAATGGGCCGCTGAGGGCCCTGTAATACTTTTTTAAAAATAATCACAAAAATTAACCAAGGTTAGATTATTAACTGGTTTGTTTCCTTTTGTCCTTTAAAAACATCCCGGTTCGTCACTTTGCGAATGATGCAATTAGCATCTATTTTTAGATTATCCAATCGGAAATTAAGATCGGGCTTCTAATAATACACCATTAGTTACGCTAACAAATTGCATCAGTCACACTGATGTTTATAGCATGTCAAATAAAAAAAAAGTCTACGTGTTAAAGAAAAATCATGTTGATTTGTGCACGTTAGCGAATGACGCAATCTGGATCATTGTTTCAGGATGCTATTTGGAGCTCTGGGCTATACCGTGAGCGCTATGGCGCCTATGTTAGTTTTAAGTAGCCAGGGGCTGTACGTAGCGCCTCTACGGTAGTGTAATCGGGGGGCTCCTGAGAGCGCCCTTCTACGTCCCTGACACACGGGCGGTTACCGAAGTGTACTCTACACCATTATTTAGGTGAGTGATTAACGTACACTCAAGGTTTACATGAGGTAGTGTAGGTAAACCCGTGTCCCGATATTTATGATCCTAGAGCATGCATTGTTTACATTTAAATAACTGAGTTTAAGAAAACAAGGTCACGCGTCTAAGAATATAGGATTTATGACGAATTTATGAAACCCTTCTTTATTTTATTTCCGCGGCAACGCGTGGGACAGGTACGCTAGTCTATATTTATACAAAGTCTGTTTGTCTTGTATGTATTAAAGAGCGTGATTCCATTCTTGTCTCTATGCGGTTTATAAAAATAAAAGTAGATTTCTGTTTGACACCGTTCATCCGATCACCATCGAACTTTGGGAAGTTGATGGGAATACTCTCGAGAAGGTTTCTGCGAAAATAATAAAAAATAATAAAAATTTCTCAAAGGCGGCGCCCGGGGGGTGCGATTTTTGTCAATACACTGTTTATATATATATATATATATATATATATATATATATATATATATATATATATATATATATATATATATATATATATATATATATATATATATATATATATATATATATATATATATATATATATATATATGGCGCCTTTTTCTCGGTTTGACGCTCCCCCTAAACCGAAAACCTGTATACGTCTACGCTGAGATCATTTATTGTCCGTGAGGTACTTTGCCTGAGATCATTTCTCCTGTCGCCAGATATAGATAGGTATGTGTGTCCATCTGTGTACGTGTACTAAGCAAGGATAAGCATGTCAATATATTCAAAAGTTGTTTCCACAAATTCAACTGAGGTATGATTTAAGAGTAAATCTTAAATCCGATATCGAAAAATGAAAGCTTGTAAATTAAACTTAATTGTTAATGTAAGGAATGGAACTAACGTTGTGTGATCCCCATAGCCTTGTGATCCGGAAACAATAAGGGACACCGCCACAATTATGAAAGGTCCTCCTAGAATAAGCAGCAATAAAACATAACATTAATAAAGAATATATATTTATGTACATATACGTAAACGCATACGCATACGCAGTCGTATACGGTATACTGTAAACGGTATACGCATATGCATGCAAATGCGCATTCACAATTGTATGCCTACACGTACACGCAGTGGCGTAGCGAGGTCGGGTGTCACCCGGTGCGGCACTTAATGGTGTCACCCCCCCCCCCCCCCCCAGAGGCAAAGAGACCCTTCCCAGGGACAAACTTTCAAATTTTCGATTTGCACCCCCCCCCCCTCAAACTTTCGATTTGCACCCCCCCCCCTCCTCAAACTTTCGATTTGCACCCCCCTCGAGTTTTTCTCTATATATTTTGCTATTTTTTGCCTTGGTGTCACCCCCCTAAATGGTGTCACCCGGTGCGGTCCGCACCCCCCCGCCCCCCCCTCGCTACGCCCCTGCGTACATGTATACGTATACGTAAAGGTAAGCGTATACCTATAGTTATACCACCACGTATACCTATACGTATACGCATACCTATTCTGCCTAGGCAGTAAGATGACTATATCCAGATCTGACCCCTGTATCTGGCACCCTCTCAACACTCAACGATGTACCCAACCCTGTATCTGGCACCCTCTCACCACTCAACGATGTACCCAACCCTGTATCTGGCACCCTTTCACCACTCAACGATGTACCCAACCCTGTATCTGGCACCCTCTCACCACTCAACGATGTACCCAACCCTGTATCTGGCACCCTCTCACCACTCAACGATGTACCCAACCCTGTATCTGGCACCCTTTCACCACTCAACGATGTACCCAACCCTGTATCTGGCACCCTCTCACCACTCAACGATGTACCCAACCCTGTATCTGGCACCCTCTCACCACTCAACGATGTACCCAACCCTGTATCTGGCACCCTCTCACCACTCAACGATGTACCCAACCCTGTATCTGGCACCCTCTCACCACTCAACGATGTACCCAACCCTGTATCTGGCACCCTCTCACCACTCAACGATGTACCCAACCCTGTATCTGGCACCCTCTCACCACTCAACGATGTACCCAACCCTGTATCTGGCACCCTCTCACCACTCAACGATGTACCCAACCCTGTATCTGGCACCCTCTCACCACTCAACGATGTACCCAACCCTGTATCTGGCACCCTCTCACCACTCAACGATGTACCCAACCCTGTATCTGGCACCCTCTCACCACTCAACGATGTACCCAACCTTGTATCTGGCACCCTCTCACCACTCAACGATGTACCCAAGGGAGAAGCAATGCCTATACAACATGGAATCAGCAGTGTCGCAGGAGCTGCCCAATGGAAACTGGAGTTGGTAATCCTATCACCTTAGGGCAGGGGTTCCCAACCCCGTGCCCGCGGGCGCCATGGCGCCCGCCGAAGGATTTGTATGTGCCCGACTCTCACTATTCGACAGAGACATAATTTATTTCATAAACATTATTGAAAGGTTGAAGGGGATGGAAATCGAAAGTTTGAGGGGGGGTGCAAATCGAAAATTTGAGATTTGAGGGGGGGGTGCAAATCGAAAGTTTGAGGGGGGGGTGCAAATTGAAAGTTTTGTCCCCGGGTGACGGGAAGGGTCGCTACGCCTATGGAAGGAGTTTGTCGATTTAAAACAGGTGGTGCCCGCCACCCTACCGATATTTTAGAATGTGCTCTAGAGTAAAAAAAGGTTGGGAACCCCTGCCTTAGGGGCTCCATTTCTATTAAATTTTGGAGTTGCCTCTAATAAATGGGTTTTTGAGCCTCATCCAACGAGGAATCGAACTCGAGACTTTTTGGTTTAGCAAATACGATATATATTTATAAATATTCATTAATAGTTAACATTATGTTTTTATAATTAAAACTTACCATATGCCACGGATATGTAATATTTCAGCACAGAAGTATTGTTGAAAACAAAAACTACAGTTTTTAAAATGTGTACTCCCTCCGCCAACATTAAAAAGAAGACGGCGAGGAAACAATAGTGCAGGAGGATAGCTATAAACTTGCACAGCAACTGTTGACAGATTTTGTTAACATACTTAATATAAAAGACATGTTATAATATGCGTATGTGTTTGTAGGCATATATGTGTATATGATTATATTTGTTTAGAATTTTCAAAAACAGGCGGATTCAATATGGACCTTAATTAATGATTACCAATAGCATTTTAGTTTAAAAGAGGGCTGTAGTATGTTCCTCAAGCTAAAACTTCATTGGCCATCTTTACTACCTAGGGTTGCTTTCTACTTCCTCATTTTATAATCGATTACAGCGCTTGGGTATTTGAGATATCGAAAATTCATTCAACGCGATATGTCGGGTCTCTTTATCTCAAGATGCACAGTTGTTTTTTTCGTATACAGAGTATAGAGCTCGACTACTAATCCGTATGTCTCGAGTTCGAATCCGGGTTCAAGTCAGTAGACCGTCCCTGAGTCCACCCAGCTCTGATGGGTACCTAACTCACGTTAGGGTAAGTAAAGGCGGCTGGGCATACTGCTGATGACACTATCTATTTATATGCCGAGGTCACAGAAACAAGTGAACTCTATGTATGAAAACTGTGGTGTAAATCCCATATAAAGATCATTTCCATTCAGTTGAATGAGGAGCTGATTTAATTTTATGAAACGCAGAAAAAGACTACCGAGTGTGGCTTTGATAACAAAATCCTAAATTATTTTTTTTTTGTGTTTTAAACTGAAACATAAATAATAAAATACATACTCTGCTCTCAATCCTTTCGCTACCTGCCACGAAAATGATGTAGCTCACTATCAGGCACGCTGATAAATTAACATGCAAAATTGTGTGACAATCTTTTACATCCCTGTGGAACGATAAAAACTATTCAGTAACACTGTGCACTTTCAGGCAAAGGAAGGATTAAAATGTAGTATGATATGACAATCCTGTACGATGTATAAAGAGTGTAGTGAACACCAGTGATGTCTGCAAGTGTGTACCACGTACTTCCAAACTAGAAAGTAGATCAGGCAAGCTGTGGCCAAACAAGCCATTGAAAAGTAGACTCCTATTTTAGTCATCCATGAAAGTGCAGGGTCAGCTTGTCTCTAGAACAATTAATACAATTATATATATATATATATATATATATATATATATATATATATATATATATATATATATATATATATATATATATATATATATATATATATATATAAAATATATATAAAATATATATCTTTATATCTTTATATCTTTATATCTGTATATATATATACGAGAAAAATGACCCGTTGAGGAAGGATACAACGGGCGCTATGTTGATAGTGCTGTCTATTTTCTCTAAACTAAAACCAAAACCAAAAATCACCAATCTTAATTTAATTTAACCGGAAACAAAAAAATGACATTGAAAACGGATTTTTATCCAGAATTGGTACTTTAATTTATACAAAATATAGTCATAGGCATATCCCTAAGCCGTGCACCTAATCTCATTCATGACAAAAGTTTCTTTCAGGCAACTCTACTTGGGAGGAGGTGGCTCCGCCCCCCCCCCCCCCCCACACACACACCCCAAAACATGTCTACCGTCCCATTCAACGAAATATAATTATATAATTTTTCCAGTGTCCGCCCCCTTCCAGAAAATTCTACCCCCGCCCCCCAAAATTTCAAGTACCCCCACCCCTCGCCGGGGAGGAAAAAGTCTGAAAGAAACACTGGTCGCATTTGTAGATCATACAAACTAAAGAAAGAATCTGGGCGGTGCTTCGCCCCTACCGGAAGAGATGCATGAATAACACGGTGCACGCTAAACACTTTTTAGATTAGAAAAAGTTCTCCCCTCCGGGGAGGAAAAAGTCTGAATGAAACACTGGTGTCGCGCTTAGCCACTACCCGAACAAGTGCATGAAAGAAACTCTGCACGCAAACCACTTAAATTAGACAAAATTGGCTTTTTAATTCAATGTTTACTCTACTCGAGAATCAATGACGTCATATTATGTTGTGCACTCTCCCGGCTGCCGACTTTTTTCTACTATGTGCTGAATATGACGTCATATTTCGCTTCCGCTTTACTGTGAAAGTTTAATTTGCTTGTGTTTTCTCTAGAGCGTTCTTGTTCAGATAGATAGATAGATACATAGATACATAGACAGACAGCGAAACTATTATTATTAATTTATATATATATATATATATATATATATATATATATATGTAATATATATATATATATATATAATTATTTATTTATATACATATATTATAAATATACATATATAAAGATTTATATATATATATATATATATATATATATATATATATATATATATGTATATATATATATATATGTATATATATATATATATGTATATATATATATATATATATATATATATATATATATATATATATATATATATATATATCGGTGTGCAATTCGTACTGTTATGAATGGTATCTACTTTCATTTCGCTAAACCTGAACGATAGAACGATAGAAAATTGCGGTAAAACTTTAACATAGTGAAATCTGTGTTCGGTCCAAAATATCCTGGAATGGATCGTTAAAGAGCAGCGGTCAAGTCAAAGTCTGTGTCCTGTCACTGTTCAGCGTAGTGTTCGGCGGTATTTCTGATTGTGCTATGATGTAGTTCGCAATGTGTTTGTTTGATTGTTTGTTTGTAGTTAGTTGTGAGTTAGCGGCAAATCTTGTAAGTTAATTTTGACCCACTTCTAATGCAGCGATTTCTTTCAAACTTTCCAGGTACGTTCCACTTCGATGACAATATAAAATCTTAATTTTTTTTTATATTTAAGTAGATGTTCAATTAGTCATTAAAATAAATAAAACAATTTTGGAACTAAGGGGAGATAATAAAATAAAAATCATTAGTAGGATCACTTTATTAAATAGTAGAAGAGGAGATAATTAGCTAGTCTGGTGAGCTGTGGTTCACGCCGAATGTTTATAATCATGGAGGCTGTCGATCTAGTGAAAGCTAAAAGGGGCAGATAATAAAAATTAAGAACCTACTGTCGTCTGTAAAATATAGTCTCGGACGGCTGCTTTCACGGGTCAAATAATAGTTTTCTAGATATCGCAATCTACTGATAGTGTTTTAAAGCAAATATTTTTAGTCATGGCGACTTAATAAATTAGGAATAACTAAAAACTAGAAGGTAAAATAAATATAAAAAAACTTTTATATCAACAAGCTTTTAAATGCATTGAAAATAAGAAAATAAGAAAATAAAACTAATTTGATATCTTTCATAAAAACTTTGGTCACTCATGAGATCTTTTACATATTTTAGTAACCAAAGCTTTATACGTGTCTAATGCTTACGTTACTTCCAGGGCGGAACAGTATGGCAAAGTTGGTCAGATGCACGCATCTACATGTTACGTGTGTCACATTTTCGGCTGTGATTGTGCAGCCTGCATCGGACCAGTGTTTTCCATTTCTAAAATTAAGAGTATAAAATTTTAAGTTTTCTATTGCTATAATTAAAAGTAAAGCAAATTGTTTTCGAGGGCTAAAAGAAAATATAATTTTTTTTTCCCATGGCTAAAAGAAAATATAAATTTGTTTTCCATGGCTGAAAGTTAAACTAAATTTTTTTATTGCTAAAAATTATTATTTTCACATTGCTAAAATTTAAACATTCATGGCTAATATTAAAATTAAATTTATTTTCCATTGATAAAATTAAAAGTTATTTCTTTTCCGTTGCTATAATTAAAGGTAAATTTATTTTCCATGGACACAGTTAAAAGTAAATTAAATTTTGTTTTCAATTGCTAAAACCAAAAGCAGAATTATTTTTCCCATTGCCATTGCAAACAGTAGTTATATTTATTTTCCATTACTAAAACTACACATAATTTATTTTCCAAAGCTAAAGTTAAAAGTGGATTTGTTTTCTTTCTATGGCAAAATCAAACGTAAATTTGCTTTACTACTAACATTAGAAATGGGTGCATTTCGGCTGATACGGCTAAATTATTTATTATTATTTATTTATTTTCTCTCAATATGCGGACGGAGTGGTCTAGCGGTAGAGAGCTGGACTGTTAACCCGTAAGTCTCGAGTTCGAATCCGGGTTCAAGTCAGTAGACCGTCCCTCAGTCCTTCTAACTCTGATGGGAAAGTAAAGGCGGCTGGGCATAGTGCTGACCACACTATCTCTTCCAATGCCAAGGTCACAGATACAAGGGAACTCTACTTCACTTGCCCCATAGACCGTCAGGTTTGAAAGGGAAACTTTACACTTTACTTTCTCTCGATATAGTTAAAAGTTAAGTAGGTTGTTGTCCTATTCATAAAAGTTGTTTTCTAATGCTAAAATTAAATTTTATTTAAAAAATAACCAAGTAATATTTTGTTTAAGAATAAATCGTTAGTTGAATTCATCAGTATTTTATTTTATTTTGTTTAATTTTAGGTTTGCCTAGAATTTTTTTTTCTTTAATTCATTTGTATTGTCCTATAGTCAACGGGCATCTAAGCAGAGCCCGAATTCTACATTTCCAAATATTAACTTATATAATGTACTAATATTAAAAGAATAATACCCAAAAGAGGCATCCAAAAAGGCACAAACAGAATGGTTGAGATGGGGCTAAAACGCATAATAAAGATAAGAAAAATTATTCACAAAATTTAAATTTTCATTTCTGGCAAAAATAGCATCTAATTAAATTTAAGTATTCTGAATATATTTCATTTCTATAAATAGAACATAACAATATATCTTAAAATCTTTCGATTTTAATGTTTTGCAATTGCTTTGGGTGGCTTTAGCTTACATTTTGTACGGAAAACACCAAATCAACTTTTATTTCTCCAGCTACATCCAATGCTGTCACCGAAACGACATTCGAGGCGACACTCATAGTTCTGTCATGGGAAGGACTCCCAAGTATTCTAAATATGTTTATTAAAAAAATATATGAGCATCTGTAAAAGACTGGAATCCCCAGGGAAAAAGGAGGGTGGGCCGGCAAAGGAAGACATGGAGAAGAACGGTTGAAGAAGAGGCGAAAACAGCTGGGCTCACATGGGCACAGATTAGAGGAGCAGCCCAAAACCGAGTCCGCTGGAGATGTGTGGTTGCAGCCCTTTGCTCCCCAGGGGCCACAAAGGAATGATGATGATCTATAAAAGACTAGAGTGAACTTTTCTGTTCTAAAATACTTTCCTAACGTAAGCATATACAGAAGTTTTAGTGGGACGCGTGGTCGAAAGTCTGGAATTTGGATCCCGGTCTAGATCCGTTCGGACGTTCCTGAGTCGACTCAGCTTTAATTAGTGCCAGACTCACGGTAAAGGCGGTTGCTAATAGTGCTGATAATCACTGAAATAGGAGAACTCTACTTCATCTGTCCTATGTATCGCCAAATCCGGAAGGCGTTGTCAATAATTCCCTGCAAAAACCTTTTTACTGTTTGGTATGTGTAGAAACCAATGTTACACTGGGAAATTAAGTATAACAAATAGACAGTGAATGGCGAATGGAGTAACCAAAGAAAAGAAAATCGGACGTCACTTAACTCGATTGATTTTAATATTGAGAGATTTAAAAATTTTGACATACGACTTTAAGTATTGATTAAAATAGTTTAAACTAGATGTGTTAAAAAGCTACTGGTGACATCATATAAAAATTGTTGGAAAAAGCAATAGATTTTTTTTTAATTCATACTAACAAGGTTTAAAATATGTATGCGCTAAAACAGAAGAAAATAAATTATTTTCTTTAAATATATAATACTTCAAACACTTCTGCAACATTCGCAAATTAAGTTTTAATACAGGTATTCAATCAAGAATATTCAAGAAAGTTTAGGGGAGCTCACTTTATAACTGTAATCTTTAGTTTTGAACATGTTTAAAAAATTTGAAATAAAAGTATAGCAACAATACCCTTTATCTGGAACTATTTGGTTTTCACGTTGGCGAAATATGACAAATGAGACCTTTTTTGTACCTGAAATAAGACAGTCAAATATTTTACTAAGCAGCAGCTGTTTAAACATAAGCATATTATTATCCTGGAATATAGCGGTACCATCAGAGATATATTACTAAGGGAAAAATCGTTTCCAAATTATTTTTTTATTGACATTGGGGTCATCCACAAATGACGTCACGCTTTTTTGAAGATTTTTACCTCCCCATCCCCTCCGTTACACATCGTCACAAAAAGCCAGACTCCCCCTCCTCAAAATGACATCATACCTCTTAAAATATGCAATTGAATTCTTTTTTAAAATATCGACTTCATTTTTCTGAAATATTGATTGGGCTCGGTCAAATTAAGATATTGAATCCATTTCTATTTCAGTTTGTTAAAACAGTTATCTAAAACTGCGAAATGACTGATAACATACACACATCGTGACAAAATTACAGACCACCCCTTCCTCCCCTATACGAGTGAGACTTCATTTATGGACGATCCCTTAATATTTCAATTTTTATCTTCTTGGTTTTTTTTTTAACATATCAATATTAAAATAATACCTTCTTTGGGATCTAATGTTAAGACTATCTGATTCTCCATGCTTGGTGACCAGTCGTGGGTCTCCAAGATTTCTCCATCTGGGAAGCTTATTTTTCCGACGCCAATGTATCTTCCAACGACTGTTTGTTTTCGATGAGTATTAAAGAAAAAAAGCTTAGTTTATATCACTGAATTATATTACTGTACAATTGTTATTAGAAAATTGAACTTTAAAGCCTATTCAACAATTTGTCCCCGTTGACGCAAAATATATCTCGATAAACGTATCTTCAAGATCTCGTGACAAAATGGTAGATTTAGAGTCAGAACCATATTGTTGTTAACTTTAGGTTTTTTTTTAATGTTCACAACAAGGATTTAAGGATATATTTTATACTGAGTGTTTAGTGAATTGTAAAGTGTAATAATAGACTGAGATATGGACAGAAATTTCTGACATGACGTTTGTTTTTTTTTCAACATAAGGTTGTACAAATCTTAACAAAAACATTGAGTTAGAATAATCGGCTTCTGTAGGAGTTGAGAAATTTAAAGAATAAATAAATTAGCATACACAAGTTGGTGAATGACATTTCAGATTTTTCCTCCTCCAAAGAGTTTAAACTTCCTTTAACTATTTCCTCCAGGGACAACATCACTTCTGACAGATCTTGCTGACTGGCATCGTTGCCTTCTACCCTTTTGCTACCCGCAAGAATGTCTGCAGCCAAAGCAAAAGTCTAAACGAAAAAAACAAATTGTGTATAAGATGAAAATAATGTAGGAATACATTAGCAAACAACTAAAACTAGACAGTACAACCGTGCCGGATGCACGTATAAACTGAACAAGCTATCTATAAGGGACCCGCTTTATTGCCTTCCTCCCCCTCCCCTCCTCCAAAGTTTATTTTCTATAGTATGTGGTAGGCATATCTATTTTTAACATATAGTTTGTTATTTTTCAAACCATTGTGGAGGACGAGCTATCTTTCTATAGCAATTATAGTCACACTTTTTGTCAAAGTATTTTTCTTAAGAAAATATTTTGCACTGAAATGATATGTGGACGCACGAAGCAGAGGCGTAGTGACCTTTCCCGGCGCCAGGGGACAAACTTTCAATTAGGCGCCCCCTTCGAGAACAACCTTTCATTTCAATTTTCAATTTGCACCCCCCCCCCCCCTTTAAATTTTCAATTTGCAGCCCCCTCATATATTTATGATGCAAAACTGCAGCTAAAAAGAGATTTTAATTTCTTTTTCCAACCCATTTTGGCGCCCCCAAGGGTCGGCGCACGGGGACATATGTACCCCCTCCCCCGCTCCCCCTCGCTTCGCCTCTGGCACGAAGGTCTTATATCCAAAATAGCTTGTCTAGTCTAGTTCCGGCACTGCAGTAGAAAAACATAAATTGAAACAAAAAGACATTGTCAGTCATAGAAGTAGCAAACTCATTTTGCGCGAATTTGAACTATCAGTTTTGCGCCTTACTTTGGTGTCACATAATGAATGTAGAAAACAATCAGATGAGTCTGTAAAGCCAAGCAGTGTTTCTTCCAGACTTTTTTCTCCGGGGGGGGGCACTTGAAATTTTCGGGGGGGGGGGGGGGGGGCGGTAGACTTTCTTCGGGGGGCGGACACTGTTAAAAGTATATATTTTCTATATAAATTATATAAATTTCATTTCGTTCGGAAGGGGGGCGGTAAACAAATTTCGGGGGGGGGGGCCGAAGAGATGCCTGGAAGAAACTCTGAAGCCAAGTAGCGGTCTTTTTTTTTAATTTAGACTGTATAGTTCAGTAATACAGCTCAAAATGTGCTTTTGATTACCTTCACCCCGTTGCCGCCCCCAACGTCGCCCCCTACGTCGGCGCCGGGGACGGCCGCCACGCACGCCCCCTACCCCCCACCCTAAATACGCCTCTGTTGTCAGATTAACGCTATACTAACATAGTAACAACAGAAAAATTAAGAAAATATAAACTAAAAACAAAAATATTAAAAATTATATACGGAACATATTAATAACAATATAGCAGCGACATTAAGCAAAAATTAAGAATCCACATACAATTTTAATCGCTTTAAAATTTAATCAAAAATAGGTTTGTTACATCAATTTCATTACCCGTAATGAATCTGGTTGCATGGTAATTTCTGGGGATTTCAGCTTGGCAGCTATCGCGTGTAGAATGACAACGATATCTACGGGCCGTGCTGTGAAGTTTACTTGAAAGCTAGTGTTGAGCTCTTGGGCTATTAGACGTATGATCCTACTTGCTTGCTCGGCGATCATGCTTTCATTTTGTAGAGAGTTGACCTAAAATAGCAGCTTGTTTAATTATAATTATATATAGAAGATAGCGAGTACGACTGTGTTGTTACAAACTTTAATAAAAGCAAAATTAAGGATAATCAAAGTAAACGATAAAATGCAATGTCAAAAATGAAATATTTATTTGACATTTGCTGCGAATTATATCTATATACAGATATATTTTTTTTTTGTCTATCAGGATTTTTTACAAGCATCTATTTAATTTGCTCCCTCGTCCAGTCTGTCGTCAGTCTGGCTGTCGCCATAGATCAAAACGCTCGAGAGAAATTTCGGGCAGTTCTAACTGACAGATTGGATTCAAAGTTGGCACTGGTATGATTTTTTTTCAGATGGGGATCCTTTTTGGTGTGTATAAATATACGCATTACTCAAAATTAATCAAAACTATTTTTAGACATCATGCCCATCTAACACGGTAAAACTGATATAACATTTACCTTGAACAGAAATTTATTTTAATTTTTTCCAAAATATTAATAACGATTTAACCTGTAATAATTTTTGTCAAAACATTGCTTTTAATAAATGCATAAAAACGTTTTAATAACAAATGCCCGAAAGGACACTTGCCCGAAGTGTCCATTCGGGTAATCGGACTTCGGGCAAACGGCATTCGGGCAAGTGTCTTTCGGGAGTTTGTCGTAGACCCGGCTATAATATGTATTGGATACTTTTACTAATATTTAAGAAGCGACCCACGCTTTTCTTAATAGGTATTGCGTTGCCATCGGGTCTTGACCCACGTGCCAATTTTCAAAGAAATTGATCGTTTAGAAGTGCCCGAAATTTCGCTTTCGCGTTTCGAGCTAGACATGATTAGGTCGGTGATTTGGACAGGATTAGGACATAGGAAGCAAGTTAAATGAAAGCTTGTAATAATAAAAGATTGTGATCATTTAACACAAATATTGAATGTAGAACGTAAGTTATTGTCAATATGTATTCTGTTTAACGAAATTTTACAAAGAATAAACATAGAGCTTCAATTAGTTTTATATAGTTAGATGACAAAACACTGAAATAGAGCTACAAAAAATAAACAAAGAAATGTGTGTCGTATTGGAATGCATTTGAGGGGAAAACTATAGTTTTATAATAAAGATTTAAAGTTTTAGGAGGATAAGTTCATTACAAAATCACAAAAATCCTACTTTTTCGTCATAACGTGTTTCTTGCATTTTTTTTTATACCTGGTCCATTTTTGTATATCAAAAAGACGGAGGTTTTTTTTTGGGTTTCCATGACGACCAAAATTTTTTTTAACCCCCTTTTTTCTGTTTAATACTTACTTTCATGTGCAAACATGGTAAAAGTATTCAAAAGGTTTTAGATCTTAAATTGTAAAAAGTAGAAATAAATTGAGCATATCCCCTTAAAATATACCACAACAATGTAGTAAAATATCTAAATAGATCTACAACACAATTTTGAAATATAATTAAACATAGATAAATGGTAATGGTCACTCAAATTATCTAGATCTATGTACTTTCCAGGAAATACAGAAATCGTACCAATTCCATTGCCTTTAAAAAACTTCTTTTGCCAGTCTGATCCACCAATGCAGTTGAGGTACTATGAGTCGGAGCTTTAAATTAAAAAAAAAACAATCGTTTAACTGTTTAGTTATAGGCTATACATTGTTTAATGTTGCAAAATCGTAACTCAGAGGCATAGCAAGGTCGGGGCGGGGTTTCGGGACGCACCGGGTGACACCATTTAGGGGGTTGGCGGTGACACTAAAATATTGCAAACTTTACAAATAAAAACTACTTTTTTGCCAGTTAATTAATTAATTAATTAAAGTTAAATAGTCTTTTAAGTACAAATCAACCATTAAAACAAGGGGGTGGACTGACACTATGACGTAAACTTGCTAACTATAGAGAAAACTATGCTACATCCAAATATGTTATTAACAAAGTAAAGATTAAACATCGTAGCAATTACGTCTTCAGCTATTAAAGCTTGTAAACATACATGTTCGCGTATGTATGTGGCATATATTTAAATTACAGGCCTATGTAGGTCCACACACACAACACACATACACACACACACACGCACATATATATATATATATATATATATATATATATATATATATATATATATATATATATATATATATATATATATATATATATATATATATATATATATATATACATTGTTTCATGGGGAGGGGTGGTGACCACCGCGAAATGCCGCATCGGATAACACCCGACATAGTGACGCCACTGTAGTGACGTGATGCCGTGTTACTAGAGATTTACCTAAAACGAACAAAATTATGGTTTAAGAGAAGGAAAGTAGACGAAATTTTATTTTACATTTTATAAGGACATGCGGAAATTTCTAGCTACCTATTCTTTGTGCTCATGCATCTTGATCCGCCAGACAATTGACTATGTGTTATTTAATTTTGAGCAGCAAACAAAAATGTGACAATAGTGCATGCGTCCTTACCTGGTGATATTGTTGTTGGTGTCTCTCTCGTTGCGTTCAATATGGCGTCACAATCACACAAACTCGGGATTTCTGCAGAAAAGCAAACGCTTGTAGATGCTGTATTGTTTGCCTGAAAAAAATTATATTCATCCATATCATATATTATTACTAGCCGTCCCGGCCAGGCCCTGCTCTGGCTTCTGTGAAAAACCTTCCTGTTAAAGACCATTACCTGTGTGTTTAGTAATCATCATAAACCCGGCATTACCCACCCAAACCACAACCAACCAAAACCAAAACAACAAAACGCAAACATAACTCTAACACAATTACAAATACAAACGAAAACAAAAACCTAACAACAAACCCAACCACAACCACAAACACCAATATAAACACAAAGAAAAAACAAACAAAAAAGCAAACGAAAACAAAAACCTAACAACAAACCCAACCACAACCACAAACACCAATACCAACACACAAAAAACAACGAAAAAGCAAACGAAAACAAACCAAATCCAAACGCAAAACCAACCAAAAACACAAATACAAACCCAAAGAAAAAAACACAAACAAAAACGAAAAAAGAAAGAACAAAAACGAACCAAATCAAAACGCAACCACTAACGCAAACCCACCTAAACACAAAGAAAACACTAACGCGAACATAAACGCCCGGGGCGGAATCACCTGTTTTAGCTTAATGAACGACTATAGTACCCCAACTTATTCATAGTCTTTTGCACTCACTTAAACGAAAGCGCCTGTTTCAATTTAATGAACAATTATAATACTCCAAGCTTATCCGTAAAATACCTACAAAATTTGCACTTGATCAATCCCCGCTAATTATGTAATTATTTTTTTTCCCAACACCAAAACAAAGTAATAAAAAGTAAATTCTTTTCCACTAATGCAATGGTTTTATAAAGGGAAGTAATTGTGTTTTTCTAATTTATCAAAGGGAAGTAAGTGCTATAGGACTAAATGAAGACATAATTAGAATTTTTGTAAAAGATGATATTTTTTTAAAACTTGTGTTTAATGAACGTGCCGACAATTATTACTTTCAGTTTGATAAATGAAAATTATTTCCCAAAACTTTCAATATTAATTTTTTAACTCATAAATTTAGACCAAAAGGACTGTAATTATCTAACACTTTAATACATCGAAGTATGTCAACGACAAACATATGTATTTTTACATACAGAATTGAGCTTTATATATTAGATGAAATACATAAATTACAAAATAAATCTATTAAAATATATATTTACAATCAGTCCATCTAACTACCATCCATTCAACTACCCAAACACCCTTACATTCATCCATTCATCCATTCATCCATTCATCCATTCATTCATTCGTCCATTCGTCCATTCATCCGTTCTTCCGTTCATCCATTCATCCATTCGTCCATTCGTCCATTCGTCCATTCATCCATTCATCCATTCATCCATTCATTCATTCATCCATTCATCCATTCATCCATTCATCCATTCATCCATTCATCCATTCATCCATTCATCCATTCATCCATTCATCCATTCATCCATTCATCCATTCATCCATTCATCCATTCATCCATTCATCCATTCATCCATTCATCCATTCATCCATTCATCCATTCATCCATTCATCCATTCGTCCATTCGTCCATTCGTCCATTCGTCCATTCGTCCATTCATCTGTTCATCCATTCATCCATTCATTCATTCACCCGTTCATAAAATCCGCCATTGCTCCACTCCTCAATTCCTCCATTCATCTATTTATCTTTCATCTATTCATCCATTCATCCATTTATATATTCGTCCGTTCGTCCATTCGTCCATTCGTCCATTCGTCCATTCGTCCATTCGTCCATTCGTCCATTCATCCATTCATCCATTCATCCATTCATCCTATCATTCATTTATCTACCCATCACTTATCATTCCTATGGATTATTTCTGTGATTTATGCTTATGCTTTCTGACAGCATATCTTTTCCGTGTTTGTTTTTTATCTAGATCTACCCAATTTTCATTTTTCGTTGGTGCGCCAGTGTAATGCATCTTATGTGATGTTGTTTAATCTCTTGACTTCAACAACTATATAGCATTTAGATATATGCAAGAAGCATATATGGACGGAGTGGTCTAGCGGTAGAGAGCTGGACTGCTAAACCGTAAGTCACGAGTTCGAATCAAGTTCAAGTCAGTAGACAGTCCCTGAGTCCATCCAACTCTGATGGATACCTAACTCACGTTAGGGAAAATAGAGGCGGCTGGGCATATGTCGATGTCACAGAGACAAGCAAACTCTACTTCACTTGCCCTATAGACCGTCAGATTTGAAAAGGGAACTATACTTACTATTTTAAGGAGCATATAAATATTTCAAAAACAAATTTCATACAAAACGTTTTAATATCAAGCTTTTATGTAATAATGCACTAAAAAGTAGTAAATAAATTATAGACTACTATTTAAATAACTATAAAGAAAAGCGTGGGCCACTTAAGTATGTATTGGATACCTTTACTAATATTTAGGAAGAGACCCACGCTTATCTTTATAGTTTTTTAAATAGTAGTCTATAATTTATTTTCTACTTTTAGTGCATTATTACATAAAAGCTTGTTATTAAAACGTTTTTTTATGAAAAAAAAAACATTAAGTACTTTACATGTTTTATTTACACTTGTGTTGCATGACTAAAAACCATTGCGCACCTATTAAACGTTATGATGCGCTATTGAACGCGATGATGCGTGTATAATAGTGCAAAGTCGTTGGATAAGACTGGAATTCTAATTTGATCAAAATTTTAATTAATTCATAACAAATTAATTAGGCATCTAATTAAGTCAAATTTAATGTCATGTTGCATTGTCTTCATGTCTTGACCCACGTACCAACTACGAACCGTATCTGTTAGTTAGAAGTGCCTGCAATTTCGCTCGGGCGTTTCGATCTAGACAGACTGGCGACTGACGACAGACTGACGAGGAAGTGAGTTAAATAAAAGCTTGTAAAATAATTCATAAAAAAAGTTTTAATAACAAGCTTTTATGTACTAATGCACTAAAAAGTAGAAAATAAATTATACACTGCTATTTAAATTACTATAAAGAAAAGCGTAGGTCACTTTATTACTTTAGTACCTATTGGATACCTTTACTAATATTTGAGAAGAGACCCACGCTTTTCTTTATAGTAATTTAAATAGTAGTGTATAATTTATTTTCTACTTTTTAGTGCATTAGTACATAAAAGCTTGTTATTAAAACGTTTTTTATGAATTTTTATTCAGTACTTTACATGTTTTATTACAATAGAGTTACATGACTAAAACCCATTGCGCGCCTACTGAACGTGATGGCGCAGCCATTGAACGTGATGCGCAGCTATTGAACGTGATGACGCGTGTGGTGTGGTTGGATAGACATGCCTACTAATTGGGTCCAAATTGTAATTAATTCATAAAAAGTTAATTAGGCATCCAATTAAGTCAAATTTAATTTCAGATTGCATTGTCTTCATGTCTTGACCCACGTGCCAAGTGTGAATCGTATCGGTCAAGTAGAAGTTTCCGAATTTTCACTCCGGCGTTTCGGTCTAGACAGACTGACGACTGACAGACTGTCGACAGAGGAAGTGAGTTAAATAAAAGCTTGTAAAAAAATCATAAAAAAACGTTTTAATAACAAGCTTTTATGTAATGATGCACTAAAAAGTAGAAAATAAATTATACACTACTATTTAAATAACTATAAAGAAAAGCGTGGGTCACTTTAGTACTTTAGTACCTATTGGATACCTTTACTAATATTTGAGAAGAGACCCACGCTTTTCTTTATAGTAATTTAAATAGTAGTGTATAATTTATTTTCTACTTTTTAGTGCATCATTACATAAAACCTTGTTATTAAAACGTTTTTTATGAAAAAAAATTTCAGTACTTTACATGTTTTATTTACAATAGTGTGACATGACTAAAAACCATTGCGCGTCTATTGAACGTGATGGCGCGCCTACTGAAGGTGATGGCGCAGCTATTGAACGTGATGACGCGTGTGGTGTGGTTGGATAGACATGCTTATTGATTCGGTCCAAATTTTAATTAATTAATAAAAAATTAATTAGGCATCCAATTAAGTCAAATTTAGTTTCAGATTGCATTGTCTTCATGTCTTGACCCACGTGCCAAGTGTGAATCGTATCGGTCAAGTAGAACTGTCCGAATTTTCACTCCTACGTTTCTATCTAGACTGACGACAGACTGTCGACTGACGACTTACGACAGAGGAAGTGAGTTAAATAAAAGCTTGTAAAAAGGTTTGCATTTTTTTTTACTTACTTTCATCTCAAATATAAATGGGTCTGTGCAGTTTTGGCCATGGTAGGAAAAAGAGGCCAGAATAATGCCCTTTGGGTTATTCTCATTGAACCGAAAGCATTCCGTGTTGTTTGGATCTGTAACAAGTTTTGTGTTGCTTTTATTAAACATTTTATTAATCGTACTCAGTTTAGAGGTAAGTTTATTATTCCACTAAATTATATAAATCGTCCTACATAGTACGGTTAAATGACAATCATTTGCCAAGTAAATATATCAATGACATAATCTCTCAGACAAAATATTTCTAAAAAAAAGTATAACCAGGTCTAAAAATTAGTTGGCAAAATATTTTAATGATAATAATTATATTAAGAACTACCTGACCAGGCCCTGAACTGGCCTCTGTTGAAAACATATCAGAAAAGACCCTGACTTTAGTAATCAGCATGTACCTGGCATTGCCCGGGTTTAGGAAATATATTACATTTCGAATTAACCCTAACTGCAAGCAACCAAAACCAAAACACACAAAAAATGCAAACATAACGCAAACACGAATACAAACACAAACGCAAACGCAAACACAAATTCAAACACAAAGAAAACACAAACGCAAACAAAAAAGCAAACCAAAATAAACCAAAATCCAAACACAAACCCAACCAACGGAAACCCAAACCCAAACTCAAGGAAAACACAAACGCAAACAAAAAAGGAAACACAAACGCAAATACAAAAAGAAACACAAAGGCCAACCTAAACGCAAATAATGCATATAAATGCAAACATAAAACAATCTTAAATGAAAATTTTAATATAAACGCAAAGTGCTCACAGTTTAGCCCGGGGCGCCAAATCGCACCATGCTGGGGCGCCGGTGGAACTGCTTGATTCAACTTAGTAAAGGAATGTAGTACCCCAATCTATTCATAGTCTTTTGCACTCACTAAATCGAACGTAAACGCCATAGCTAACACGGGATGGCGCGAGGCGCCAAATAACACGCTGTCGGGGCACCGGAGGACACCCGAATTCGATTCAGTTAAAGACTATAGTAACCTTTCTTATCCATAGTCTATCGCACTGTTTAAAACAAAATTCTGCACCATAGCGCTCACATGATAGCCCAGGGTGCCAAATCGAACCGTGCAAGGGCGCCGGCGGACGCGCCTGATTCAATTTCGTGAACGACTATAATACCTCAAGCTTATCCGCAAACGGAAAGATAGAAATAAACATAGAGGAAATTAGGAGCTGGCTTTTAAACTGTTATCGATTTTAAAAAAATAATTAGCAAACAGTATGTTTAGTGTAGAAAATAAATAAAAGGCAGTATTTAAAATATCTGTGTTTTACTTACCACATTTTACTTGATCAATCCTCGCTAATTATGTAATTATTTTTGTTCCCAATACCAAAACCAAGTAATAAAAAGTATTTTTTTTTTCTCCAGGTGTTTTTTAAAGTGAAGTAATTGTGTTTTCTTAATTGATCAAGGGACGGAAAGAGTGCTAAAGGACTAAAAATGTGTGTGTATGTGTGTGTGTGTGTGTGTTTGTGTGTAACCGGAAGTTAAACTTATTCTACTTTCAATTTTTCAAAAGCCTATAACTCGAGTATTATTTCAGATTTAAAAAAGTAAAGTTCCCTTTACAAACCTGACGGTCTATAGGGCAAGTGAAGTAGAGTTCATTTGTTTCTGTTATGACCTCGGCATATGAAGAGAATAGTGTGGTCAGCACTATGCCCAGCCGCCTATACTTTCCCTAACGTGAGTTAGGTACCCATCAGAGTTGGGTGGACAGATAAATGAAATTTCACATGTAAATAAAATATCTAATTCTCTGTCTTTTGTCGAATTGTGAGTAATTTCCAACGACCGGAAATATTAATTTAAGCTATTTCCGATTTCTCAAAAAAACGAAAATGAATTTATAAAAGTACTAATAATATTCCGCACTATTATACACATATTGTCTGCCATTCACTTGGTGCGCAATTCTTTATTTTACGAGATTCTATTCTATTTTAAAAAGTTTAAGTAATTAAAAATGGATTAAAAATCATGTCTTTACCCCGAGTTGCCATCCCCCGTAGTTTTATATAACAATATTTGAGAAAGTTTAGGAGAGATCACTATCGGTTTATTAAAGAGCGTCGTGCATTACGGTGCGGTGGGTTACAACAATCAATGACGAACGGTGGTTTCCCACTGCGATGGTGTTACTGGATACAAGAAGAATTCCTTTTATAAATTTTATACTAAACTATTCTCTTGGATGTTTCGAGCGCAATAATTCTTGTCCTCCAACTGTATTGTATTTTTAAAAATGCTTAAATGTTTCAATAACAAGCTTTTATGTAATAATGTACTAAAAATAAACCGGGAGTGATCTCCCCTAAACTTTCTCGAATATTCTAATATAACACTACGTGGGATGGCAACTCTGAATATAGACATGATTTTTGTTTACTTAAACTTTTAAAAATAGAATAAAATCTACTAGAAAAAAGAATTGCGCACCAAGCGAACGCCAAAACAAAATGTGCATAAGAGTGCGCAATTTTATTAGTACTTTATAAATTTACATGCGTTTTTTTGAGAAATCGGAAATAGCGTAAATTAGTACTTCCGGTCAACGGAAATTACTCAAAATTTGACAGAAGATAGAGAATTAGAACTTTTACTTACATGTGAAATTTCATTTATGTATCTGAAATAGTACTCAAGTTATAGGCTTTTGAAAAATTCAAAGTAGAAAAAGAACCACTTCCGGTTATCGGAAATCGCTCAAAATTTGTTACTTATCTACGATTTTGATAAAATACCTATATATGAAATTTCATCAACCTAGCTGTAACGGTACTCAAGTTATCGTGTTTACACACACAGACACACACAGACCACACACACACACAGACATACGGACAAGATTGCAAAATTATGTTTTTCCGTATCAGTGAGGTGTAAAACGTCGAGATTTGTAAAAATCTCGATTTTCTTTTGCACGATTACAAGACTTTCTCTATACTCTCTAAAAAACTATTTTTTGAACATATATCATTCTATATAATAATGAACTACTACTTAAATACTAGAAATAAAAGCGTTGGTCGCTACTTGAATTCTAGTAAAGGTATTCAATACATATAATAATGACCCACACTTTTCTTTACAGTTATTTATATAGTAGGTCAATAATGCATTATTACAGATGCATAATTAATTTTTAATGAATTATTTACACTATTCTATGTAAAGTACTATTTACCGCACATTCATGTTGATTTGGTGCGCAAAACTTTGTGAATTCCGAGCGCATTTAAACTTGAGCCAGAAAGCACTATCTTGAGTGCGTCAATCTTGGACGTAGGATTCACAACGCGACTGATTTAGCTCAATCAAAGATTACGCTACAAAGATCTATATAAGTAGTACCGTTTTAACCAAAGCTAAATGGAGTGGGGTTAAAGGATATTCTTGGATTTAGTCTAAAACACAGGTACAAACTTATTGTTATTGAAAGATAGATCTATTTCTTACATAGGTCACAATACCAAGATATTAGATCTAGACCTAGACTAGATCTACCACCTGTCAATGGATCACAACGGGGAAAGTCTCAAATGGTCCATTTGGTTGCAATTTATTCAGCATTAGGCGTATTTGGTGTTTTAGGTCTATTTTCGCACAAAAATTAAATTATTTAAAAAAGCTAAAAGCGATTTGTTGGTTTTATCTAACCTTTTCATAACTAGCCGTTACCGGCTAGGCTTTGCTCCAGTCAATTATAGTTATATCTATAGTTTAATGTTAACGCTGATATGTTCGTATGTTTACAAAATGTTTTAAGAAAATATAACGTGTATTGCGTAAAGCTAACCCCAAAATAGCGAAGCGTACAATGTAACGTAATTCTAAAAATTAACTTACACAACAACTGCCATTCCTCAATAGTTCGGTTCTTTACACAAATTAAATAAGCATCAGAGTCAAATAATGAAACAGAAAATAGCTTGTTACTTACTTTCCATCTCCTTGCGAACAACATCATGTGATATAATTAAATATACAAAAATATAATATCACAATAGTATCATGTAACAGTGAACGGAAAAAAACCCCAATGAAAACTACTATAAGAAATTGTAACAGAACATTAAACACATACAATATTTAACATCTACTATAAAAATAAAAGCCACTAGTCCCTATTAATTAATAATAGATAATTATATTAAAACCTAACTTAAAGTACCCGGAATTTTGAGTAATTACCGGTGAATGGAAGTAGAACGTTCCTCTATTTCAGATTTTTCAAAAAAAAAAAAAAACGCATGTGAATTTATAAAGTACAAACAGGGGCGTAGCGAGGTCGAGTGTCACCCGGTGTAACCCCCCCCCCCCCGTAAGACAAACATAAACATAAATATATATATATATATATATATATATATATATATATATATATATATATATATATATTCCATATACACTTGTAAGATGTGTATACGTATGTGTATACATGGATTTACATATAGGTTATTACGATTTTTAACCAAACCGTTTCCCTCAGGCTTATATATTGCAACGTTGAGTTGATGTAACTTTCACATCCCCCCTCCCCAGTCACCCCCACGGTGATTGTTTTAAACTGTGCTCAGATAATACTAACGTTTTGTATCTATAATCAGTTATAAATTCAGCTGAATGTTGCATGTTTTCCTTATCATTAGCAGGTTTACTTCATGTTGTCACCCCTTCCCCCCTCCACCCGTGTCGGGATTTGTCCATTTTGCTCTTAAAAGACTATTTAATTCACTCTAATTAATCATTTAATTAGGTGAAGTTATCATTTTTCTGTATATGTTTTGCTATTTTTTGCCTTGGTGCCACCCCCTAAATGGTGACACTTGGTTCGGTCCGCACCCTCCGCCCCCCCCCCCCCCCCCTCCCTCGCTACTTCTCTGATTACTAGTAATATTCCCCACTATTATACACATATTGTTTGGAGTTCACTTGATGCGCAATTCTTTTTTCTACGAGATTCTATTCTATTTTTTAAAGTTGAATGAATTAAAAATCATGTCTAAATCGCTATGTGCCATCTCCCGGAGTGTCATATAAGAATATTCGAGAAAGTTTAGGGGAGACTACTCCCGGTTTATTGTTTTTCCTTTTTCGTTCATTATTAAATTAAAGCTTGTTATTGAAACGTTTTAAGCATTTCTAAAACCATATTGTTGCATGATTAAAAATAATTGCGCTCTAAATGTACACGAGAACAGTTTAGTATAACATTCAAAAGAATTTTTCTTTTGTCTAAATGTTTTCTTCGTGTATTTGTATGTGTAGTAAAAGAACGGTGAAATAACAAGTTTATTAGGTAAAAGTACGCGGCTAAGCAGTTCTATTTTCAACCCCTCCATATAACTTTTCTGATAATCTGATAGTTTTCCCGTTGCCTAAGGCACCAGTGTTATCTCCTAACCTGATATTAAGTTGAAGTCGCTTTTCCAAGTGGTCGATCCAGTGGCGTAGGGGGGGGGGGGTTTACAACCTCCCCCCATAGACCCCTCTATATATATATATATATATATATATATATATATATATATATATATATATATATATATATATATATATATATATATATATATATATAAAATGCTGGAAAAATTTGAATCCCCCCCCCCAATTAGACGATCCTGGCTACGCCACTGGGTCGATCTAATTCAAGCACTTGAAAAAATGTATAGTTTATATAAGGCCGCGGTCAGTCTAGGTCAGTCTTCGGTCACTTTCAACACGATTATTGAGATGGCTGTAGTTTTCCCGCTAGTATAGGAGTAACTACACAGTTCGGCAAGAGAATTCCTCTTATACTTACCTGCAAACACCAGATCTTATAGGTGCGAATAACAGGCGGACAGAATCTAATTTGCTTTTATAGATATAAAATAAAATTGGTGAAACTAGATCACGTGATGTTCAAAAGCATAGGTTTATTTTTCAAATTTACTGGTAATGTTTTGAGTACAGATTAAAAGTAAAAGTTTCCCTTTCAAACTTGACGGTCTATGGGGCAAGTGAAGTAGAGTTCACTTGTTTTCTGTACAGATTACTAAAACTTTAAGGATTTTAGAAATACATTAGAGGTGTTTCTATACAGCCAATCGATGTTTGTCTTACTAAAGTAAAACTTCAGGGATAGAGATGGAAATAGGTAAGGAGCTCGCGATGGTTAATTTTTACTTTCTCGTATATACGAAGTATAGAGAAAGTCTTGTAATCGAGCAAAAAAAATCGAGATTTTCGCAAACCTCGACGTTTTACAGCTCCCTGAGTCGAAAAAACATAGTTTTGCAATCTTGTCCGTATGTCTCTGTGTGTGTATGTGTGTCTATGTGTCTGTGTGTGTGTATGTGTAAACACGATAACTTGAGTACCATTACAGCTAGGTTGATGAAATTTCATATATAAGTATTAAAATCTTTTTCTACTTTGAATTTTTCAAAACCTATAACTTGAGTACTATTTCAGATAGATAAATGAAAGTAATTATCTGCCTTCTATCAAATTTTGAGTAATTTCCGTTGACCGGAAGTAGTAATTTTCGCAATTTCCGATTTCTCAAAAAAGGCATGTGAATTTATAAAGTACTAATAATATTGCGCACTATTATGCACATTTTATTTGGTGTTCACCTGATGGGTACTTACTCACGTTAGTAAAAGTAAAGGCGGCTGGGCATAGTGCTGACCACACTATTTCTTCATATCTACTTCACTTTCCCCGTAGACCGTCAGGTTTGGTATGGAAACATTACTTTTTTTTAACTGATGTTTGTTAGTTTTGGTTAAAGATTAATGTTAGGATCAGAGCTAGTGTTTTGAATTAGTTCAGACGGTGACCCGTCAAAAGAGCGCACGACAAAAGAGCGCCGACATAAGAGCGCAGACAAAAGAGCGCCGACATAAGAGCGCAGCCAATTAAAAAAAATGCTAAACGAATATGACATGGTTAACACTTGTTTTAATTAAACAATCGGCGGTACGATAAAACGACATGTGTTTATTTATATATTATGTTTAATATGTTATGAATGCAGTTTGAAAATATTTCTAACCCAAGTAACATGGAGAAGATGGAATCACAGAAATTGAAGGTTATTATATTGGTCGAAGGCTACAGATGTCGAATGACAGTGAAGATGCTGCTTGCCTTAAGTTTTGTTCCTGTAAATGATGTCTGTACTGCATTCGAGCATTTGGTAGAAGCTAGTCCTGCAGCAATTATGCCACTGGTAGATTATTGGGAGGCAAAGGAAAAACCGTCGAGGAACTGGAACGTAATCTAGCTGGAAATAATCAACCAGAAACTTCAAAGAACAAATATGTTCAGCTGAACCGAAGATTGCAGACGATTGCTTCAACCTATGCTAATGATTCAATGATGGACTACCTACGAGGTATAGCCCACAACTTAGCAATATAAATGCAACTATAAAGAAACGTTTTATTACTTTGAACTTATTTTCATTTTGTTACATTTCATTTCAGTTTATATTCTCACTTTAGGCCTAACATTTAAAATCTATGTATGTGTTATTAGATTGCGTTTTGAATAATTGGACTTCACGTTGATTATATCAGTATTTTAGTTAAAGAAACTGAACAATTAGTTTTTTAATGAAACAATAAAGAGTTAACATCAAACAATGCCTTCTGATCTGAGTTAATTTTCTTGTTCCTATTTATTAAATATGGTTTTTCGATCTTTGGTTTGCGCTCTAATGTCGGCGCTCTTTTGTAGGGAAATTAGTGCGCTCTTTTGTCTGCGCTCTTATGTCGGCGCTCTTTTGTCGTGCGCTCTTTTGACGGGGTGCGGGGGGTACATATGTTCCCCGGGCGCCGACCTTAGGGGGCGCCAAAATGGGTTGTAAAAACAAATTAAAATCTCATTTTAGCTACAGTTTTGAATTATACTTTTTTTTAATATGGTGGGGGGGGGGGGTCAAATTGAAAGTTTGATGGGGGGTGCAAATTGAAAGTTTGAAGGGGGTGTGCAAATTGAAGGTTTGAGGGGGGGGGGTGCAAATTGCAAATTGAAAGTCTGTTCCCGGAGGGGGGGCGCCGAATTGAAAGTTTGTCCCTGTGCGCCGGGAAGGGTCGCTACGCCTCTGAATTAGATAGAGCCATCCGTGTAGGGTTAATGATATAGATATTCATATATAAATGATACGTTGGGTTATAATTTGTTCTTCTATGGAAATAACTGCTTCGAATCTAACTTAACATTTTAACATTTTAGGTTGAATTCCCACATACGCATGAACAAAACAAAATGGAAAAAGTTCTGAAGGTTTCAATATTCCTTGTTTGTATGGTGTGCTTACTCGGTAGGTAGTTTCCGAAAGTAGTTACGTCTTTAGACACAATTTTAGTCGAATGTACAACCCTCTTTTACATTAACATTACATTTGTCAAAAAAAAAATGTATTTTTATTACAAAGAAATAAAAAAAATTAAAATAAATACTTATTTTTTAAAATAAAGTTTTTTTTAAAATCTGTACAAATAACTTTCATGGTATGTATACTAATTAGCTTCACGATTTTCTCGGTGATCCTTAAAATGTCTGCTATTTTTTATGTAAATAAATTATCAATGATTAAGTTTAGCAGTAGACGTCTGGATTATAGAAAACCGAAATACTAAAACTAAAGGCAAGTCTTAGGACAATTTTTAAATCATTATATGAGCCTATTGCACTTAATTTTGTAAAAACCGATTTTCCTTTTAATATATATTTTGACTCGAAACTTATCTCAGTTTGGCTTAGCTGCATGAAATGAATGTACATAATTTTCCCTCAGATATCGTCACCATGCGGGCATATGATATGAAGATCACAGAATTTGAGAAAGATTGTGTCAATTATAGTTGCCGCCACACAGGCAAAATCATTGGGAGCATTGGTCTTTACGAGGAGTATGTACCATCAGACACCGATTGCTTGGGGTTGATATACGTCGCAGCATGTGAAAAGAAAGATAACTGTTCTATACATACATCATGGAAACTGGTTGGTTGCTATTCGGTATTTTTAATATTAATTTGGTAAACTTCTTCTTCTTTGTTTTTAATTGTAATGTTGGACGGCGTTTCTCCAACACAATAAGTATTACAAAAATGCTAGCTATTCGCCATAACGGCTATCGACTCCTAAGTCTTTGTCCATCCAAGAAGAAAGTATGGATAAAGACAGCAGTTGCTTGATTTTTTTTCTCTCCTAGAAGGGTAGATTTTCCCAGCTATCTAGCGTTAACTGCCCGGGGGTTCAAACTCGGGACTTTGGCAACCATAAACTTTAACCACGCCGAACACAATTTGGTATCCAATTTTACGGATATAGATTAGACGTCACCTACCTGTTTACAACTGTGGTGATTACTTTTATCATTATGACATAATATCAAAGTTCTTTAATTAAAAATGCTATTGACATTTTATAAACTTTTTTTTTAGCTTTGTCCACTCTATTGGTGCGGTCCCGAGGATTGCAAATTTATAACGTACCCCTGTTACTGCTCTGGCAGCTACCCCGTGTCAATCAAGTTCTTCCCCTTGGTTGAAAATGCGTTGTATCGCATAACAGGAATAGAACCTTATGGTAAACCTAGAAGAGTGAGATTTATGAACTGTAGCAACATCTTCGACTCTTCACTCAAACCAGGTAACTGATATTTTACTACAGCTTGTGCCAGTCACTATGGTAACTGATATTTTACTACAACTTGTGTCAGTTACTATGGTAACTGATATTTTACTACAACTTGTGTCAGTCACTATGGTAACTGATATTTTACTACAACTTGTGTCAGTTACTATGGTAACTGATATTTTACTACAACTTGTGTCAGTTACTATGGTAACTGATATTTTACTACAGCTTGTGTCAGTCACTATGGTAACTGATATTTTACTACAGCTTGTGTCAGTTACTATGGTAACTGATATTTTACTACAGCTTGTGTCAGTCACTATGGTAACTGATATTTTACTACAACTTGTGTCAGTCACTATGGTAACTGATATTTTACTACAACTTGTGTCAGTTACTATGGTAACTGATATTTTACTACAGCTTGTGTCAGTCACTATGGTAACTGATATTTTACTACAGCTTGTGTCAACGAATGCTGCCTAGCTCCCAGAAGAATTTCTCTTTATATGTTGTGCTAAAGTAAACGATAATGTAAGCCTTTTTTTGTCTAACAACATGGAATCATAGATAATCTAACTTAAAAATTTTATTTTATATTTGTATTATATATATATATATATATATATATATATATATATATATATATATATATATATATATATATATATATATATATATATATATATATATTACACGGTAAACGAGTAATGGCAACGTATCATGCATTGACCACATGTTTACCTTGCGACAAACACTAGAAAAAAAACTATTAATGGAAGAACCCCTCTGCATCATTTTTTTATTTTGAAAAGGCTTTTAGTGGTCTAGGGAGAAACAGCCTCTGGAAAATCATACTATGGCATCTTTTTTTTCCAAAACAAAATCATAAATACCGTCAAAATCACATATGAAGGGTTCTAATGCAAAGTTATATGTGGTAGCAAATATCACTGGTTCAGACTGGAGTGAAACAAGGGTGTGTTCTGTCCCCATTTTTTAAACCTAGCAATTGATAGGTTGATGACACAAAATATAAACGAAGCGAGAGGCATCAGATGGACACTAACAACTTGCCACGAGGAGTTGGACTCAAACTAAACATTATTTCACTGGACCTCTGAAATTAAAACACGCATCTCTAAAGCCTAACAAGCCTTTACAGCCATGCAAAAAACGTGATCGTAGAAAAATCTCCTCCACGACCAGATACAGACTTTTAGAAGTTATGCCCTACTATATGGCAGCGAATGCTGGAAAGTAACAACCTCCTTCGGCAGATCACCGGATTCTTTCCAAACTAAGTGCTTGTGAAGGATAAAAGGCATCCACTGGCCTAACACCATCTCAAATGATAGACTACTAGGTGAGATGGAAATTGAAGCAGTTTCCGAAATAATTGAAACACGAAAAGGGCAATAGATGAGGCATGTCCTTAAAATGAATCCAGATAACAACAGAGGAATGTCGCTAAACTGTGATTCTGTGATAGTCATGGACCAATCATTCCAAGACCACAACCCGTGGTTCTGTGGTTGTCTTGGAAATATAACTATATGTCAATAACACTTGCTGCTGTGGTTGTCGTTGTACTATAACTAATTAGGGTTGCCAACACGTCAAAATCGGAAAAAGTAGAGGACTGCAGTTTCAATTATTTACTTGCAGCTAACTATGATCCCCTAGAACGTCCTAGATTGAAAACCTCGTATTCAATGGCGTCGCTGAATGGAGAAAGTCGGTTACATCCAGGTACTTGCTTACATATAAATTAATCGTTACATCCAGGTATTTGCTTACATTTAAATTAAGTTTTACATCCAGGTATTTGCTTACATATAAATTAATCGTTACATCCAGGTATTTGCTTACATTTAAATTAAATATGTGCATATAAATCGGTAGCGAATTTCAGCCTTTTATCTCGAGACCTACCAGAGGGTAACTAATAATACTTAAGTTCACCAATACAAATCAACTTAAGCTCACCAATAAAAGAACCAACTTAAGCTCACCAATACAAACCAACTTAAGCTCACCAAAAAACCAACTTAAGCTCACCAATACAAAACAACTTAAGCTCACCAATACAAATCAACTTAAGCTCACCAATACAAACCAACTTAAGCTCACCAATACAAACCAGCTTAAGCTCAGCAATACCAACCAACGTAAGCTCACCAATACAAACTAACTTAAGCTCACCAATAAAAGAACTAGCTTAAGCTCACCAATACAAACCAATTTAAGCTCACCGAAACAAACAAACTTAAGCTCAAAAATACAAACCAACTTAATTAAGCTCACCAATACAAATCAACTTAAGCTCACCAATACAAATCAACTTAAGCTCACCAATAAAAGAACTAACTTAAGCTCACCAATACAAACCAACTTAAGCTCACCAATACAAACTAACTTAAGCACAACAATAAAAAAAAGTTTGTGTGTGCCTGACTCGTTTAAAATGAAACATTAACTTGAACTGCATTTTTAACACAAAAATAAACATCTAATCCCCATATAGCAATATAGCGCACACATTCATTACGTTTTCAAGATAGAGCAGATTAATAAACATTTCTGTATAGGCCTACACCGAATTTTTTTAAACAAGATTGTATGTGTTCATGTTTGTGGGTATTTCGTGAACATGTTTTATGTATTCCACAGAGTTCATCTTACTGGTAATGGGAGCACTGGTCAACATCTTCCTCGCCCAGAAAGTTCTTGCTTAACAAAGAAACAAAACCCCTTATAGAATGGAGACCACATACAGCTAGGTTGTGTTAGTAAAGCGAAGTGTAATAAAAAAAAATTTCACAATGTTAAAAAAATGAAAACGTCAGAACCAATTGAAATAACTCGATTTTTATCAGGAATAGAACAACGCGCTTAATTTGTGATAGTTTAAATTCTGTAATGACTTGATAACAAGCATCTAATTTGTTCTTTCAACTAGCAACGTGCACTAAAAGATAGTGTGTACCATACAATATTCAATAAATTCTTAATGTTAAAATAGTCGATATGAAAATGTGCTAAACCTGCGAACTCACCTAGCATCTGTTTTGGAGAATTCCATTACTATTACAGGGTATTCTATTTGTAAAACATGTTTTCTTAGACTGCCCAAATCTTATATCATTCAGTATACACCCGACCCCACCCTCACCATTCTTCTACGAGAGACAACACAGTTTGCAAAAGAAAAAATAATTGGTTTTACTACGAACACTAGTTTAGGAACTACATCACTGTGTGTGAAAACTGCTTGCTTCAACTTCATTAGAAACAAGTGCAAGCAAACTGTGTCTAATAATTCATTCATTTTCAAACTATGTTAAATCTAACGATTTGATTTTACTCAAAGTATTCCCAGTCTATATTACACAAGTCTATATTACACATGTCTATATTACACAAGTCTATATTACACAAGTCTATATTACTCAAGTCTATATAATACACAAGATTAAAAAATTATAATCTATTGTTTGCATCGATTGCGTCAAATAACTTGTGCTCAACAATTGCAATGAAAAGTTTTTTAAATGAGTTCCATGGCAGTGGCGTAGGCAAGGGGGCGTTAGGGGATGGGGGGCTATAACCCCTCCCATGGACTCCTTTATATATATATATATATATATATATATATATATATATATATATATATATATATATATATATATATATATATATATATATATATATATATATATATATATATCAAAAAATGTTTGAACCCCTCCCATGATCAATTCCTGGCTACGCCACTGTTCCATGGAATAACAATTTGATAGAAAGATACTAAATGAGCTGGCACTTACTAGACGTAGTTGTCAGATGTATTTCTTCAAAGGCACCACTTGGGTCTATGAGATGGACACAGTCTGTCTGAATACAGTAGTTAAACATCACATCATCGTTGATCCGGTGAACATAATGAGAAATATAACTGTCATCATCTGTCCGAAATGTGTAACAGCTTCGAAAGAATCGTAACTGCTGTTGTCTTGAAGTATTTGTCATAAGGTTGTTCGGTCCTTCTTCCGCCTACAGAAACAAAAACATCTTCTACAAACAAACAATTTAAAAGTGCCATTAGTTATGCTGTGTGTTTCTTATATGCAATTTTAAAAAATGAAACATTTCTATTTTAATAAAAATGTAATGATTTTCAGTAGATGTGTTCTTGTCATTTTTATTTTATAGACTAAAATAAATGCAAGGGGCGATAAATTGATAGTTTCTGTCACTTTAACATAACTGTCACTTTAACATAAGTGTCACTTTAACATAAGTGTCACTTTAACATAACTGTCACATTAACATAACTGTCACTTTAACATAACTGTCACATTAACATAACTGTCACTTTAATATAACTGTCACTTTAACATAACGGTCTATTTAACATACCTTTCACTTTAACATAACTTTCACTTTAACATAAGTGTCACTTTAACATAGCTGTCACTTTAACATAACTGTCACTTTAACATAACTGTCACTTTAACATAACGGTCTATTTAACATACCTTTCACTTTAACATAAGTGTCACTTTAACATAACTGTCACTTTAACATAACTGTCACTTTAACATAACGGTCTATTTAACATACCTTTCACTTTAACATAAGTGTCACTTTAACATAGCTGTCACTTTAACATAAGTGTCACTTTAACATAGCTGTCACTTTAACATAAGTGTCACTTTAACATAGCTGTCACTTTAACATAAGTGTCACTTTAACATAGCTGTCACTTTAACATAAGTGTCACTTTAACATAACTGTCACTTTAACATAAGTGTCACTTTAACATAGCTGTCACTTTAACATAAGTGTCACTTTAACATAGCTGTCACTTTAACATAAGTGTCACTTTAACATAGCTGTCACTTTAACATAAGTGTCACTTTAACATAGCTGTCACTTTAACATAAGTGTCACTTTAACATAGCTGTCACTTTAACATAACTGACAATTTAATATAACTGTCACATGGTGGGTGCTTGGGGGAGATGGTGGGTGCTTGGGGGAGATGGTGGGTGCTTGGGGGAGATGGTGGGTGCTTGGGGGAGATGGTGGGTGCTGGTGGGTGCTTGGGGGAGATGGTGGGTGCTGGTGGGAGATGGTGGGTGCTGGTGAGAGAAAGTGGGTGCTGGTGGGAGATGGTGGGTGCTAGTTGGAGATGTTGGGTGCTAGTTGGAGATGTTGGGTGCTGGTGAGAGAAAGTGGGTGCTGGTGGGAGATGGTGGGTGCTAGTTGGAGATGTTGGGTGCTAGTTGGAGATGTTGGGTGCTAGTTGGAGATGTTGGGTGCTGGTGAGAGAAAGTGGGTGCTGGTGGGAGATGGTGGGTGCTAGTGGGTGCTGGTGGGAGATGGTGGGTGCTGGTAGGTGCTGGTGGGAGATGGTGGGTGCTGGTGGGAAATGGTAGGTGCTGGTGGGAGATGGTGGGTGCTGGTGGGAGATGGTGGGTGCTAGTGGCTGCTGGTGGGAAATGGTGGGAGATGGTGGGAGATGGTGGGTGCTTGTAGGGATAAGCCAATTATCTTCATTTTAATGACTATCTTGAGGTGTTTCACCTCACTCAATTAAAGCAGGTACCTTTTTCAAAGAATAAATTCTGTTGTATTTCATTAATTAATCCACAACTTCGAGGATTTTTAATCTTTGACAAGTGTTTTTATTTAATTTAAAATTTACTTTTGCAACGTAAGCAAAATATTCATGTACTCTATTACTGATGTCAAAGACGGAAAGAAGAATCTATTTTAAAACGTGGATGTTCGCGTTTTAATTCATTTAACAACAGACTTGTGTTCAAATAAAAACTGTTCGTTTTTGGACAAAAGCACTGATGTTGACTAAGCAGTTTCAAAGATTAAATACTTTAACTAAGAGGTGGAGGGGGGGGTCTTAGTTTTCGTGACGATGTCTGACGATGAGGATAAAATTGTCCAAAAAACGGGACCCTATTGAAATGGTCCAGCGGGACCCTATTGAAATGGTCCAAAAAGCGGGACCCTATTGAAATGATCTAAAAATTCAGCAAATAATTCTATCAACGGATATCTTTACCACGGTACTATCAATAAAAATAATAAAAATAATAATATATTTAAAATTGACATTACATACCGTGATCTGAACACGTAACGAGAAACTGGTCAGTAGCAACAGCCCAATGTGTGATGGGACAATCGCCATGATACCTCTAAACGCTCTGATCTTCACAAAGGCTGATACAAAGGCTAGCTCGATCTAAACAATATGAGAATCGTATGCAGGAAAATGAAGTTGGCGAAGAGTTTCGGACATTATATTCAGGGGAAGTAAGTTAACGAGGTATTTAAGAAATCAAGTGTCGACGTTTATGGGTCCGAGACTATTATTTTTGTGTCGCATTTGAATGACACTTTCAGTTTGATGCCCAAATAAAGCTCAGTCGATAGCCTATCATTTGCTAAACATTAAGTCAGTCTGCTTGACGGGTTTTTTTTAAGTTGAGTGAGGTTACGGTGTACATTAATTGGTTACAACCCACCCCAGAATGCTATACATCCCACCCCAAAATACTATACACCCCCCACAAAATACTATACACCCACCCCAAAATGCTGTTCACCCACCCCAAAATGCAATACACCTTACCCCAGAATGCTAAACACCCACCCCAGAATGCTAAACACCCACCCCAGAATGCTACACACCCCACAACAAGATACTCTATACCACCTCAAACCAAGATACTCTACACCCCACACCAAGATACTCTACACCCCACAACAAGATACTCTACACCCCACACCAAGATACTCTACACCCCACATCAAGATACTCTACACCCCACATCAAGATAATCTACATACCACAACAAGATTACACCACACACCAAGATACTCTACACCCCACAACAAGATACTCTACACCACCCCACATCAAGATCCTATACACCCCACATGAAGATACTCTACACCCCACAACAAGATACTCTACACCCCACAACAAGATACTCTACACCACCCCACATCAAGATCCTATACACCCCACATCAAGATACTCTACACCCCACAATAAGATACTCTAAACCCAACAACAAGATACTCTACACCACCCCACATCAAGATACTCTCCACCCCACATCAAGATACTCTACATCCCACACTAAGATACTCTACACCACCCCACAACAAGATACTCTACACCCCACAACAAGATACTCTACACCCCACATCAAGATACTCTACACCACCCCACAACAAGATACTCTACACTCCACAACAAGATACTCTACACCACCCCACACCAAGATACTCTACACCACCCCATAACAAGATACTCTACACCACCCCACATCAAGATACTCTACACTCCACAACAAGATACTCTACACCCCACAACAAGATACTCTACACCCCACATCAAGATACTCTACACCCCACAACAAGATTACACCACACACCAAGATACTCTACACCCCACAACAAGATACTCTACACTCCACACCAAGATACTCTACACCCCACAACAAGATTACACCCCACACCATGATACTCTACACTCTACACCACACACCAAGATACTCTACACTCCACACAAAGATACTCTACACCACCCCACATCAAAATAGTCTACACTCCACACCAAGATACTCTACACCCCACATCAAGATACTCTACACCCCACACCAAGATACTCTACACCCAACAACAAGATACTCTACACCCCACATCAAGATACTCTACACCCCACATCAAGATACTCTACACCCCACAATAAGATACTCTACACCACCCCACATCAAGATACTCTACACCACCCCACATCAAGATACTCTACACCCCACAATAAGATACTCTACACCACCCCACACCAAGATACTCTACACCCAACAACAAGATACTCTACACCCCACATCAAGATACTCTACACCCCACATCAAGATACTCTACACCCCACAATAAGATACTCTACACCACCCCACATCAAGATACTCTACACCACCCCACATCAAGATACTCTACACCCCACAATAAGATACTCTACACCAACCCACATCAAGATACTCTACACCCCACATCAAGATACTCTACCCCCCACAATAAGATACTCTACACCCAACAACAAGATACTCTACACCCCACAACAAGATTACACCACACACCAAGATACTCTACACTCCACACCAAGATACTCTACACCCAACAACAAGATACTCTACACCCCACAACAAGATTACACCACACACCAAGATACTCTACACTCCACACCAAGATACTCTACACCCCACAACAAGATTACACCCCACACCATGATACTCTACACTCTACACCACACACAAAGATACTCTACACCCCACATCAAAATAGTCTACACTCCACACCAAGATACTCTACACCCTACATCAAGATACTCTACACCACCCCACACCAAGATACTCTATAGCCCACAACAAGATACTCTACACCACCCCACACCAAGATACTCTATAGCCCACAACAAGATACTCTACACCACCCCACATCAAGATACTCTCCACCCCACATCAAGATATTCTACACCACCCCACACCAAGATACTCTACACCCCACAACAAGATACCTTACACCCCACAACAAGATACTCTACACCCCACATCAAGATACTCTACACCCCACACCAAGATACTCTACACCCCACAACAAGATTCTCTACACCACCCCGCCCCACACCAAGATACTCTACACCACCCCACATCCAGATACTTTACACCCCACACCAAAATACTCTACACCCCTCATCAAGATACTCTACACCCCACACCAAGATACTCTACACCCCACAACAAGATACTCTACACCCCACATCAAGATAATCTACACCCCACAACAAGATACTCTACACCCCACAACAAGATACTCTACACCCCACAACAAGATACTCTACACCCCACATCAAGATACTCTACACCCCACAACAAGATACTCTACACCCCACAACAAGATACTCTACACCCCACATCAAGATACTCTACACCACACCACATCAAGATCCTCTACACTCCACATCAAGATCCTCTACACCCCACAATAAGATACTCTACACCCCACATCAAGATACTCTACACTCCACACCAAGATACTCTACACCCCACACCAAGATACTCTACACCCCACAACAAGAAACTCTACACCCCACAATGTGGGAAAATGTGGTTTAACGACACTGTCTACAACCCCCCCCCCCTTTTTTTTTGGGGGGGGGGGGGGAGAATTACAGAGTGCGGGTAAACTTCAACGCCAAGGTTACATTTTGATTTTTAGTTCAAACTATTGTTTCGGCTGTCAAGATGTGTAATTTTTAAACTCGCTGGGAATTTTATTGTTAAAGTCTAACGATCTGCGTGCTGAAACGTGGCATTTAAAGCCCTATTTATTCTAACTCTCGTAGTGCCATTGTATTATTATATAATTATTGCTTTGCCATTATCAGGGTCAGAGTGACATCAAGACAAGAATATATTTACTGGGGTCACCGCATGGGGTCACCGCCCGGGGTCACATCGTGGGGTCACAGCGACCAGCTGGGCAAAAAAAAAAACAATAAGGTCTCCGAGTGTGACTGGCAGTAAAAAAAAAACTGTTGACAGCGCCACCGTCTATTCAAATTTTCTACCAGACTTTTTTCTCCGGGGGGGGGGGGGGACGACGACGACGACTAAAAATTTCGGGTTGGGGGGGGGGGGGGGGCGGACACTGTCAAAAGTATATATTTTCTATATAAATTATATTTCGCTTGGGGGGGGGGGGGTAGAGTTGCCTGGAAGAAACTCTGCGTCTAATTTACAGGCACAAGGTAGAAATGGCTTTGTCTAAGCGGCCCGGAGAATGTTCAAAGCGGCTCCCAACTGTGGAGAGAATTTTTCACCGAGCATTTTATAACCCATCAAAATGAATATTCCGAATTAGTATGAAGGAATGGTAAAATGGAGTAATACCAACAAACTGTTTATTTAAAAAAAAACTAATTTAATACATCAGATGCGTCTACAGGGAATTTTTTTTTGTCGGCCCACCGAAATTTTTCCTGAGGGCCCACCAAGATTTTTTCCTGTGGGCCCACCAAGATTTTTCCTGAGGTCCCACCGATATTTTTCCTGAGGGCCCACCAACATTTTTCCTGAGGGCCCACCTCGATTTTTTTCCTGTGAGCCCTCGAAATTTTTTCTTGGGAACCCACCAAGATTTTGTCTTGGGGCCCATCGGGATTTTTTTGACCAGCCCACTCTTGTTTAGAGATCTTCTCTTTATGACATTTATTTGACCAGCCCACCCACGTTTAGAGATCTTCTCTTTATTACATTTATTTGACCAGCCCACCCACGTTTAGAGATCTTCTCTTTATGACATTTATTTGACCAGCCCACCCACGTTTAGAGATCTTCTCTTTATGACATTTATTTGACCAGCCCACCCACGTTTAGAGATCTTCTCTTTATGACATTTATTTGACCAGCCCACCCACGTTTAGAGATCTTCTCTTTATGACATTTATTTGACCAGCCCACCCACGTTTAGAGATCTTCTCATTATGACATTTATTTGACCAGCCCACCCACGTTTAGAGATCTTCTCTTTATGACATTTATTTGACCAGCCCACCCACGTTTAGAGATCTTCTCTTTATGACATTTATTTGACCAGCCCACCCACGTTTAGAGATCTTCTCTTTATCACATTTATTTGACCAGCCCACCCACGTTTAAAGATCTCTTTATGACATTTATTTGACCAGCCCACCCACGTTTAGAGATCTTCTCTTTATGACATTTATTTGACCAGCCCACCCACGTTTAGAGATCTTCTCTTTATGACATTTATTTGACCAGCCCACCCACGTTTAAAGATCTCTTTATGACATTTATTTGACCAGCCCACCCACGTTTAGAGATCTTCTCTTTATGACATTTATTTGACCAGCCCACCCACGTTTAGAGATCTTCTCTTTATGACATTTATTTGACCAGCCCACCCACGTTTAGAGATCTCTTTATGACATTTATTTGACCAGCCTACCCACGTTTAGAGATCTTCTCTTTATGACATTTATTTGACCAGCCCACCCACGTTTAGAGATCTTCTCTTTATGACATTTATTTGCCCAGCCCACCCACGTTTAGAGATCTTCTCTTTATGACATTTATTTGACCAGCCCACCCACGTTTATTGATCTCTTTATGACATTTATTTGACCAGCCCATCCACGTTTAGAGATCTTCTCATTATGACATTTATTTGACCAGCCCACCCACGTTTAGAGATCTCTTTATGACATTTATTTAACCAGCCCACCCACGTTTAGAGATCTTCTCTTTATGACATTTATTTGACCAGCCCACTCACGTTTAGAGATCTTCTCTTTATGACATTTATTTGACCAGCCTACCCACGTTTAGAGATCTTCTCTTTATGACATTTATTTGACCAGCCCACCCACGTTTAGAGATCTTCTCTTTATGACATTTATTTGACCAGCCCACCCACGTTTAGAGATCTTCTCTTTATGACATTTATTTATTGTTCGCAATTCATTATAGATTTTTCCATTGCCATACAAAACATCTTTTTTTTTAGCCTTACAAGGTACACATAGCCTACATGACTTAGTCCTCTTTGCTCCTTATGGAGCATAGGGCCTCCACCATTTCCTTCCATTTCTTCCTATCCTCGGCTATTAATTTTGACATCTCCCAAGACATCCCTGTTGGCTTCAGTTCTTCAAGAAGACTCCGCCTCCAGGTCACATAGCCTACACGTTGAACGTTAATTAGCAGGCCTATAACTATAAATGAAGTATGTTTTGATCAGTCAATTAAAAGTGTGTGTGTGACCGGGTTATTCTGGATTGAGTGTCGCGCACAGCCATGCTAGTTCTGGGAAAAGGTATACAGTGAATTCTCTTAGGGAAATTAGAGAATCTAGAGTTTGCAGATGACCTTGTTCTACTTTCACACCGACTGGATGACATGCAGGAAAACAAAATACATGCATTAGGAGCCCCCCCCCCCCCCCCCCCCCCAGCACATATGACTTAAGTTTTACAGAAAAAGACGAAAGAAATGAGAATTTTCAATAACCAAGAGCCCCCAGTGACAATACATGGAAGGCATGTAAATGCTCGGGAGGAATTATCTACCTTGGCAGCAAGACCACCCAATCAGGAGGCACAGAGGACATACGTGACAGAACATTTAATACTATTAATAATAGAGCCCGCTACGCTTTTAGTTATGCGACCCATTTGGAAAAATACTGCCAACTCAACTCGCGTCAAGACGATTTTGTTATATGGAGAAGAGACATGTAGAAGAGTTGTGTGTGTATTGTGGTGGGGGGGGGGGGGGGGGGGGAAGAGAAGAGTGGATGTATAAGTGAGGGAAATGTGGGGTGAATGTGAGTTGTGAGGGTGATGTATGGAGAATGTAATTGATTGCTACAGAAATGACAAGCTCACTGACAAAATCCCTGACTGAAGAAATAAAAAGCTTTAAAATAATATTTTTATTTATTTGTGTCATACCTTATACAAGAATGAAAATACATATTAACTGTAGAAATAATATTGCATTCCCAATAGAAGACTTGGTGCCATGTCAAATGGCCAAAAATCTTGCGTGTGCTGTACATCTGACCAACCTCACGTCATGACCCATTCACTCATATCAACACTTTATTTACAGCAATCTTTCACTTCTCTATCAGATAGGCTTGGATCTTCATTATGCTCACAGTGATATTTTAACATGCGGCCATGCATGTCCCATTCTATTTTAATGACGGATTTATTTTTTTTAAAACGAGTTTTTCTTAAACTGTGAACTAAACAAAGTATAGTACCGGGCAGTTATTAATCTTAAGAAAATAATGTTAAAAAATCAACCATTGCCTTAGTGAGATAAAATAAAATGTCAAGCGATACTCTAAAGACTTCAGAAAACTTAGTTATTTCATCAGCTTTTGAATAAAAAAATTCCCTCATTCTAAAATAAGTATTAAAACATTCAGTAAAAGGCTGGTAAAATAGAACATTAGCTAGGGTTCAAGTTCCTGGAACAAAGGTTAAAATGGTAGTGCAACATCCATGTTCCATGGAATCAAGGGTAGTTAGTCTAAAGGGGAGTGGGGAGGGGGAAGGACAGATATCAACTGTTGAACCAGAATTAAACTTCCGACTAAAAATCAACTTTAAAAAATGTCAATAAAAATGGTAAACTTTTCCCTTTGTTAAAACAATCTTAGAGTTAACTCCCCTTACAGTACATATTTCATATTTGGCCACGACTACAGATACAATGAAGATTGGCATACATCAACTAGAGACAAGAATGCTCCTTTATTTTCTCCCATTCAGTGGGTCTCACAAAAACACAATGAGAATATGATTAGAGTATTATACAATATATAAAATATGTACAGAAAAAAAAAAATTAATCACCTTCCTATGTAATGTCTGGAGTAAGTGTTGCTTTTAACATACGAGGTTACATTTTTGTTAGAAATTTGCTGACTTAGTACAATCAACATAAAAAAAAAAATTATTTTACTCCTAAACAATGGAAATTTAATCATTACAAATTAGGATAAAAAAAATCAAACAGGGTAAGAGAGAATACAAATATGTTGAATAGGTGAATAGCTCTGTAATGCTGTAAACCATCCAATAGCATGGATTAAGACTGATCAAGATTTTTTTTTCTTTTGTCATGAATGTTGATGAGCTGGACAAAAGGTCTACCTTTACTATTAAAACAAAACTAGGTTGGAACAAAATATTTATAGAAACAGATGCTGTTTTGAATTCAGGTGAACTTTTTTCAACAGTGACACTAGCTGTAGAGGGGTTTAAAACACTTGCTGTAGGTAAAACATATCCTGCCAACTTCCTTCCAAGATAAAAAGAATTTATACAATGGATTATAAAAAGAAAAGAAGAAGGCAGATTTTTTTTTTAAATGACCTGTTTTGTAAGAAAATATTGTAACATCAAACAGCAACTGTTTTTATAACCCTGCAGAAACAAAGTTTTAAAATGGCCACAGGTTGCAGAACTTTGTTTTGATAAGCTTCTGTCTACCCAGTTCAAGAGAATAGAACAGCTGTGTGCTTTGCTACACACAAAACAAGGGAATAGAAAGATTGTATATACACAGTGCATGTTTTGGCACGGCAGCACATTCTGCATCCTTACACAGAGCATGATAAGCTAAGTAGCTGGTTACACCAAGTGGGTAGCAAAGCATCATGGGAATGGTTGCAGGTTTCTCTAAAACTATGAAATATCAGAGAGAGGTGGTCATCTGTTAAAACTCAACTCCTGGAGATTAAAACAACAGCATGGAAGCCCCACCTAACCGTGGGCCTTGCTGGACAACTAAAGTAAACAAAAAACCTCAGACGTAGCTTAAGTGTTGTGTACCTAACAATTCAACAATACCTGTACAGAGGAACAAGAAGCTGCGCCACACCTGGTTTTCATAAAACGGGTTACTGGACGGGGGGAAGAGGGAGGAAGAGGTGGGTTGGAGAAAAGGGTGGTAACTCATTAGTATTTTTTTTTCAAATGCATGATCTGATGAGAAATAACAAGTGATGCGTACAAGGTGAAGGAAAACAACTGCAAGAATGAATTGTCAAAAACAAAAAGCTGATGTTCAAAAAAACATAACATTAGTGTGGCTGCATTGAGTAGATAAAGGGAAGCTACTATGATGTTTATATGCGTCGAATGAATGGTAGTACAGCCATGATGTGTGGTGACAGTGCCACCACCAGCATGCGTCTACTACAAACCTGACAGTGAAAGGAGTTGGGGGGGTGGCAAAAGTTTTGTAAGGGAAACAGCCATCGTTATAAAGGTGTGTGTGAAGTGAAGGAGTTGCTGGAAGCGCTTCCACTTAAACTGAGCATGCTGCCTCGAATGCTGATGTCATCGTCCACCTGCTCCTCTGATGCATGAGCCACCTCTACATTGTTCAGACCCATGCGGGTTGTTTCAATGTCAAAGTTATTCAATTCTTCACGGTGTTTTTCTTGTAGCATAACTCTTTTGTCCTGTTCGTCTCTGTCAAAATGTAAACGCTCCTCATCCATCTGAAAATAGAATCCATTACTTGAGACTGGAAAGAGTTCTTACAAGAGTTCAAAATATCAAGGACAGAAATTGTCAGCACTCTTCCTAAATGGTGGTAAAGCACCAGTGTGCTGGT
The DNA here is from genome assembly GCF_028476545.2 of Physella acuta. Classification (NCBI taxonomy): domain Eukaryota; kingdom Metazoa; phylum Mollusca; class Gastropoda; family Physidae; genus Physella; species Physella acuta. The sequence continues at coordinate 141,583 of NW_026731642.1, forward strand.
ATAAAAAAGAAATCCCCTTTTCAAACCTGACGGTCTATAGGGCAAGTGAAGTAGAGTTCACTTGTTTCTGTGACCTCAGCATATGAAGAGATAGTGTGGTCAGCACTATGCCCAGCCGCCTTTACTTTCCCTAACATGAGTTAGGTACCCATCCGAGCTGGGTGGACTCAGGGACGTTCTGACTAGAACCCGGATTCGAACTCGAGACTTACGGGTTAGCAGTCCAGCTCTCTACCACTAGACCAGTCCGTCGTGAACTGGTATACTGGTATAAAATAAGTGTGCTGATGTAACACCAGTATACGAGCATTATGTCATATTAAAACCAGTGAGACGGTTACAGCATTAGTAAGATGGTGTGTAGGTACTTATAGTATGAAGTTTTTACTATAAAAAGCAATCTGTATTCTAACCTTTTGTTCAAGCAAGGCTCTCCGCAGTGATACACGCTCCTCCAATACCTTCCTCTCTCTCTTGTGCTGCTCTTCTGTGTGCATCTTTATCTTACTTTGGTAAGCAATAAGCAATTCTAGCTCCTGATGCAAACGGTTCCTGAGCTCAATAGCATCAGCCATTTGTGTTTCATCTAATCGTACCTATAGGATATGAAACAAGTACAGCATTTGATGATTCTGAAACTGGAGAATTTATAGCAGTACCTGCCCCAAAAAATGTTTTTCTATAAAAGAAGCACTATGTCTTCTACTTAGTTCTTAATTTTAGTGTTGGAAGGCATCAACTCCAACACCAGTATACATGTCAACTGGTTATGCGCCGTTGAGGCCATTGACTCCGATTTCAGCCTGCTTTTCTTTTTGGATTTGCTTCCACAGCCTTTGCCAAGCAAGAACAAACTACAAGGCAGTAGTTGTTTGATTTTGGAGTTGTCTCTCCTAGATTAGTGGCTGTCCCCAGCTAACGAGCTACATCAGCCCGAGACAGAAGCCCTGATTTGCCATAATATCCTACTTCTGTCCATAAATTTTTAAAGAATTATACTTTTCACATCAGTTTTTTTTTATACCAGATAAGTTTAATTTTGTACACCACAAAATGTATATGTATAATGATAATAATCAGCTATGATTTTTTTTTTAAATAGAAAATTTTTAATTTGAATCCAGATAGCTCATGGTAATCTACAAAATTTAAAAAATTCTTTGTTGCCTCTAATAGATAACTATGCTTGCATTGTTTTCTAATTTTATGACTGGAACTTTGGTTTAAAAAAAAGTAGATTTAGATTGAATGGAAAACCATGCGTAATCAACATTTGCAGGGTCAGAGAAAGTTCACACCATAGATCTAATGACTCAAGCCTGGCTTAACAAAAGGGAAACAGGGCAATAGGTATTGTCTTGGAAAACAGGGAACAGAGGTAGGCATTGTTGCGGAAGACATGTGTAAACATCTAAATAAGAAGTACTGGACAAAGGTTGTAATTGTAGCCAGATGAATGTTAAGCTCTAGACCAGGAATCATAGATTGCAACTTGAACAAAAAATGTATGCCGTTGACGATTTTTAATTTAACAGAAAGCAAACATAACAGTTAAAGCATAATCGTAACCTTGGTGTCACAATCGTAAAATTACAGGCAAAATTGTATAAGTAGGCAGCCCTGAAATCACATCAATGAGTTTTTACTACACAATTGGTGTAGAAGCCTTAAGTCATTCATATACAAATGTAGGTAAATCCTCCTAATTGATCCATAATTGTGAACCACCAGAAAGAGAAATAGCACTTCAGGCTTACACAAGAGTTCAAATATTATAAAACAGATCAATTGTAAAACAAAACTTACATTCTGTTGTTGCAGCATTTCAGCAATACTAGCCTCATACTGATCTCCAAGAGCAGCTAGTTTTCTCATTTGCTCTTCTTTGAGTTTTTTTACAACAGTTTTCTGTTCAGCTTTAGGAGTGTTTTGAAGTATATGATCCTTCAGGGCTTTATACTGTCGTTGCTGAGTCTTGACAGCCTCGTTAAATTGCTTCCGAATTTGGATCTCTTTAGCCTATTTAACAAAGATGGCATACTTTAATCAAAGCAATCATAACATTAAATAATTATGTCTGAACAATTGTTTGTGACTGAAAAGACTTTTAATTAATCTGCACACTCAACAGTGTTAATCTTCAGGGCTGATATATGGGTACCCATATATCTAAGACCCTGACTTTTGATGTGATTCTGTGGCCAGCACTATCCTCAACCACCTTGACCTTTCCTTGCTACAGGTCAGACTGACTTAGTGACATCGGCAAGGTACCAACCAGGAAGGCAAACAAAACAATGTTTACAATTACAATGGTGTTAACAATGTATCCCATCCAACATATTACAGCTATGACTGACTATAAACATGGTTCTACCATTCACCATTTGAAGTGAAGCTACTTTACAATTACAATGGTGCTAACAATGTATCCCATCCAACATATTACAGCTATGACTGACTATAAACATGGTTCTACCATTCACCATCTGAAGTGAAGCTACCTACCCTTAAACTCCTGGGTTGCTGTTTCACCTCCAAGGCATGTTTTTTCCTCAGATCTGCCTCAGCACATAAATTGTAATCTTTCTGGTTATCCCTCTCTGTCTCATGCTGCTTCCTCAGCTGCTCGTCTTTCATCTTTTGCAATGCTGCCAGGTGCTTGTATTCCAAGTCTTGCGTGGACTCGTGGTGCCTGACCAGCATGCTGTGCTCGTACTCTAGCTGAGCTCGCCTCTGACCTATCTCCTGGGGGTCACAAATTGTTGCAGCATTGTTACTTAAATTATTGAAAAACTTTTAGTTTTAAAATTTGGGAGTACTATGCCTCTGACCTATCTCCTGGGGGTCACAAATTGTTGCAGCATTGTTACTTAAATTATTGAAAACTTTTAGTTTTAAAATTTGGGAGTACTATGCCTCTGACCTATCTCCTGGGGGTCACAAATTGTTGCAGCATTGTTACTTAAATTATTGAAAACTTTTAGTTTTAAAATTTGGGAGTACTATGCCTCTGACCCATCTCCTGGGGGTCACAAATTGTTGCAGCATTGTTACTTAAATTATTGAAAACTTTTAGTTTTAAAATTTGGGAGTACTATGCCTCTGACCTATCTCCTGGGGGTCACAAATGTTGCAGCATTGTTACTTAAATTATTGAAAACTTTTAGTTTTAAAATTTGGGAGTACTATGCCTCTGACCCATCTCCTGGGGGTCACAAATTGTTGCAGCATTGTTACTTAAATTATTGAAAACTTTTAGTTTTAAAATTTGGGAGTACTATGCCTCTGACCTATCTCCTGGGGGTCACAAATTGTTGCAGCATTGTTACTTAAATTATTGAAAACTTTTAGTTTTAAAATTTGGGAGTACTATGCCTCTGACCTATCTCCTGGAGGTCACAAATTGTTGCAGCATTGTTACTTAAATTATTGAAAACTTTTAGTTTTAAAATTTGGGAGTACTATGCCTCTGACCTATCTCCTGGGGGTCACAAATTGTTGCAGCATTGTTACTTAAATTATTGAAAACTTTTAGTTTTAAAATTTGGGAGTACTATGCCTCTGACCCATCTCCTGGGGGTCACAAATTGTTGCAGCATTGTTACTTAAATTATTGAAAACTTTTAGTTTTAAAATTTGGGAGTACTATGCCTCTGACCTATCTCCTGGGGGTCACAAATTGTTGCAGCATTGTTACTTAAATTATTGAAAAACTTTTAGTTTTAAAATTTGGGAGTACTATGCCTCTGACCTATCTCCTGGGGGTCACAAATTGTTGCAGCATTGTTACTTAAATTATTGAAAAACTTTTAGTTTTAAAATTTGGGAGTACTATGCCTCTGACCTATCTCCTGGGGGTCACAAATTGTTGCAGCATTGTTACTTAAATTATTGAAAACTTTTAGTTTTAAAATTTGGGAGTACTATGCCTCTGACCTATCTCCTGGGGGTCACAAATTGTTGCAGCATTGTTACTTAAATTATTGAAAACTTTTAGTTTTAAAATTTGGGAGTACTATGCCTCTGACCTATCTCCTGGGGGTCACAAATTGTTGCAGCATTGTTACTTAAATTATTGAAAACTTTTAGTTTTAAAATTTGGGAGTACTATGCCTCTGACCTATCTCCTGGGGGTCACAAATTGTTGCAGCATTGTTACTTAAATTATTGAAAACTTTTAGTTTTAAAATTTGGGAGTACTATGCCTCTGACCTATCTCCTGGGGGTCACAAATTGTTGCAGCATTGTTACTTAAATTATTGAAAACTTTTTGTTTTAAAATTTGGGAGTACTATGCCTCTGACCCATCTCCTGGGGGTCACAAATTGTTGCAGCATTGTTACTTAAATTATTGAAAACTTTTTGTTTTAAAATTTGGGAGTACTATGCCTCTGACCTATCTCCTGGGGGTCACAAATTGTTGCAGCATTGTTACTTATATTATTGAAAACTTTTAGTTTTAAAATTTGGGAGTACTATGCCTCTGACCTAGATCTATCTCCTGGGGGTCACAAATTGTTACTTAAATTATTGAAAACTTTTAGTTTTAAAATTTGGGAGTAATATTTTTAAAATGTTTAACATAAAAAAAAAAAACAATTTTAGCATACAGAAATGAGGTTTTGTTATTTGCAGTACAAAACTGATTTTAAAAAGTCATTGTGTTTGTTATTCTACAATAGGATTCATCACAATAAAACAATGTTAGATGCAAGTCAAATGTAACTGACCTCCTGTGCCAGTTTTTGCTCCAACTTGTGATACTGCAACAGTTTTCTGCGTTTGAAAGCCCTCAGGTTAAATTCTAAAGTGTCCTTCTGGTGTTTTTCTAACCTAAACTCAGCATCTCTCTTTTTGCGGGTCAGAGTCTCCTTGAAGTTCTTCATTGCGTCATCTCTTTCCTTCTTAGGGGTACTTGTCTCCAGTCCCTGCAAAAAAATTTTAAAAAAAAATTTTAAAATAAGTATTTAAGAAGCTTTTTATTTTCATACTATTCATTTTGCAATTGCAATATTGTAGAGAAACTACCTTCTTCATTTTCTCTTTGTCAGATTTATAATTTTTCTTCATTTGTTCTGCTAAGCTCCTTCTCTCTGTGTCATGATTTTGGTGAACATCACGAAGGAACTTTCTTTCTTGAGCTTGGGTGTTTTTGCTCTGTTAAACAAGCAATGTGGCAATAAGAATAAAAAAAAACGTTTTAACTTTATCAGAGACGTGTCCTGGAAAAAGACACCAAGAGACAATCCCTGATTAGAGATTCCAGGAAAGCTCTTGTCAGCAGCCTGTATCCACCCAGGAGGGGCGACAGGCTAACCTAACCTAACCTTTAAGTTTGTCATCACTATATCAGCTTGTTGCTACATCCCTGACATTTAAACTGGACAACAGTTGATCTTTTCTGCTACGGGCTTAAAGCAGAGTAGGACCTGGATCAACCAAGTCTTACTTTTACTGCATGACCAATACTAAACCTGGACCCCTGGGTTAAGTCAAGCTTGACCCTTACTTATGATCATGCATTTAAATATCTACAAAGCAAATTATTTTATTTGACACACTTTTTAGACTATTTTTCTTATTAAGATTCAATAGTGAAAGATCACCTGAATTACCAACATTTTTAATATAGCTTGATAACTAGTTTTAATCAATATTTTCTATCCAGTGCCATATTTTGTCTATTCTTTTTTGGATGCAGCATTCAAACTTTAATTTAGCTTATAAATGTACTGGATTAAAAATCTGACAAGACCAAATAAAAATGTACCTGCTTATCAAGTTCACTAATGTGCTGAGCTTTTAGTTTCTCCAACTCACGGAAAAACCTCTGTCTCAAGTTATCATATTCTCTGTCTAGTTTTTGCTTATGTTCCTCCATCTCTGCCTTAAATCTGGACTCCATCTGAAATGTTTATAAACAAATGTAAAAAAAATTAAACAAAAAATGTATGGCATGTACTACAATATAGGGAAATAGGAAAAAAAAAAAAATTACATCAGCTATATCCATACCAATGTATATAAAATAAAATAGTAACTATTGATTATTAGTATTGAATTTGTGGTCACTTACAGTTTGCAACTCTTTTTGATGTGTTTTGCGGAGTCTTTTGTATACTGTAAAGTTTCTATAGTCATTGGTTCTCTCATGCTCTTTTATCTGTTTCTGCACAATGGATGTTGTACGAATTGTGGCAAAATTATTGGCCATTGAAGGGTCAAAGCCACGGGGACTTCCACCTGATGCCTGCAAATATTGAAACAAAATTCTTAAACATGACATTCAGACAGCATTAGCCTACAGTGGAATTTAGAAATGTGACAAAAATAGATATACTACACTGTTTTTACAAGCTCAAAGCTGAAAAGGATCAAGCAATTGATACATTATTATGCACAACAATAGTTAGAGAAAGCGCTTACATTTTATGACAACATGTATTCATTTTTCTCCCCATGAAAATTACTAAACACATGTAATAATTATAAATTAGGAAAAAAATATTCTAATTTTTAAACCAAAGGCAATCATTTTACAATCCATAATAAACATTTATAACTTAAGAGTACTATTTATTAATATAGCACAACTTTTAATTTCAATAACTATCACAATGCAGTGAGGAGAAACTAAAATGAACTTAAATCATCTCACCCTAGTTGAAAAAATGAAACCAAGCATTAATATGATAATACATACAACAACTAAGCATTCCATTATGAAAAAGTTTGTTATTTAAGTATTGGATGAGAAGTGTGAAGTTTTAGAGATTCATGTTGGCTTGTCTGGGTCATTTATCAGCCCAAAAAAACTCATTCTCACATTAAAAAGGTTTAAAATAATTATTATATATATATTCTAATTCTACTGATGCTGAAAAATGATGTATTGCAAACAATTAAAATAAAAACAATATGTAAGATTCATCCACAATTGGTGATGCACTGGCAACTGGGTGCAAGTTTAACAACAGTCAAATAGTAGAACCCTCTAATCCAAATGATGATTTAAACAGACAACAGACACAAAGTGCTGCATGAAATCACTGTTTAAAACAGCATGTGCAAATAACAACCCAACGAATCCTCGATTGCTAGATTAAGAAACAAAGTGCAGAAAAAGTTTGTTTTTAAAAAACGCAATAGATCAGTCATGCTTGTGACCATTTAAATGCAGAATTCAATTGAGGGGTAGAGAAAGTAGTCATGCCATGCACCCCAATATTCAGCTAATAATAAAGCTGATTTCTTGAGAACTGTATTGCAACACTTGTTAAAAAAAATGTATAGAACTACTTTATCTACTTTATGTTTGTGCAGAATAGAATCTTAAATTACTTTCAGTCCAAAATTATCTAATCTCAAATTATGAAATACAAGATAAAAAGTTTAGGCTAATTTATTTGAGAAAAAAAAGACTTCAGTCACAGTGTCATGGATCTGACAAAGAAGAATTAACTTTTGTAAATGCAAAATAACATTTTAAAATCCAGGTCAAATTAAAACCATTTTAAAAAAAGATTTATCAAATTATAAGTAAGCCAATTTTTAACAGTTTTGTAAGGACATCTAAAAGTGGCATCTAACAAAATTTCTCTGTCAGACCCATTCAAAATGCAATGCACAAGAAAATGTTTTTTTTAAAAAAAACAATGTGGGTAAAAACATTCAATAAATCTTGGCATTCAAGATCATTCAAGGTGGGGTACCTTAGATGCCAGGTAAGGGCTGTATGAGGCACTGCGATGTGTGAAGGATGGCCACTCAAAACCACCACCACTGCCCTACATTATTCAACAATTGGCATTATTTTAAAGATAATATACACAAAATGGAATTTAAGTTTTTTTCTAATTTATCAGATGTTTATAATTTAAAACATTTTTTTTTATTTATTTATAAATTTGTATTCAAGAAAAGTTAATTTTATAATCTTATTTCAAAATTTATATAGTAAAAAAAAAGTTTACTACTGGAAAAATTTGTGCTGCATTCTGATATTCTTAGAATTTACTCTTCTATTGTTTTAATTTAATCTTTATAATTAATTCTGATTGCAGAAATTATTTACCCAACATTACAACCCACTGAAAAAGTCTGTCTTCCCGTCTTAAAATCCCAATAGACAACATATGTAATTAGTATATTAAAGAATAGAGAGAAAATGTAATGCAAGGAAATAACTAAGCAAAAACACCGATACAAAAAGACTTGTATTGCTGTAAGTTGTTTTTTTTTTAGTTGGGTGGGAGGAGATTTGATGTACATTGTTTGGATATACATTTTTAAGTAAGAAAATAACAGCATGTTGCTAAAACTGTTGATATTTCTAAAAAAAAACTGAAATTCTTATTCATGAATGAAACAGTAAAAAATAATAAATTAAACTATCTGTAAAAAAAATTGTTTGAAATATTTCCTTTAATTCACAACAACAATGCACAAGATCAGGCCATGCAGTTACCTGTAAATGCAATTGTACTGTGACAGGTGACTGGGAGAAAACCAATAGATATACAAGATGAGCATGGATATATACAAGTTATACTTTGACCCAATACATTAATATAATAGTAAGACAGAAGGAATAAAAGTTTGCAATTTTCACTTGTTCCATTTGGAAATGCCTCACCACTTTAAACAATGGAGAATTCTTATTTGGCACATATTGAAATTATTTATAGGCACTAAAATAGAATTTACACAAGTATAAATATTATCTGCAACAATGCTCTTCCTATGTGTAGAAATGTGTAGCTTACTTGCTTATTAGTGTTGTTACAGATTAGAACTTACAAAAGTATAAATAAGAACTGTGTAGACATGTGTAGTTTACTTTCTAATAAGTGATATTACAGACTTAGCAAACTATATAAAACGAGCCGACCCGCTGCGTATCATACGCCGCTATTTAGTTGTTTTTTTTTTACTGTTCAGTAATTTATAATTTGTGAATTCGACAGTACCAATGCTGCCACTGAAAATATTTGCTTAAAAACACTAAACCCCCCTCCCCCCCCACGTGAAAGCAGCCTCCTCTTAGTTACCTCCTCTAAGTTTAAAATCGTTTCAAACTAAATTATCTGCCCCTAATAGCCGTCACCAAACCCGTCTCTATGATATGATTGTAAAATGTAAACAGCGTGACCACAGCTCACCAGACAATGTGGGGGTGGGGTGGGGGTGGTAGTGATAGTGATAGAAAGAGAGGGGACTGCAAGGAGGCGCTTGCAGCTTGTTTTCTAACGGCTCCCAGAAGAGAATTATATATATAGATACCATTATATATTACAAAGGTGACAGTGACTATGGCATGTAATTATGTTAGCATCTATGTATGGTTCCGTGTGGCTCTTGAAAGTGGATTATATTATTAGAAATTGTTCATTTATACTCAATTTGATTCTTTTGTTCAAAAAATGCTTTCAATAGGTGCAAATAATAAATGAAGGGTGGGTAAAGGTAAAGCTTGTTAATGTAATCAGTAATTTGATTTAAGACCAAGCAAAATTGTTTCAAAACTAAAAATAGTACACTATTAATATGAGAAAAAAAAACTTTACAAAGAGATATATCTGATTTATCTCAAATTTAAAAAACAAAATTTTACTTGATCTTAAATGTCATAATAAATATAACGATGCAACATTAACAACAGTGTCTTAAGCTTTGATTGTGATCAACAATGCAAAATAATGTGACAAACTGCTTTTTATTTTTAACAGCAATCTTTCCTCTAAAGTGAGGGGTCATGATATATTAGAATAAATGTAGGAATCAATGTTTTAGATCTAATAAACAGAATTATAGAAAACAGCTTTCTTACATGTCGCTCTCTAGCAAATGAAATGGGCTCCTCGTTCTGGCTAGCTTGGGAAAGACTTGCTACACTACTCTGACTGCTGGCAGTGTTGCTGTGTTGACTTGGTAAACTGTCTGATTTGCTATCCAAGTTATCACCATCCTAAATAAGACAAGCATTTATTTTAAAATTTGACGTGCCTTATAAATGGAGTTACAAATATTTTGCCATCTTCTACCTATTAGAGAAATTAAAGTAGATAAAAATTAGAAACAGGAGATTAGACCAATAGGTCAAGATGAAATACATTAAATTAGATCAAGTATAATGGACCAACCTGAGATGAATTATCATCTGGTGGAACAAGATCTTCCACATTAGTAACAACAGTTCCCTCCAGCAAACTCTCTTCGTTGCCACCGTTCATGATGAGTTTATTCAACCTTCTATACTGCAGGTTATCCAGCTGTTTCACAGCTACTTTTGTCCTCTGAATTAATTCTAATATAACATCAGAACGCCGTGTTTTGCGAACAAAAGGGTGCTGTTTTAAGAATTAATAAACATTTATTAAAACATGCTACAATAAAACTATTAAGTCATTTCTTACATGCTACAATAAAACTATTAAGTCATTTCTGTTCAAATGTATTGATGAAAAATAGAAAGCTTACATTTAGCAGCTCTGTAGCGGATGGTCTGTCTTTAGGTAACTTCTGCAAACAAGCATCAACAAAGTTGTGAAACTCATCTGACCATTCCCCACCTGCCAAGCTTGGAGAGTCATTCTGAGCAATATGGTACAAAGCACTCATGGCATTCATGTTAAAAAGGGGTGGCTTGCGTTCAGCTGGTAGGAAGAAATTTGGCATAAAATTAAATTAACACATGTATTTCTAAAAATGCATGGACATGACTTTAAATTGTTTTCAAACAGAAGTAGTTGATAAAATGATTTCAATGTTGTTTGTCCAATAATGCTTAGAGGTAGGAAAGTTGATTTTTTAAATTGTCAGGTTTTTTTTTTAAATTTATGACTAAAAATCCAACCATATCTTAGAAAAATAAAGTGAAACTAACCCATTTCTATACAAGTGATACCCAGTGACCACACATCTGCTTTGCCATCATACTGGCCCTCATCCATTGCTAGAATCACTTCTGGTGCCATCCAATAAGGAGTGCCAACAAAGGAATTTGCTGGACATATCAATGATGCTGACCCAAAATCAGCTGCAATTTTTTTGAAAATCAATTACAAACTAATTTAAATTATACACAGATTTCATTTTTCAATGTTGTAAACACATCAATGCACATAAATTTAATGGAGAAAGCATTCTTACAGCATGAATTCACACATAACATACCTAATTTTACAGTTCCATTTTCTGTTAGCAAAATATTTCCTGCCTTGACATCTCTGTGTATTTTGCCTTGACTGTGGAGGTATGACAGTCCCTCAAGGCCATCTTGACAAATGGCAGAAATCTCCACCTCTTTTAGGGGCTTTTTGTGAACTGTTTTTAAGAGGATCATTTTTTTTTTAATTTTATTATGTTAATTGCAATACAGTTTTTAGTCACACTTTTAAAAGCATAAAAACAAATTTACCTTCGATTATGTCGGATGCTGAACCTAAGCAATACTCCATTACAAGCTGAAAATGAAAAAGTGAAAATATAATTATTATACCCAAAATAATTAAATGTTAAATAAGCAAATCAAAAACAACTTATTTATTTAGTGAAGTCTCACACTTATTCACTCTTTAGTCATACAATAACCATTTATATTCCAACTTGACAAAAACCTATCTTGAGTTTTTACTTATTCTAACTTAAATTAATGAATTGTGAAGTAGAAATTTTTTTAAATTCAGTTTACAAAAAATAAATTGTTTACCCATGCTGTATGCTCTTTGATAAAACATCCTTTGTATTCAATAGTGTTCCTATGTTTTAACTGTCGTAGGAATTTGACTTCTTTAATAATGTCTTGCCATTTCTGGAAGATATAATAATTCAAATTAATCATCAAACTATGTTATTATAGGAAAATACATATAACCAAAAGGTATTAGCATAAAAACAAGGATTCAATTGTTTTATAGCAAAATATATTAAATCTTACATCATTAGAGCCTTTTCCATTATAAGACATCTTTTTGATTGCCACCACCTCCTTCGTAATGTTGTTTCGTGCCTGAAAAATTAATTTAAATAGCTAAATTTAACAAACAAAGAATGCCGATGACAATTATTTATATTATTCCATATAAATATCAGGTCTTATTGATTAGCTTTATCCACATATTTATAGAGATGCAATATTAACCATAAAACTATGGTTAGGCTCAAGTTTAAAATATAGACAAAACTAGCTAAATAAATATGCAGAAACAGCTAGTCAATGAGTAACAGAATATTTATAATTTATCTGTATTTAAACATTTGATAAAATCTAAACTTCAAGTCTGTAATGTAAAAAAAACTAAAATTAAATTTTATGTGAGTGTGAAAGATTAGTTAAACTATGACTGCTGTATTTAAACATTTGATAAAATGTAAACTTAAGTCTGTAATGTAAAACAAAACAACAACAAAATTGTATGTGTGCGTGAAAGATTAGTTAAACTATGACTTACAAAATAGACAGCGCCGAAGCTTCCATGGCCGATCTCTCGCAGGTCCCCAAATATTTTCTCTGGATCATCATTTGAGAAAAGTCCAGCAACTTCTGGGTCTTTAAGATTTCCAGGTTTGGGGAGTGACGGCATGACGCTCGCCACTCTCACTCAGGCTAGTGTACACGGCCAATTGCCAGTTTTGGGAAAGGCCTGGCACTGTTGGATCCTCATTCGACCAATTGACATCAGTATCTTGAATTCTGTATGTTAGATCAAATTTTTGGAATCATTTCATAGAATTACATATGATTAATATAAAAAATATAATTGCATATTACTCATTATATTCTTTATAAGTAAATAAGTGAAGTTCCCTTTTGAACCTGACGGTCAATGGGCAAGTGAAGTATAGTTCACCTCTTAGTATGACCTCAGCATATGTAAAGTGGTCAGCACTATGCCTAGACGCCTTTACCTTCCCTAAGTGTCAGGTGCATATCAGAGCTGAGTAGACCAAGGGATATTCTAAGGTCTTAAACCCTGATTTGAACTCGAGACTTTCAGATTAGCAGTATACGCTCTACCATTCAACCATGTGGGCTGGTGTGGTCAAATTGTAGGTTATTCTTAATACAACATCAATTTTTTTTCAGTGTGGGCCAAAGGTTTTTTCTTAAATGCAAAACTGTTCCCTAAAAGATTTTAGGCTATTTTTAACATAAAGAGGACTTGAAATTCCATACTGAAAAAGTTCTAAGCAAAGATACACTAACAGTTAACTGTCATCTGGATGGATAAGCGGAAATGACCGCTGACCAAAACATGACTAAACCTATTTTCATACTGGTTGTCTCGAGAGGGAAGTTCCTAACTGCTATGAAAAACAGCTAGACTTGCAAAATATTATATAACATACAAGTATACAAAGAATTTTTAAAAGTTAGTAAAGCACTTTTAGAGAAAAACAGGCACAAAGTAATACAGGTATAAAAAATGTATTTGATTATTAGCTTGAAAACTATTGTTTACATTCATAAGTCTTTTTAATTTTTTTTACTTTGTACTGAGTGAAATAGGCGTTTGGGTCTTGGCATTTTTTTAGATATATTTATATATTACAATGATATGCCTTAACAATGGACTAGCAGGCATGGCCTAAATAAATTATTGGTTTGACTGGTCACATGAGTTACCTAGATTTTTTAAAATTAACTATTCCAGTCCCTTAATTAGTTTGGGCATATAAATTAGTGTTTTAATTATTTCTATTAGATTTGCAGGGGGGTAGGTTTAATTTAAAAATTCATTGATTTAAAAAAATTTCTTGGATTCATCGAGTCTTTCACACATAATTTAAAAAAAACAGCACGTTTTTTAACTATTTTTCAAGACTTTCTGAAAAGCTAATAGGATGATGCCAAATTAAAGAAAATTAAATTTTTAATCCTTAGTGTCCTATTAACTTGCTACTAGCTCTGGCATGAAAAACTTGTTTAATAAACTATTTTCCCACATCAGACTGAGAAATAAATTACTGAATTTATCAACATTACTCAATACCTACTGAAAGCAGGAAGCTTAACTTAAAAAAAAATGTAATGGCTTATGACCTAAGTTTATTGAGTACTTTAATCTGGAACAGATCACTGGCCTAGATCATACTGGAATATAAATAGGTCTAGGCCTGAATATTTGTTAATATAAGACGCCAGTGTCATTTCGCACTTCCGACCTGTCATCGCTATAGAATTTAGAAACACCACATGCAGTGCATTACCTGCATCGCATTGTCTTATAACAAATAATGTAGTAAAGTCTATTTATGTAATGACTAAAAAAATGTTATGGTTGGCAACGGTTTTTTCCATACATCAACAAAATGTTAAATACATGCACATTGCTAAAACATATAACGGATCAATGTCAAATAATATTTTTGCTTAGATTCCTAGAAAAAATTGTTATACTTTTATAAGTTATGTTGAATAAAACTAATTAATAATTATGCCAGGAGAGGTAATTTAATAAGAAATTCAGCTAAATAGTGCAATTTAAGTAAAAAAAATTTTTATTTCTACTGCATTAATATATCTTAAGTCTCATAATTAAAATTGATTAATGTTAAGAATATTTTTAGTATTCCCTGATGAGCTGTACAGAGTTATATAGTTCCTTTCTTTTATTTCTGGGGTCGTCTATAAATGACGTCACACTCGAATTTTGTGACGGTGTGTGATGAGGGGGAGGAGGGGGTTCAGATGGTGCGACGCCACACTTTTGCATTATAAAAAAGCAATGTTAAAAACTAATTTAAGACATTAGTTCCCGGTTTAGAAAACTGTTTTAAATATATTGCAATATGAATTGATTAAAATACTTTATATTGACAGATATCAGATAAGATTTTGGAAAAATCTTTTTGTAACGATGTGTGACGGAAAAAACTACCAAAAGGGTTTGAAATAAATATAGTACTAAAAGTTGCTATGTTTTGAAAAAAAAATATCTTAAAACTGAAGACATTCAATTTAAAAGTCATTATAAAAACTCCACGATCTAGATTTATTTCTAGATCTCTAGTAGGAATATAGATTTAGAGGCTTTCCCATCAGTATCAATGTACTATCTTAGCTATGTGGGAGGTCAGTACGAGTTCACTGGGAAAAAAATCGGATCTGCCGTACGGGGGTGGCTTTAGTGCGCAAATGCTCCTGACCGATTGCCAAAAGGTACAGAAATTCTAAAGATACATTTTAAAAGATAAATGGACTACTGAACTGCAGGTATCAAAATTTCTGTGTAAGTAAAAGCATAAATAATAATATTTTACACAAATATAGCTGTCTTTTGCTAAATCTAGCTCAACTTCCATGAAAATCGCATCCGGTCGCAATAATTTTTATATCAGCTTGTCAGCCATTCAACGATCTATCACGCGTAGCAGACACCAAACAGAGTTACCCGTATGGTATTGCACAAATGCTATTTTTAGCAACAGTGCAGAGATGCGGTTGAAAAAAACGAACTAAAAAGTGGTCATAAAAAAGCGGGTCAGGGGAGGTAATTCAACTCGCGTTATGAGACTAGCTATATTAATAAATTGTTGATACTTTTTTCTAAAAAAGAATTTTGATAATTTTTACCAAAATGCCTAGATCTAGATCTAGGTCTAATCACTAGAATTCAAAAAAAATTTGCAAACATATTTTATAAAATTTACGGATGATTTGAGATACCCATGTCCGATAATAGACTCTTCCATAAAATAGGAGTGGTGGGTTGTTAGTAGTATTGTAATCTCGACCAATTTTATCGTTAGAAATTAGGGTTAGGCGTATGGTAGGACTAGGATTGGGGATAGGGACAGAGTTAGCGTTGACATTAGCCAGCCATGTGTGTATTTAGTTAACTACCAGTAACGTAACACCCCTTTTTTAAAGAAGATTAGGGCCTATAATTTATATTACCAGACACACTCAGTGACACTGGTATAAAAATTCCCCCAAATTTTCATTTTTGTTCTTTTTTAATGCTAGCTAGAGGAGCTTACACTTTTCGGACACACATAGCGAAAAAACGCAACGTAAAAATTCCATGCGGTCTCATTCAGTAACCGCTTAACATAGAAAACAAAAAAAAGTATCATATCTATCCGCAACCATTCTACTTTAATAATGTGTGTGTCATTTTGTATTCATACGCATAGAACTTAAGCTATTCTTGTTATAGTGACTGGGGGGTCTTAACGTGTGTTCGAACACATGTAATACAGTTTTACATGTGTTCGGACACCTTTACCCGTCATCGGACATAGCACTTTTTGTTCATTTAGAATAATTTAAAGTCAATTTAATGAATAAAAACATATATTATATGCATTTATATTGTGTTATTGATTGTTTGTGAGGTAATTTTAATAGTATAAAACCTTTTTCCCACACTCCCAAAGTTCATCCCATTCAGCCATTGCGGCTCGCGCAGTACGCTGCTAAGCCAGCCAGGTCACATGATTCCCCCTCCTCTTTCGCATTCCACTGCCTTCTTGACCTTATTTTGACCCTTTCCCTTCAATAACCAGCCCCTTTTATGCTCTAAATTCTTATTTAATAATATTTTTGTGTTGCTGTCCGGTCCCATGTAAGGCCAAATAAGTTAGCGAACACCCCTTTTTTATTGTTCAAGCACGAAAAAACCCATTAACCTTGACATTTACGATGTTCCATACATATATAGAAGCTATTTATAGTGTAACCTTTTAGCTAAGCATTGATTGGTTCAAGTTTTGCCCCTAAGTCCAACCCTAGGTCACTTCATCCGGCTGGTGTAAAAATAGAAATGTGCGTACCATGCAACGTTAAAAAATTTCTAAAAATGATTCTTGAGAAAGGAAACGGAAGTACTTGACACGGAAGTGTTCATAAATGAACAGTTTACGTGCAGGCGCCGTGGTTTCGCGTGAGACATGCTAATTAAAGTTTCTATGAGCCAAAAACCGACGAAGTGTTCGGTCCTACGTAATTTTTGGTGTGTGTCCGAAAAGTGTAAACTCCTCTAGTAGCTACAACTACAACCCAACATATCTTAAGGTAATCTATCGTTTTAGGTACGTAAAATCGCCAGCGACTTGTAATGTGAAAAACAGGTGACTCCTTAAATTTTAATAATTATTTCACATTTTGAGGAGGATTTGTTTTTTAAAATACAAAAATGTTTCCTTGTTTCATTTATGTATCTGTTTTTAAACAATTGAATTAAAACTTTTCATTAATAAATGAAGACTAGCGATGTTTCCAACAGATGCAACCATGCTCATTTACTATAGCAAGCACTACTATAGCAGCCATCTTGTTTAAGTTTTATTTTTATAAGATTCAGGGGGAAGTCACTCTATTTTACACGTCTGCTGTTTATATAGTAAATCTTGTTCGCAGACACTGCTGTTTAAAGTTAATTTCTGGCCTATTTGATATATTTAGCCATTGATTTAGGTTTATTATCCATTTATCTATAATATTTGACACAAACATATCACAATATACCTCTATTTAAGCATTGACAATGAGGTAACATTTTCGTACATTAATAGCCGCGGGCGATTTTACGTACCCAAAACGATAGATTACCTATCTTAAGACTTAGGCCTAACTAAATTGATTTAAATAGCATGGCATTAGAAACATACATAAATCTTCGCCTAGATCTATATTTTCCCTCATTTCAACGTACAAAAATGGAGGATTTTCCTTGATTAAGCTAGCTCTAGAGATTCTTATATGTAAATCTAGACTAGACCTCGCATCAGACCAAATTTTTAGTGTGGCAAGTGGGTGACTTAGAAAACGGACAGAATGTAGCCTGATTAATTATTGTTACTGCTTCACGTACACGCAAATGATATTTAATGCACACTAATACAATCAAATATAATTACTCTGTTCTTTATAATTAACATAGTTAAAATAAATTAAAATGTGTGTCCTCCAAATCCCAATGTTTACGACTGAAATAACTTGTGAAAATTCTTTTCGGTGCAAAATGGCCGTCTCTGACATGCGCAATGGTTTAGTTACAGAAACAAGATGCAAAAAGTTACAAAGAACTTTACTAAGCTGTAAAAATAATTAAATCTTTTAGAGATAAAGTTATCCCTCCGATAATATCTACTCATTTACTTTTATTCAATAAGAGGAAATAGTATTTATGATATACAAATTCACTACCTTCGTAAAGATATTTAATTACGTCACCGGAAATAGACAGCCAGTAAAGCCAGATATTTGATTGGTTTAATTATAGATCTTGGTAGCTTTCGCTTTCTATTTGTAGGCCTAGACCTAATGAATGTATTGGGCCTATAAAATAAAATCGATTAATTAGGCCCCTACAAACTTGATCTAAGCACAAACACGTGTTTTTTTCTATTTTAAACTATTAAAACATCCAAAGGAGCAAAATGATCTTTATAATCACTTCTTAAGCAGATTAAAATTTGCTAATAAAAGTAAAACGTTACAAAAAAAGCTCACCGTTATCCCAAGGTCTAGTTACGCCCGATCCTGATTACGTACCTGTAGAAAAATAAACAATTCCTCAAATAATAAAAACAATCCTTTGTGGCGATAATTTTAAGAGAAAAAAAAACCGTATATATTAGGTTGAATTATCAGGGGGCATTAGGGGTCATCCATAAACGACGCCACACTGCCCCGTTACAGTCCTTAGGGGGTTCGGAAATTTGAGACTATTTATGAAGAGTGGGAGAGAAGGCGGAATTTCAGAAAATGTGACACACGTTAAAATTTAATAAATTTGTATTAGAAATTGAATTGTAACTTTTATTCCACGGTTTTGAAAGACAGATTTAGTAAAGGCAATAGACATTTATTAATGTAGGCCTAATTGGGTTGGTGTGATCGAGCCGGAAAAATCTCGAGTTTGAACCCTCGCGCAAATGAGGCCCGATAGCTGGTGTCAGCAACCAATCTAGGAGACCAAACTCCAAAATCAAACAACTGCTGCCTTGTAGTTTGTTTGTGAATGCAGAGGCGTAGCGAGGGCGGGGGGTGGGGGAAGGACCGCACAGCGTGACACCGTTTAGGGGGGGGGGGTGAAACCAAGACAAAAAATTGCAAAATGTAAAGAAGAAAAATGTCTTTTTGCCAGCTCCATTAATGATTAATTAAATTTAAATAGTATTTTTAGTACAAATCGTCAATTATTACAAGAGGGTGGGGGTGACACCATCTAACTATAGAGAAAAAAATGCTACATTCAGCTGTATTATTAATAGGTAATAGATAAACACTGTTACTATTACGTCTGGAGTGATTAGAGCTTATACACATATATGTACGCGTATGTGGCATTTATTTAAATTATAGACCTATGTAGGCCGACATTCTCATATATATATATATATATATATATATATATATATATATATATATATATATATATATATATATATATATATATATATCTACTTTATTTCTTTGGGGGGAGGGTGCCACCACGAAGTGCCGCACCGAGTGATACCCGACCTAGCGACGCCACTGGATGAATGGTATTGTTTTTTAGCGCAATTTCCATTTTGGAGAATTGCGTTTATTAACTCGTCATTTCTGGGAATGGATGGGTGAATGGATGAATGAATGAATGAATGTATGGATGAATGTGTGTCCGGGCTTTAAGTCGTATCTCCTCCTCAACGAAGCAATATCGATGACTAGTTCCAAAAGCAATTATGTTAAGCAATTTACGAGAATGAACATAGGCCATAAAAATTCCGGGTTTCTTTCATGGATTTCCCGGAAAAGCCAAAAAACCTCGGAAAAAAAGCAGTTTTTGGCCCATATCTCGGCAACCAGACCACTTAGCGACTTGAAACATGTACCAATCGATTTCTGCCATTATTTAGAACAATATTGCCGAAGAAAGTTTTCAAAAATATCCTTTCGTTCGGTCACAAAAATTT
Source organism: Physella acuta (assembly GCF_028476545.2). Taxonomy (NCBI): domain Eukaryota; kingdom Metazoa; phylum Mollusca; class Gastropoda; family Physidae; genus Physella; species Physella acuta. Next base: position 161,494 of record NW_026731642.1, read on the forward strand.
TTTTTAATTAATTAAAATTTGGACCGAATTAGTAGGCATTTTTTCCAACCACACCACACGCGTCATCACGTTCAATAGCTGCGCCATCACGTTCAATGGCTGCGTCATCACGTTCGGTAGCTAGGCGCGCAATGGTTTTTAGTCATGTAACTCTATTGTAAATAAAACATGTTAAATACTGAAATAAAAATTAATAAAAAACGTTTTAATAACTAACCAATGGTTTTACTAACCCTGCTCTTGATTTACGCTACGCTACGACAGAGCTATTTTTAGATAACATAAGGAAATAGCGCTAAAATTGTCACTAGACTTTTTTAATTACTTGTTTTTTCTATACTTTCATCCCTCCCCCTTTTCCGAGGCTACTATAACACCGCGTTTACTCTTGCGACATGTATAGGCTACTATACTAGTCTGGGGGGGGGGGGAAATGTTATATAATTTTATACGAAAACATTCTCCCCGCGGAACACGGATACTTAGTATACAAGTCGCAAGTGTAAAAGTTGTATCTGGTAGATCTCTCGATATAAGGCCATTCTACCTATCAAGTAGGTTGACGCGCACGGCTATTATATCACATCTATACACATATACTATAGGCCTACATGTCTAGGAAAAAAAACTCGCAAAAAAGTTAAGTAAGGCTATATTAAAAACATCATTCCCCCCCCCCTCCCGAACATGTAGTCCGATACTTTCTGAAAGTTGTTTTTTCGCCAGGGGTCGTCCATAAATGACGTCACAATCGTAGGGGGAGGGGGTCCGTAATTTTGAGACGGTGAGTGATGAGGGGGGGGGCGGTCTACATTTTCCGGTAGGGTGGGGGGGGGGGGGGAGCGGACACTAGTTAAAGTCTATGTTTACTATATAAATTCCATCTCGTTCGAGGGGGGGGGGGGCAGAGATGCCTGGAAGAAACTCTGTTCAGATGGTGTGACGTCAAACGTGTGCATTATACAGCAATATTAGAAAACGAATTTTAGCCTTTATATCACGGTTTATAAAACTGTTTTAATAAATGGAAATAGGAATTGATTAAAATACTCTATGTTGAATGAAATCAGACAAGATTTTGGAAAAACATCGATGTTTTAAGAAAAATTTAACTGCAATTTTGAGGGGGAGGGTTGTAGGCTGAGGTGTGACGTCATTTTAAGGGAGGGGGTCTAGCTTATTGTGACGATGTGTGACGGAGGGGAGAGGTAAAAATCGTCAAAAAAAGCTTGACATCTTGTATGGATGACCTCCCTCCCCCAAGTGTAAACATGTTTGGGCTTTTTCCGATACAAACTGCCACCCGGGAACCAACTAAATGAAGATCGAATCCCTAAGCTCGTAACTACAAACATACACTAATAATACCCCATAGTTAGTAGCTAATGCTTTGACAAAACAATAGACCCAACTGCGATTGAATAAAACGATAAGCTTGGCTACCTATCTATAGTAATTATTTGGTGCGGCACTTCACGGAAATCCATAGCTCAGTAAGGAGAGGGGGCGAGGGTGGAATGTTATATTAGCTATTGTATTGTGGCCTAAAGAAATGTTATAGAAATTTGAAGAAGTGGATCCAAAATTAAATTGCTGTTTATACAGCCTAAATGTGCACGGTCCAAAATTAAACAATTGTTCCTTTAAAAAAAGGTTCTGCTTAGACACTTCAAGGCAAATATTGGTGTTAAATTAATCAGTCCAGATTTATAGCTATAATTAGTGTAGCATCCCACCCCCAACAGAAAAAATTGTAATCAACCTACAAATGTCACTTACCTATTCTGACATATTTAGTCCCATTTATCATGTAGCAAATTTACCAGTGCGTAAGTTTAGAGGGACTCATGTCTATGTATGTATGTATGTATGTATGTGTATATATATATATATATATATATATATATATATATATAATATATAGGCCTCTCTATCAACCTCCCTATTTATCTATATACATACATATATATATATATATAGGCCTATATATATATACATAAATATACATGTATATGTATGTAGAGAGAGATGAAGAGTTGTTAAATTAATCAGTCCAGATTTATAGCTATAATTAGTGTAGCATCCCACCCCCAACAGAAAAAATTGTAATCAACCTACAAATGTCACTTACCTATTCTGACATATTTAGTCCCATTTATCATGTAGCAAATTTACCAGTGCGTAAGTTTAGAGGGACTCATGTCTATGTATGTATGTATGTATGTATGTGTATATATATATATATATATATATATATATATATATATAATATATAGGCCTCTCTATCAACCTCCCTATTTATCTATATACATACATATATATATATATATAGGCCTATATATATACATAAATATACATGTATGTAGAGAGAGATGAAGAGTTGTATTTCTAAACCAACACGTATAAATATTTTGACATTTTACCTGAAGAATCTTATTTTGAAGAAAAACACAACAGTCAATAGAAAAAGACATCCAAGCCAGTAAGTGGGGGTGGACTGGACATACCCTGTCAAGGGATGAAGAAAATATCACAAAGGAAGCCATGAACTGGAATCCTCAGGGTAGGAGGGATGTGTGCCAGGCCTAGGAAGTCATGGAGAAGAATAGTAGAAGAGGCAAAGGCCGCTGGGTGCAGATAAGGAGAACTGCCCCAAAACCATGTCTGGTGTGATTGCAGCCCTTTGCTCCCTAGTGCCACACAGGAATAAGTCAAGTCACCTGAAGAAAATTTGATTACATGGCCCTAAGTTCAGTTTATTACTTTGGTCCTAAGCTCAGTACATTAATTGGTCCTAAGCTCAGTTCATTACTTTGGTCCTAAGCTCAGTTCATTACTTTGGTCCTAAGCTCAGTTCATTACTTTGGTCCTAAGCTCAGTTCATTACTTTGGTCCAAAGCTCAGTACATTACTTTGGTCCTAAGCTCAGTTAATTACTTTGGGGGTTCTGATTTTTTTGTGACAGTGTGAAATAAAGCATCAAATATGTATGGATAAACACTTATCGCAACTGCATTGCTATCAGTGGTGGAATTTTTGTGTTTGTAGGTTGGTGGGGGTAGGGTGTTAATTAGTTTCTATCACCGTTAACAGACTCGCCTTAACTCTCTTACAACTGAACACAAGCGTCCTAAATTAAAATCTTGTCCTTGCCTTTATACTCTTTAACAACTGAACACAGGTGTTATTAGTTACAATGTTGGCTTCTTTTTGCTAAATAATTTTTCAATACTAAATTTTTTTTTTAAATGAGGAACCAAATGTTATTATTCATTCTTAAAATTAGATATAGTTTGAATTAAATATTATAAAACTATTTGTACAAAAATTGTCATTTTATTTGGCGATACAAAACTTTGATGTTGATGAGAGGGTAAAAATAACAGTGTTCTAACTAACAAACAGATATTTATGTAGCTTTGTTACTACTTCATTTTAAAAATGTGTAAATATTTATTGTTCTTAGAGATGGATGGTCACTTGTTTAAAATACATGAAAAGGAACTTGAAACTCAAATAGGCCCATTGGTTTAAAATAGGGACTCTTTACAGACCAGAGATTCCAAAAGACAATGTAAATAGAGTTCTATCTCTTTCTTTAATCTCTGAAATATGAAGAGGGATGTGTGGTCAGGACTATGAGCAGCTGCCTTTACTTTCCATTTAGTGAATCAGGTTAGTGCTGAACACATTACCCCTTTATGTTGAGGAATCTTTACTAATTGAATCAGGTTAAGTGGTTTAACAGGGACATCTGATGGGGGTCAAGTCCAGAAAACAATATATTAAGCATTCAGGTTAGAAATCATGTGCTCATTAATCATGCCATTCTCCACTGGTTATTTCAATAAAAATTATAACTAATTACTCATTAAATTACTCATTAAGTTTACAATTGACTTAAGCCTTAAATTAAAAATCAAATCAAAATGACACATCAAAGTAAGGAGACAGAATTTTCATTAGAGTTCTATTTACAAAGTTTGATTCATTTTTTGACAGCAGCTGTTTCATTTTTTTAAATTCCTATTATATTTGAAGATACAAATGTACATAGAAAGACAACATACATATTACAACAGTTAATATCACTCTCAATCACCTGAGCTAGTAAACATTTGAACTCTATTGTTGCTGGCAGTTTAAACCAGAATTGCACTATAGAATAAACTGTATTGAACATACTGCAGATGACTTGTTAAAAACATAAGTATTATTTACATAGTCAATTAAATATATTATGCTTTGCCCTATTCGGTAAATGAAAAAGAAAAGAAAAAATCACAATTGAATCTAGAATTTTTAACTTGTGAACAAAATGATGGAATATAAAAGCTTTAGCTATGTCCGATCAGTTGTGGATCATTTCAAATCTATGAGGTTTTCATCATCACTGTTGTCCATCTCGTCGGGGGTGAGTCCCTCGTTGACATAAAAACTGTTCCCGTTGATATTGTGCCCTAATTGTGGCGACGTTAAGCCGTTCCTGTCTGTTCCTTGGTCCACTGGGTAGCCAGCGGTCAGCTGCCGTAACACAAGTTTCTTGTACACCCCATGTTTGGCCAGTAGCTCGCTGTGTGTTCCCATTTCTGCAATCTGACCCTTGTCTATCACAATGACCTGGGAATTTCATTCATTGTTAACAATGAGATGTAGGAAATTACAGCACAAATAACCTGGGAATTTCATTCATTGTTAACAATGAGATGTAGGAAATTACAGCACAAATAACCTGGGAATTTCATTCATTGTTAACTATGAGATGTATGAAATTACAGCACAAATAACCTGGGAATTTCATTCATTGTAAACAATGAGATGTAGGAAATTACAGCACAAATATTTATATAAAACTTAAAAGTTTTATTTTCTCTAGAGCTTCTAACTTTTCTACGACAACTCAAAGCACTTACCAAATGGAATACAAATGTTAAAATTAAATTAAATGGTATAAACAAATGAAAAATATTAAAAATAAGAACTTCCAAAATATTTCTAGAATAATTTTTTTTTACCAATAAATCTCATGACAAAACATCACAATTGGTTGGACCCTCAAAAGGAAGTTTTAAGAATTTTTTTTGCAGTGTTACTAAAGCAAGTGATCACAAAAACTTATGTGTTTCATTTATTGTGATTGTCCAGATCAGATTAAAAAAAATCATAGCTCAAAAATATCTCAAAAACAAAATATCTTGAACAAAATAAATCAGACAAAATATCTCAAAGACAAAAATATCTCAATGATAATGAATCTAGGATTTAAAAAAAAGAACTTAATTTATGAGAACAAAATGCCTTAAGACAAAATATCTCAAACCAATCGTCGGATTTTTACCTTGTGAGCATTCCTGACAGTGGAGAGTCTGTGAGCTATAACAATAACAGTGCGACCCTTCATAGCCCTATCCACGGCCTCTTGGACCAGGTGTTCACTTTCAGCATCTAAAGCACTTGTTGCCTTTAGAAATAGTTTAAACAAAATGAATATTAGACTCCTCACCTAAAAATTGGGGACGGTGTGGCTAAGCAGTAGAGCGCTAGACTGTTAACCCCTAAGTCTCGAGTTCGAATCTTGGTTCAAGTCAGTATAAAGCCCTTCATACATCCATGATGGGTACCTAACTCACGTTATAGTAAGAAGGCGGCTGGGCAGAGTACTGACCACACTATCCCTTCATATGCTGAGGTCACAGTAACAGGTGAACTTGCCCCATGGACCATCAGGTTAAAAAAGGGAGCATAACAACAAAAAACTATCTATTATTCTTTTAAATTTACAAAAAAAATGAAATATAAATATTGATGAAACGAACACTTAAGAAAAATAAATAGATTATAAATGAATACAAGCGATACGAAAATGTTGACCTACCTCATCTAGTAGCAGAAGTGTAGGATTCATAATGAGAGCCCTGGCAATGGCTATCCTCTGTTTTTGGCCACCCGACAGCCTGACACCCCTCTCACCGACCAGGGTGTCGTAGCCTTTTTCAAACTCGGAGATAAAGTCATGTGCATTGGCTTGCTTTGCTGCTTCAGTAATCTTAAAAAAGTTTGATCACATCATGAGATTTATAATAACTTCAGTAATCTTAAAAAAGTTTGATTACATCATGAGATTTATAATAACTTACAAAAGTTTAATTACATCATGATGGTGTATAATAACTTCAGTAATCTTTAAAAAAGTTTGATTACACCATGATGGTTTATAATAACTTAAAAAAGTTTGATTACATCATGATGCTTATTAGTAACTGGGTAAAAATATCTCAGTGTCCTAATATTAAAATGAAGATTATTTTGTGTGTGTATCCACACAGCTTGTGGGGGAAAAGATTAAAAGCCTTTTAATTTTGACATCCATCATGAATAGTTTTGCTAAAAATAATTATATTCAACCTAGATGGAAAAACAAAATCTCTAATTATTTTATAAAAAGAAAATATCTTATTTCACATAGGAGAGTACAATGTAGGAGGAAGAGGTTACCTCTTCATCTGTTGCTGCGCGCCCGTACGCAATGTTTTCTTTGATGGAGCAAGCAAATAAAGTTGGTTCTTGACTGACCATAGAAATTTTTTGCCGGAACCACGTGGTGTCCAGCAGTTTTAAATCACAACCATCTGGTTACAAAAGTTAAGAATGATGATATGTTAGTTCATTTACTAAGTAGGTAATAATTTAATTAATTCTTGTGTGAATGTCTTGTTTTTTGACACCCAGTCTGTGTAGTGCATTGTATTTGACCCAGACTGTGTAGTGCCTTGTATTTGACACAGACTGTTTAGTGCCTTGTATTTGACACAGACTGTGTAGTGCCTAGTATTTGACACAGACTGTGCAGTGCCCTGTTTTTGACACCCAGACTGTGTAGTGCTTTGTATTTGACACAGACTGTTTAGTGCCTTGTATTTTGACACCCAGACCGTGTAGTGCATTGTATTTGACACAGACTGTGTAGTGCCTTGTATTTGACACAGACTGTGCAGTGCCTTTTATTTGACACAGACTGTGTAGTGCCTTGTTTTTTTGACACCCAGACTGACTGTAGCAGATCACAGATTAGGTGCGTAAACAAAATAAAGTTTTGCTGATTGCAGCGCTTCTCAAACTATCACATGTTACCCTTTTTTAACCCATCAATGATCTTGTCCTATGTGAAATTTTTTAATATTTTCTATTGCGCCTCAATTTTATATATATATAAAAAAAAGAAAAGATAAAAGAATTGTCAAGTAAATTGAAGCAACTGACCCATTAAAATATATCCATCATCAGGGTCATAGAATCGTTCTATTAAACTGACAACAGTTGATTTGCCACCACCAGAGGGCCCTACTAGTGCCACCATCTGACCTGGCTCCACTTTAAAAGACAAATTCTGCAGAAATATATGTAAATTATTTAAAAACAGATAATTTTTACAACTTTAAATTATTATTCTTTATAGCAAAACAAAAAAAAAAAATGTTGCAGACAAGGAAATTTAATTACAAAAATTTAAAATGTCGCTAATGTTGGCAAACTTACAATGTAAAATAATGCAAACCCAAGTTACAACCTAAGGTCTTCACCAGCACACATTAGTGTGTTTAAAAAAAAAAAAAAAAAAAAAAAAAAGAACTGACAAAATTTTAGATTATGTTAGACATGTTGTAACATTGTTTGTTTAAGGCCATTGTATTCAAATTAGAGAAAGCATGAAGGAGGATGCTAATAAGTATAATTAAAAGATTGCTTACTCATAATTGTGTACTTTTTCAAGGAGAAATTTACATTTTTTATTAGTTTTGTCTTATTTATTTAAAGAATGTAAAACTAAATTTCAATTGATTTCTTCAATGTTAACTTGGAAAACAGCAATTGCAGAAATCACAAGCCACATACAAAAACAGCAGTGCCAACCATTTGCATCTTGGTGTAAACAAGGAATTTACCTTGATCACTTGTGCCTCAGGTCTAGAGGGATAAGTGAATGAAACTTTCTTAAACTCAATTTCTGGAGAGAAAAAAACAATTATACATCAATGTACCTTGAATTGTTAAAAACATATAATCAAATTAAATAATTAATACTCTTAACAACTCTCAAATTACATTGTCTAAAAAACATGAATATCCCAGAATTAACATTTAACCTTATTTTTACAGCTTACGCCCAAGACACATGCGGTAGATAAAGTAGAGTTTCAATGAACAAGAAGATAGCATGGTCAGCACTATGCCCAGCCACCTTTGCTTTTGTAACATGAGTCAGGTACCCATAAGAGCTGGGTGGGCTCAGGGGCGTCTTACGAACTCAAGCTAGGGATCCAAACTCGAGACTTTCGAGTTATAAGTCGTAAGCTCTACCATCCAACCATGCTGTCTCTTCCAAATTACATAGGTTGATTGAAAAAATAAAAACCCAGCTCTAATAGGTACCTTACTCAAGTTAGGGAAAACTGTTTGAACAGCTGAGCACACTATATCTTACAAGCAGATGTTGCAGAAACAGAACAAATCTACTTCATATGTCGACTGACAGGTCTGAATGGTTAACTAAATTAAAATCTAAAATTAAATTTAATTAAAAATCCACAATTTATATTGACTGATTAAAAGTTGATAACTGTATGCCCACAATTACATGAGTCAGTTAAAAAATATAACCAAAAAATCATATCAGCCAAAACACAAGGGAAAAAATGGTAGTAAAGATAAAATTGCTACTTCATCATCATCTTTTCTTGTTCGTGCCAAAGAGAAGATGAAGAAGAGTTAATATATTTCTATGATTTCAGCAGGGATAGTGTGGTCAACACTATGCCCAGTTGCCTTGGTTTCCCTAAAGTGAGTCAGGTACCCATCGGAGCTGGGTGAACTCAGCAACATCCAGCAGCTACAAGTCCCAACAGAGATTCAAACTCAGGACCTTCGTAATAGCAGCCTAATGCTCTACCATCCAACCAGACACTCCCACACAAAAAATGTGTTACTTGCCACCAGTTAACGTAGCCAATACCAGAGGATTTGGTGGTGTATAGACCTCAGGCTTTCTATCCAGTAGGGTGAATATACGCATTGAAGCTCCCACAGCCTGTACACAATTACACATATAATTTTTTATCATTTTCAGTCAAGTGTATAATGACTGGGTAAAAAGTCTATAGACTAAGACATAAATCTATAAAAATTACTTTTGTAATTTCAAAGTGAGGAATCGATTTAAATTAAATTATTTTCCCAAAACAAAAGTATCATTCCTGAAAATTTGTCATTACAAAGATGACCTGAATTATTAAACAGCATTATAATGAGAGAAGACAAGTGCCAAACCAATATGGATCCAGATAACTGAGAATAAGTTTTAAATATATATATATATATATATATATATATATATATATATATATATATATATATATATATATATATATATATATAAAACCTCCACACAGAAGTTTATAAATAAAGAAAATTAAAATTTTGCTACCGAGTGTCTTAATAAAAACTAAAATAAATCCTACTTAATAATTATATCCCAACACAACGAATTTAACCTACCTGCATAAAATCTCCATAGAGAGATGATAACAATGCAAATCCCATTGCAACTTGTAGTGTGTACAAAAGAAATGCTGAAATCGCAGAAATAAAAAAAAAACTGTCATCTTAATTTAAAATACATTTTACAATGATTACTCCCTCTCTTGCACTACAAGGCATGACTTAAACAATGATTACTCCTTCTCCAGCATCACAAGCAAAAGGAATGCCATAAAATAAATGAAGTTCTTAGATTCCAATGAAAAATTTGGGTAACAATAATTAATTAGCTACTGATATTTTTTAAATAAAGATTTTAAATCTTTAATAAACAAAAATAACACAATAATCCGTTCTAATTATGTAGGCCTAGAGACTCACAGGTCAGCAGGCCAGCTGTTATTCCAGTGGTTGGGTCTTTAGAGTTGTCGTAAACAAGTTTCCCACCATACCACAGAACAGCTGACATGGACCCATATGCTAGGAAGCTGAACAGGCCATCCATGATGCCTGAAAACAGATTACATCGTTAGCAATTATAAATTACAGTAATTAATCAAATAATCATCATTACATAAGTAATAATTACACATAGATCTGCCATCTGTGATGCCTGAAAACAGATTACATCGTTAGCAATTTTAAATTACAGAAATTAATAAAATATACATCATTACTTAAGTAATAATTACACAAACAAAAACAAATAACATTAGTCAATTTAAATTACATCAATAACAATTTTAATTTACAGAAATAACATTATTAAATATCTGTTACATAATTAATAATTACACTTAAATTACATTATTACCAAATACATCTAATAAATATATCTTTGCAAAATGAGTAATATATAAATAACATATTACCATTTAAATACTACATAAGAAACATCAGTACTAAATAGGCATGCCATAAACATTACTAAATACATGTAAATAATATTAAAAATATACTTTAAATAACTTCCATATTTGAAAAAAAATTTTAATTTAAACATTTTAACAAGAATTCGAAGCCATGTGGCATGTCAGTTTACATTACCTTGGGCAAGTGCCAGTTTTTTCCCAATCTTGTAGCTCTCATTAATAAAGTCACTGTAAACTGATGTAGCCTTGGCCTCACCAGAAAAAGACTTGACAGTTCTCACAGAAGACAAAGCCTCTTCTGCTTGAGTTCCAGCATCAGCCAGGCGATCTTGAAATAACTTGCGCATTTTCCTCACAAATTTACCTACATTTAAAAAATAATGTTAAATTCATGTTGGGCAAAGTGAAAAACAAACCGTTAAATTTTAAAACAGAACAACTGAGGTTCACTTCAGTCTTTATAAAAATCATAAAGAATCTGTTAAAGATATTATACATTTGTTAATATTGTTAATGTATCAATGACGCTTAAGTTTGGTAACTGACCATACTGCATGGCACTGAGAGTGACCACAGGAACAATAGCCAGGAGCACCCCAGTCAGAGAAGCATTCAAGTAGAACATGAGCGCAAGTGATCCAATGATCTGGAGCAAGTAGCGGCAAAGCATTGACAAGTTCACCTAAATAAAAAAACAAGAATTCAACATTGTAAACAAAATAACAAGTTCATTAAAAATGTGTAAGAGTAATAACTGTTTTTAATAACATAATCTATAGTTTAAACCCCCCACCCACCTAGCCGGTAATCAATTCACTTACTGTGACAGCATTTTGTAGAACTGTTGTATCTGATGAAAGACGATTACACAGCTCTCCTGTTCTAGAAGTTTAGAAAAGTAAATTAATTTATAAATGAGATAATATAAACTATTAATTTTATTAATACCTTAAATACACCTTAACAATGCAACTTTTAAAAATAGTACAATAATATCAAACTAGTTAGGTGTAACAACATTACCTGTTTACATCAAAGAAAGCAATTTCCTGAACAACAACAGAGCCAAACAACTGAGATCGCAGCCTTGCTACCAGACGCTGGCCAGCGAGGGTAAATATCCAGGCTCTCACCAAGCTAAATACAGAGCCCACTAGGTATATCACCAGCAGTATCAAAACAGTTCTGTTTAAGCTCTCTAGTTTTATGAAAACAGAAAAGAGTATGCAATTAGATTTAAATGACAGCTAAAAGTGTAAAAGGCATGTCACCAGCAAATCAAATTAATTCTGTTTAAGCTACTGGGTTTAAAAAATAAAACAGTATGGAACCACATGGTAGAGAATTATGGAATGACGTGGTGGAATGGTAGAGCATACGACTGCCAACCTAAAAGTCTTGAGTTCGAATCCGGGTTGATATCCGTAGAACTTCCCATAAAGCTTTGATGGATAACTGACGCACGTTAGAGAAATTAAAGGCGACTGGGCATATTTCTGGCCACACGAACCTGTCGTATCCCTGAGTCCACCCAGCTCTGATGAGTACCTAACCTACGTTAGGGAAACAAAGGTGGCTGAGCATAGCGCTGACCACATTAACCCTTCATATTCCCAGGTCTCTGAAGCAGATGAACTCTACTTCAAAATTAACTAACTAAATGAAAATGGATTATTTGTAAAAACAATCCAAATACAAAGTGAGAAAAAATAAAAGAATTTATTTTTAAAATTTTACTAAAGAAGTAGAGTTCATCTATTTAGTGATCTCTGCATATTGTATGGTCAACAGTATGTCCAGTTGCCCTAACAATCCCTAGCCAGATAGGATAACAGCTGTCCAGGTTGGACTCTGGGAAGTTAACTTCAAGAATTAAACCCTAGAGCTTTCTTCTTTCTTCTTAGTTCTTAATTTTAGTGTTGGGAGGGGATCCCCTCCAACATAATTAAGTATATGTGTCAACTGGTCATGGCCATTGAGAGAAGAGTGGCTGTCCCCAGCTAACAAGCCTCATCTGCCCAAGGGTTCGAACTCGAGACTTTTCGGTTAAGCAACCATGAGCATTACCAACTCAACTACGCCGATCCCTTTTTACACAGGTAAAAGTGTTTTCTATATAAATTAGATTTTATTAAGGGGTGGGGGCTTTCAATTTTAATGAGCCCCACCCTTACATCTTTCCCTGACCCTGACACATTGTATGTCATAACATAATGATGATATTGTTAACTTCTCTTCGTCCTAATATTTTGACCTGTACAGAGTTAAAAGATTCAAGAGAATGAATCCCCTTAATAAAGTGACACAACTTCTAGGTCTAAGTATTTAATATTAAATCACTTTGAATTTCATATGAAAAAAAAAGGGAAATCAATCTGAAGAAAATAATGCTCAGAGTTACCCCACTTACCCATGCTTTCTAAAGCAGCATCCACCACTTTCCCAAAAAACAGAGGTGCAACAGTTTGTACAGCTGTTGTCATCAATAGAGCCACCATACCAATGGTAATAAGCCCTGCTTCCTATGGAAATAAAAGTTTTTTTTTTTAAATTTACACGAGCTCTGTTTTTAAGTAATTTAACATCAAATCAATTTGTTAACGATGTTGTATTTTATTTGTGAAACTTATGACATTTTTAAAAATAAGATTAAATAAAATACACATTGTAATTTTATTAAAGGAAGACAAGTAAAAAAAAAAGGCAACATTAATAATTAACCATTTAAGCAATCTATATGATCCTTGTAAATGTAATGTAGGCCTGCACATAATTTACTAACCATAAAACAATAGATAATTGCACTAAACCCAACTTTTGGAACAAACAAAAAATAATATGAAAAATATTAATCCTTATTTAATTAATAATTGCATTTACTACACATAAAATTTAACTCACAGGTAAGAAGTTAATCCATAAACCACTTAAGCGCTGCATTTACGCTTTTATAACTGCACCTACTACTTACAGTTTAGAAGTTAACCCATAAACCACTTAAGTACTGCCTTAACCCTTTTATAACTGCATCAACTACACACAACCTACTACTCACAAGTTAGAAGTAACCCATAAACCACTTAAGCACTACATTAACCCTTTTATAACTGCACCACACAACCTACTACTCACAGGCTAGAAGTTAACCCATAAACCATTTAACAACTGCCTTAACCCTTTTATAACTGCACCACACAACCTACTACTCACAGGTTTAGCCAGAAGAGCCAGCCTATACAGGTTCACTTTTCTCTGTACAGGCTTCCCGTCCTTGTCCACCTCTCGGCCCTCCCTGTTGTAAAACTTTTTCACCCGCTGAGCCTGGAGTGTCTTAAACCCGCACTTTGCAGACACAGACAGCACAAAGATGATAAAACTACAGCTGGCGCTCCATATAACACAAGCATAATATGTCTTGTGCATACCAGGGTAGGTCGCGGCCTCGGATAATATTTTTTCTAAGATCAGACTGCCTTTGACTACAGTGAACACAAAGGCGATGAAGGAGATTGAACAGATCATGGCAATATTGGATAAAAATCTTGACCTGAGTGAGTGGTTGTAAGCAGCATCGAGAAATCGAATAGCTTTTTTTTCTGCATGCCTGACCATGAACAAATAAAATGGAATTTTAACGACAGAAAGGACGGCCAAGTCAAACACTGATAGGGAGAATTTGAAATTTTTGATGTTATTGATGAAGTAATTTGAATCTCCTCCTGAAAGAAAGAGAGAAGTAATTAAATATATGTTTGCCCTGGTAGCTAATGTAATTTTTTTTTCTTTTTAATGTGTGCACATGAGTATAAACTCACCCATCAGGCAGTTAGAATGGGAACATCAACTCACACATACAAAATCTGATACTTTTGTTATAGTCTACAGATATGCAGTGGGGACAGGACGGACGACAAAGGTAAAAGTATATGTCTTCTATATAAATTCTATTTCGTTGGTGGGGGGGGGAGGGGTTGGGGGGTTCTAGAAACTCTGCGGCTATGTTATTGCTGGTATAACTACCCAAACCCTGACCAAAGCCATGAAAAAAAGAAAACCTTGATTACAACCTGCTGGCAATCACAAAAGTAACAAAATGATCTCTCTGAATAATAATGGCTATAGTCTAATAGATCATTGAATGATCGCGCATTGGAAATCCAAGCACAAATCCTGGGCCCCTAAGATGAGAAGAGCCAGATGTTGCCCATATATCAGACCCCCTCTCTCCACACAGCTGATGGACCCAAGGGACAGGACGTTACCTGTACAGATTGGAATCAGCGGTGTCGCAGGAGCTGTCGAAAGGAAACCTGAGTTGGTAATCCTATTGCCTAAGGGGCTTCACTCCTGTTTGATTTAGTAGTTTTCTCTCCTAAATAGGTTGCTGTCACCAGCTAACGAGCATCATCTGCTTGAGGGTTCGAACTCGGGACTTTCGGGTTAGCAATAACAATAAGACCACAAACCTGTTAACCACAACACAACCGTAACGAGGGCATCAACCAACACAATCCCCCTAAACAGGGTGCTGTATCTAAGACGTGGGTAGACATAGCGCACCGTCAAACCATGAGGATGGGTTGTTTCATCATTTTGTAAGTGGCCCTCCTCTTCTTCACTGGGGATGTTGTCTGAGTAACCATGGAGATCAACCTCAGTGCCATCACTGTCTCTGCGACTCATGGTTACCTTTACCTGAAACAAAGATATCAAGTTACTTAACTGTGTATTAATTAGAAACGTAAACTAATATTATGTTACTTAACTGTGTATTAATTAGAAATCTAAACTAATATTAAGTTACTTAACTGTGTATTAATTAGAAATCTAAACTAATATTAGGTTACTTAACTGTGTATTAATTAGAAATCTAAACTAATATTAAGTTACTTGATTGTTTATTAATTAGAAGTCTAAACTAATATTATGTTATTTGACTGTGTATTAATTAGAAATCTAACTTAATATTAAGTTGCTTAACTAAGTATTAATTAGAAATCTAATCTAATTTTCAATAATAAGTGTTTCATAAAGTTCATAAAGTAAATGAACTGATAAGTTATGTAAAATATAGCCAATAGAAAGATTAGGGGTTGTCCTTGAATGATGTTACACTCCTGGATGGGGAGGGGCAGGGCTCAAACTTTAGCATTAATGTGGAGAGGTTTAAAAATGAATTGACAAGCTTGCATTTTGAACACTCATTAAATAAACTGAATTTTAGAATTTATTTGCAGTTTTTAAAGACCTTTTGTAACCAAGACATAAATATAATAAAAAAAGACTTTTTACATAATATATTTTAGTGTCAACCTTGAATAGTCTCATCTCTTCCCCTCCCCCCCCCCCCCCAACCTCACATCTTGTAGCATTAACCCTATAAAGCTAGCCTTAACACTAACACAACAAAATCACTGAGTCGTAAGTTTAGCCAAAACTAAGTAAGCTACTTACTTAAAGTAAGTAAGCTAAGTAAGCTACTTACTTAGTTAGTTATAGTTATACAACATACTTACAAGAAAATAAAATTTCTAAATAAACACATCTCACCTTGGATTAGTATAATATACTTACTTGTTTGGTGATTTGGCTTAGCTTAGAACTTGGTTTTGCTTGCGGGAATTGTGGAACTTCAATGAAGTCTTCATTCGCTAATTATTCTTTACTTGATCTTAGAATAGATGGTATCATTAATCCTTCAACCCTAGCCTAATATAAGTTACGAGCTGACCTGTGACATATCATGCGCAGCTATTTAGTTGTTTTATTTTCTATTTTTCAGTAATTCATAATTTGTGAATTTGACACTACCATTCCACATTAGGCCCTACTGTGACTGAAATTATTTTGCTTTAAAACTCTGTCAGTAGCTCATGAAGGACGATTATCATTTAGTGGACATATTAGTTTTAAGTTTGGTAAGTTTAGTTTGGTGATTTAGTTAGTTAGTATAATTCAAATCCTAGAGAATAGTAATACTCATATCATAGTACATAGAGATCTATGGCCTAAAAAATAATTAGATCTAGATGAACTTGATTCTAGAATAAGAAGAGTAACTGAGTTTACTTGACTTACACTTACTCTTCTAGTCAAGTCTTACAGTACTTGAGTTCTAGATCTAGATCTAGATTCTAAGACTCTTACCTTAAACTTTAAACTCTTTCTTTTGAACTTTTCTTACGTAACTCATAACTGTGTACTGTGTGGGTACTCGACTAAATACTAAATTTCTTCTTTATAATATTATCGTGATAATAATTGATGATTAATAGAAAAAGCAACTGGTGTTTACAATAATGTACACAATTTACTGAAGACTATTAATTTTATAGAGTAGGCCTAAATATAAAATCTAAAAAAAAGTGTGAAAATGCCTAATCATATCTCCACCGCACAATCCCCGAATGTTGTCAATGACTCGACAATGATGAAAATAATATTTTTTGAGTAGCTTCCCCTGTCAGTGAAATGTCTAAGTGGTCTGAAGGAAATCATTATCAAGTCAATGTCATTTAGGTCTAACAAAAGACCCTAATCGAGATAAACACGACCAACAAGCAATTAGAAATAAGCAGTGGCGTAGGCAGGGGGGGGTTAGGGGGGGTCATAACCCCCCCCATAGACCTCTCGGTATATATAAAAAGTATGAGGGTGGGTGCAAATCGAAAGTTTGAGGGGGGGGGGTGCAAATCGAAAGTTTGAGGGGGGGGTGCAAATCGAAAGTTTGAGGGGGGGGGGGTGCAAATCGAAAGTTTGAGGGGGGGGGGTGCAAATCGAAAGTTTGAGGGGGGGGGGGGTGCAAATCGAAAGTTTGTCCCCGGGTAAAAATTGGAACCCCCCCCTTGAGACGATCCTGGCTACGCCACTGGAAATAAGATATAGATTCTATCATATTTTGCCCTGCTATAAAAACAACAGCTTGTGCTTTGTACGGACTGGTATGAAATCCTTTACATTAAACTTCAGCCCGCTGATTGGATATATATCACATTGGTTATTTATTTAGACTTAAAGCGTCGCTTCGACTCAACGACTCAACGCCCAACGCAAAGGCATACCCAATTTAAAAATTCCATTTCCAAGCTCAAGGTGCATGTCAATCATGTCATACATTTACCATTGATGACTTATTTACCAACGACCTTTTCGACAGAAAAGGAATGCAGAATTTTATTTTTTTCGCCATCGTTCCTCTTCCTTCTAAAAACTTAAACTGGATCATCAAGACGTCCAATTAAAGATGTCCAATTAATCAAATGAAAGATATCAATGATCTTTGTTGTGCCACCTCGATGACTACAGTTTATTTGACATCTCATTCTACGACAATATCCCTCGGTCCAATACCCTCTGGCTCTGGACATCACCATAATGGTCATTACTCCACAACCACTTTCCAAGTTGTCTTGAGAATACATAAAAATCTTAAACTAATAATTATATGAAGACATATAGTATACCTCTTCCTTTCCATACGAAATTGAGATATCTAAACCAAATCTTGAACCTAAAGCTAACTCTAACAATAATTCTAAGCCTTAACAGCCTTAACGGCCATAATCGCCTTAACCTTAGCCGTAACCAAAACCCTAATGTTGACCTCCTTAATCGCGCCATTAACCGCGACCTTGACCGTACCCCTAACCCTAGCCCTAGCCCCAGCCCTAGCCATAGCCATAGCCATAGCCATAGCCATAGCCATAGCCATAGCCATAGCCATAGCCATAGCCATAGCCATAGCCATAGCCATAGCCATAGCCATAGCCATAGCCATAGCCATAGCCATAGCCATAGCCATAGCCATAGCCATAGCCATAGCCATAGCCATAGCCATAGCCATAGCCATAGCCATAGCCATAGCCATAGCCATAGCCATAGCCATAGCCATAGCCATATCACGTTAATCTTCATTTGTTAATATTTGTTAATAATTACTAAAATTAAGTTAATTGGGTAAAGGCTGGATTGTACACTAACCCTAATTCTTAGCCTATTTTTAATGGATCGTGCAATTATTATATAACCTAAATATTGTCAGTTTTCTTTTACTTCCCCCCCCCTCCTACATTTGTATGCAACAGTTTAGCACACACATATACTACATACTTATATAATGGGACGACGTGGTATAAGCTAGGCTGCTAACCCGAAAGTCTCGAGTTCGAATCCGGGTCCAAGTGACTAGGACGTCCTTGAGTCCACCCAGCTCTGATGCGTACCTAACTCACGTTGGGGAAAGTAAAGGCGGCTTGGCAAAGTGCTGACTGCACCTTCCCTTCATATGCCAAGGTGAAGAAACATGAACTCTACTTCATCTGCCCAATGGATCGCTAGGTCTAAAGAGGATTCTTTACTTATTGTATAAAACACAAAATGGTAGATGTGCTGTGTTTGTATATCATGGTGTTATAAAGCAATGTTATATCACTTTGCCTTTGATTTTTCGGTTGTCTTGCTTAACACTAATGTTATACAGAAGAGTTCAGAGTTCAAGGAAAGTGCATGACATCATTCCATATGTTAAAAACACACACACACACACACATACACATACACACACCTGTATTTCAGTGTGAAACTAGACCACCTTCTTAGAAAGACACGTACGTTATATCGGGAATTTCCTCAAGTAATGATATCAAGACTAATTTTAGCCCGCTTCGCGGGCAGTCTTCGAATCCTAAAATCTGTTGGGTATCAGTTTCTGTTTCAGTGAGTTTGTAATTTGTTCCATCAGTATTTTTCCAGTTGGCGTTCGAATCTTGCAAAGAATACACCCATTTTTTAAATTAAAAGTGTCACTGTTTTCATACATTTTTACAGGTAGGTTTAAAATTCATAATTTTTTTCGGTTTATTTTTTTAAAATAACAAATGTGTAATTTAATTTAAGAAATATAACAGGGATTTGATAGGTCAAATTTTATTATTCTAAAATATTTTTATTGTTTCACCAACGACAATTTTAAAGAATTGTTTTTTGTCTCAAAGTAAGTAGAAAGCGAGATCGTACTTATATGTTAACACAGACGTGTGTGTGTGTTTGTATTTGTGTGTGTGTGTGTGTGTGCGGAGGTAAAGTTCACCCAACATTAAATTGCCCCCCCCCCCCACCCGAAATAGAATTCATATAGAAATATAAACTCTTACCAGTGGCCCGCTACCTCCCCGGAAAATTTATCCCCCCCCTCTTCCTTAAAGTTTCTAGACTAGACTCCTGTTGAGCTTGCCGATGTTTTTTTCTCTAAAAATTAGGATTATTTATTTACCATAGTGATATTAATTGATTACTAGATCTAATTAATTTTTACTGGCGTAGCCGAATTAATAAAGTCTGACCTTGCGTTATCTGTTTCACTATCATCATCTTCATCATCATCATCATCATCATCATCATCATCATCATCTTCTTCTTCTTCGCGTTTTCAACTCCCATTGGTACATAGACCGTTTACAACATCCAGCCATGCATTAAAATTTGTGTCCTTGGTAAATTTTTTTCTATATCTATTTTCCACTGTCTCCTGCACATTGTTTCTTCCAGGCATCTCTTCGGGGGGGGGGGGGGGGGTGAGGGGGGGGGGTAGTGGGGGTGGGGGTGGGGGTGGCATCCCTCCACGAAAAAAGTCTGCATCCCTCCACGAAAAAAGTCTACCGCCCCCCCCCTATACTTTTAGCAGTGCCACCCCCCCCCCCCAAATTTAGTCCGCCCCCCCCCCTCTAAAAATAGCAAGTGCCCCCTCCCCCCCCCGTTCCCGGAGAAAAAGTCTGGAAGAAAAACTACTCCTGCATATCAATAAAGTGCGTGAACGATTTTCTAGTGAGCTTCCATCTTTGTTCAGAGAACAACACGTCTAGAAAATGTCTACGACAGAAGACCAAATGGAGGTGGCAGAGAGTGAAGACAGTGGTGTAGCCACAGGCTCAGATACAATGAGTACAAGTAGCGCGGCAAGTACCGCAACTCTCGTGGGTAAGTTAAGTTTTCTTGAGTTGTACACCTTCACTACAGCTTCGATGTGAGCCAAATTTTAACCGTTACTTTTTTGTCAGAGTTTCTTTCAGACATCTCTTGATGCGGGGGAGTGAGGGTTATGTTCACCGCCACCCCCCTCCCCCCGGAAAAATTTGAGAGAAACCTTGCTTTTCGTAGCTTTAGATTTAAATTAGCTCAATAAATTAAATAAACTTAAATTAATAAATGTATTCACAGTAAATACATTTAGCTTGATAACTTTTATGAGATAGCATACAGCTGTCTTTATAATTTGGGTTATATTCAATATAGTAATCCATGGAGTTTAGTATTAGATCTACAATCTATTTGACCTTTGGTGTAGACCCTAGTGAATAGAGATTTAAATCATGTTTTAACCAATAAAATAATTGGTCTAAGTTTACATAAGCCTTACATGTAAAAATGTATTCAACTAAACATCACATTTATTTCTTCTTTGCTTTTAAATTTAATTAAAGAGGATATTCTCCAACACAATTAAGTATTCCAAGTCAACAATTTATTCGCGTTGACTCCCACTTAAGTGTAACATTTATTTAAAAACCTGACATTTTAAATTTATTGTTATTTATGTTGAAATATCAGCTTTAATTTGATTTTTATTTATGTTGAAATATCAGTTTTGTCAATGAAATAAAATTTAGATTTCTTCTTATCTATTTTAAAGCCTCCCCTCCCCCTTCTGTTGACGGAGACCTGGGCACTTTTGACTCTGGTCTTCTCAGTCCTACAAGTGTTACGTCATCGACCCAGTGGTCAAACAGTGGATACCAGCATCACGTGACCGGAAACATCCGGTCTGACGACCCCTCCCACCACGGCCACCCTAATGCTGCCCACAGTGGCTTAAGTTCCGATAGCGGATTTTTCAGCGGTACGGCTAGACCCGGCGTCACTGACTCCGCTCAGAAAACACAGGATTGGATTGAAAAGTAGGCGGGGGTGAAGGGTGGGGGCGGGCGGCGGAAATAATTTCACTTTTCTAGGAATCATAACTAATTTTGTAGAATTTACCATTCTTATAAATATTTTAATTTAGGTTTTTACTATTAAAATGTTGCATATTTAATAAAATCGAAATATTATCACAGTTAAAAAAGGTGATATTGACTTAACAGGGGCGTCACTAGATCTGGTGTGACGTGTCGTCCGGTGCGGTGACTAAGGGTCTCACCCCCCCCCTCAAATATTTTAGCATTTTTAATACGATGTCACCCCTCTCCCCATACTATATTGTTGTAGTAACTAGCTGAACCAGTGTTTTTACAGTACATTGCACTATTTTACGATTTGGTGTTAACCCCTTAATAGTGTCGTCCTCCCCCCCCCCCCAAAGTGGTGTCACCTCCTAAGTGGCGTCACCCCTTTACATGGGGTCACCCAGTGAGGACCGAACCCCCAACCTTCCCCCGCCCTATGTATAACGTAACTGACGCTTAAACTGTAAACTGTAATGTCGTGGTTTTAGGGGAGGGGGGAGTGGTGTTACCTGAAATAAATTGAGAGATGGTAGTCTAAGAACATTTTATATAGCCTATATGAAAGGGATAGGTTACAAAATGTCACGTTCTATGTTGTAAATATGCACGATACATATCTTATCCATATTTTAAAAAATCAACTAATTGATATCTTACAAGACTTTTTTCTAACCAGTGCCAACCAGTGTTTCTTCCAGACTTTTTTCTCCGGGGGGGGGGGGGGCACTTGAAATTTTCGAGGAGGGGGAGGGGTTGGACTAAAATTTCCGGGCGGGGGGGGGGGGGGGCGGGGCGGACACTGTTAAAAGTGTATATTATCTATATAAATTCCATTTATTAAGAGATAGCTCCGCATCCCCCACCCCCCGAAAAGATGCCTGGAAGAAACTCTTGTGCCAACCTCATCCATTCCATCCAGGCACTTTGAGGTGTTTGTCAAGAACCTGGACGGCAAAACGCTGACCATCCCAGTGGAGCGTGACGAAGACGTGGCCAAGTTCCGAGCTAAGGTTGACCAGAAGACCGGCGTGCCCGGCTCCCAGCAGTACCTGACCAGTGCCGAGGGCCGGAAGTTGGAGGACGGTAAACGCCTCTGTGACTACAACATCAAGAAACATTCCACCATCTACTGCCAGGGGCGTCTGCGAGGGGGGTGACACATTCGTATAATGGAACAGTTGCCGCTTGTTGTTGTGGTTTCCTGATACAAATTTGTTTTTATAGAAGTTACTAATAAACATTTTTTGATAACTAGTATTGATTTATTTATTTATTTCGACGCATGATGTGATAAGCTGTAAGCAGTGGCGTCACAAGGTCGGGTGTCACCCGGTGCGGTAACTTCCAAAAATTGTGCATTTTCGTTTTGGTGTCACCCTTTCACTACTATGCTACCATGATTTTATTTTACTTGGATAAAAAACGGTTTTCAGAGTTTCCTTGTGACTTTACGGGCTAAATGTATACATGACCAGATTAATGGTATAAGGATAAAGATGTAGGTCTCATACTAATAAATCCTGATTAATTTAAAAAACAAACCAGAAAAGCAAGTCAACGTAGACATCTAAGGGCATTTCTTAAGAGATAGATCTAGTAAAATTACTGACAGAAGGACCCAAAATAAAATTAAAGTAATTATCATCCCACCCGATGGACGTGTTTCGGGTTCGTTATCCTCGAACAGGTTAAAAATAAACTTGAGCTAAGCAGCCAAAAGTTTATGACGTTAACCGCAATCAGGAGATAATTAAATGCCTGATTAGAAACATGTGTGCGTGGCAGTGTGTTTATGCCCCCAACAGATATCACGTGGGTCTCTGGACTAGGGTAGGGGAGAGTAAGGACAACAGAACAAAGTGCTGACCACACCGTCTATGCACCGGAAAATGCCAGACCAGAAGAGAATCCATCATGTAAGCCGTATAATACACGGGCATCTAATATTCTCATTCGATAGACTCCTTAAAGATGGGGGAAGTAGAGTTAATGTTTTTGTCAGCCACATCAATCGTCACCGCCCCTCAGTTTTTGTACAAGATTTGATCTTCAGAAAATGCATGACATTTGCAGGAAAAATATCGTTATTTTTTTTAAAGAGAAAAGTTGCTAAGTTCATCTTAATTTTAAGGGTCGCCCAGAAAACATGCGACATAGTTTAGACGAATATAACCCACATTTAGTCACAAAGCTGCTAGCCCGAAGGTCTCGAGTTCGGATCTCGGTTCGGACGTGTGACTGTATGACGTACATGAGTCCACACAGCTCTTATATGTAAAACCTGACTTAGTTGGGGAAAGTGAAGTCGGCTGGGCATAGTGCTGACCTCACTATCCCTTTATATGCCGAGGTAAATAAACAAATGTGAAATGAACTCTACTTCATCTGCCCAATGGATTGCTAGTTCTAAAAAGGAATCTTGACCTTTTCGAGAAAAAAAAATGAAACTTTCTCAACTGTGTTTGTTACATTGGCCAAAAGGTTGTAAAACTTGCACTCATATTGAGTGATATCCTTTTTTTTGGAACAGCTGACGAGCTAGCTTAAAGCGAAGGCCACATACTAGAACGCCTGTTTCATTCAGTATTTTTTCGAAAGTGAGATTATAAGGATTATTAGTTATTTGGACAACAATTTTATATTTTATAAAGTTACTTTAAAATCATACTTTTACTCTCCTACCATCCTCGCCATGTAATTTTATTTTTTGCTAAAAAAAAAAAAGAAAACTTTTATTGCTAAATATTAGTTGTTTATAGTTTTTAAAGGAAAATTATCAGTATCAAGTTGATTAAAACTGTGAAATGTAAGCCGAAACCTAATTACAGTTCATTCTAGGAAAAGTACTTTCAAATATGAATTATATTACAATCAACACCTTTGTAGGTGTAGCTGTTTGTGTGGGAGGGGGCGGGGAGAACGAGCACTTGTTACAATTTATTTCCCTGTAAAAAGCTAAAATGGGATCTGACTTCTGAAAAGATTATTTGAATCTCATGCCAAGTTTTGTTGGCCTGTGTGAATGCTTAATAAAACATTTCTTTTCAGAAACGTTTAAAAAAAATTAGCGAGAAGCCTATCAATTCCTGGATTAAAAAAAAAAACATTTGATTTCATTTTTATAAAACAAAGATGTTTTCTTTATCATATATTGCCGGGAAATAAGAACTCATTTTCTCTGTATATCATTCTATTTAAATGTACTCGACGGATTTTATTTCTCGTTTCTATCCTCTATAATTGTCTTCGTTCGCCTATCTGAAACTCGATTTATTTTAAGATTAATTATACCATTGAATCAGGGGTACTCAAATAGGATGAATAGCTCATTTTCTCATTGAATGTTTAATCCTCGATATGTTATAGGCCTACTTGGGTTCTGACACTATGACAACTGAAAATCTGACAAAACACACTTTGCAGTACGTCTGCCATTACTGCTAGTTAAAGATAACTCTAATAACATATTAATTTTGCCATGCAGTTTACCCCCCCCCCTCCGGGTGCGGATGTAGCTTGTAGCGATCATATGATTTTGTGTCAGATATATATATATATATATATATATATATATATATATATATATATATATATATATATATATAAAACTTTATTTGCAGTTGATACGAAGAAGATAATAAACATGATATTAAAACAGAAAGTAGATTATCATGGTGTAAACAGGTGGTTTCGGGAATCCCCTCTGCCCATGATGTCACGACTAAAATCAAGCTACGATTCCAATCATTCTGTAAATTTTACTTTCAGTTCCAGTGATATTTACATTCTGTTGCGTTTGAGGTTTTTCCTTAGTAGGTGTTGTGGATTTCACAATCACAAGGACATCGTTGAATACCTGTGGTAGTATTTTTGTTTGGTAAGTTGAGAAGCCTTACTATATATATATATATATATATATATATATATATATATATATATATATATATATATATATATATATATATATATATATATATATATATATATATATATATATATATATATATATATATATATATATATATATATATATATATATATATATATATATATATAAATATATATATATATATATATATATATATATATTTATATATATATATATATATATATATATATACATATACACATACATACACTATGTATATATATACATTCACTATGTATATAGATAGATATATACACTATATATACACATTATATATTCATACTATCTATTTCTATCGCTATCTCTCTCTATATAATCACATTGTTAATATACACACACATGTAAAGACCTATATATATATATATAGGGCCTATATATATATATATATATATATATATATATATATATATACGCCTATATATACACACATTTATGTGTGTATAGGTATATGTAATCATATGTGTCTGTATGAAAATACAGCTTTCATAGAACTAGATTGCTTTAACTTCATTTTTCGTAAAAATGTTTAGGCTTATACACAATTAGGTTTTAAATCCATCTAGGATTATGTCAAAATAAAGCGTGATTACAAAATAATAAATTTTATTCACGATGTGTTTGATATGGGCTATAAATATATTTGTTTTGTTACGGAAAAAAACAACTTTCAAGCCTTTTTGTCAGTATTTGTGAACATTATATATATATATATATATATATATATATATATATATATATATATATATATATATATATATATATTTTTATATATTTATATATATTTCTAGAATAACAAAAGGCCAGGAAAATGTCTACGACAGAAGACAAAATGGATGTAGCAGAGAGTGAAGACAGTGGTGTGGGCACAGGCTCAGATGCAATGAGCACAAGAAGCGCGGCAAGTACCGCTACTCTTGTTTGTAAGTGATAGTTTGAGGGTTAGAAACCTATGATAAAATAAACATTGGCATTACAGCAACGAATATTTTAACCCATTAGCATAATTAAATCTAGGTTATCATGGGTAGTCCGCGAAAAGCCCAACCAGAAATTGTATTGTAATTGAAGTAAAAGCAATGTTCCTTTTCCGAAACTGACGGTCAATTGGGCAAATAAAGTTGAGTTCACCTATTTCCGTTACCTCGGGATATGCAGGGATAGTGTTTAGCACAATGCCCAGCCACCTCTACTTTCCTTAACGAGAGTATTGTACTCATTAAATCTCGGTTAACTGAGGTGAAGTAGTGACTTAAAAATTTAATTGCCTTAGCAGAACGAAATTTTACATTTTAGCCTGCCCTCCCCCTGCTTTTGACGGAGGCGTGGACTATTTCGACTCTGGTCTTCTCAGTCCTACAAGTGTTACGTCATCGACCCAGTGGTCAAACAGTGGACACCAGCATCACGTGACCGGACACATCCCGTCAGGCCACGCCAATGCTGCCCACAGCAATGCAAGTTCTAACCGTGGTTTGGTTATGGATGACCTAGATTCAACTCAGAAAACACAAGAATGGGTTGAAAAGTAAGAAAAGAATAAGACTATATTTTTTGCCACGCATAAAGATTTTAAAATATTTGACAATAATATTAATAGCCAGATCAACAATAACATTTTAAGAAAAAAAAATATCCATTTAAATTAAAATTTAATCTGAAATTGAAACCACATTTCATTTTAGTTTGAATACATTTCTTAATAATAAAAATTTGGCTTTGATTTTAGTTTTACTTCGATCAATGCGTAATTCTAAGAGACTAAATGTATTTCATGTCATATCTATTTTTAAACTTGACCCACGGCCAGAAAAGAAAACACCTTTTCTTAAAGCTTAAAAAGTTCACTTAGTTCTTCACCCCGAATTATTTTATCGATCTCATTGGCAAAGAAAGTTGGAAATATAATATTAAAATGCAAAACTGAAACAGGGGTATGCCTCAATTCAAACTGTTGTATGTAGAGGCAGTGGCGTAGACGACGGCAGGCAGTGGGGTTGAAAAATTACTTCATATCTCTTTCTATATCTATAAGAGATATATAGAGAATCCTTGATAGAACTAGCACCCCATTAAACAGATGAAGTAGAGTTCATCCGCTTGCGTTTCTTGCCCTCGGTATATAAAGGGATGTTGTGGTCAGCACTATGCCCAGCTGCATTTACTTTCCTCAACGTAAGGCAGGTACTTATCAGAGCTGTGTGGACTCATGGATGTCCTGAAGTCATAAATCAGAACCGTGATTCGAACTCGAGACCTTCGGGTTAGCCAAACACTCTATGATGCGACTACGTCGTCCTATTTATGAGAAATATACCAAGTAAATAAATAAAATTATGCGCGTCAATATTAAAAAGATAGATCCTTTATTTACTTATATATTTGGTACTTCTTTTGCTGAACCAGGCATCAGGATGCGAATGTAGAAATGGTGGATGTAAGTAGCGACAGTGGCATCTCAGAAGTTATGAGCGTCGCAAGTATTTCACGCGCATCGTCTCTTCGTGGTAAGTTGTGTTATCAAACTCAATATTAAGTAAAGTACAGTTTCCCTTTCAAACCTGACTGTCTATGGGGCAAGTGAAGTAGAGTTCACTTGTTTCTGTGACCTTGGCATATGAAGAGATAGTGTGGTCAGCACTATGCCAAGCCGCCTTTAAATACCTAACGTGAGTTAGGTACCTATCAGAGTTGGGTGGACTCAGGGACGGTCTACTGACTTGAACCCGGATTCGAACTCGAGACTTACACTCCGTCCCATAAACTCACTATTAGTTATAATTTAAACGAAGTGACTACTCGGAAATAGATATTACGACAGAAAAACTAATTAAATGGTATAGTTTAAAAAAACAACAAATATTTTAAAAAATCTATATAGCAACAAGTTTTTAAATGCAAAGAAAATAAGAAAATAAAACTAATCTGATTTCTTTCATAAAAGCTTATGTCGCTAAAATATGTAAAAGATCTCATGAGCAAGAAGACAAGTAGGCTACATACAAATATTTTCTAGGCTACCAGTTTTTAAAAGCAAATAATTTTAAACTATATACATTTTATCAAACAATAATGAAATTTAAACACAAATGCAACCACTATTTTGTAAAAATCAGCATCGTAGTCAATCACAGTAAAATAGGAAAAGTTTGTCTTAATTTCAGCTTCCCGTCCCCCTGCTGTTGACGGAAACTTGGACACGTTTGACTCCGGTCTTCTCAGTCCTACAAGTGTTACGTCATCGACCAAGTGGTCAAACAGGGGACACCAGCATCACGTGACCGGACACATCCGGTCTGACGACCCCTCCCACCACGGCTACCCCCATGCTGCCCGCAGCATTGCAAGTTCAGACAGCGGCTTTGTGAGTGGCTCTGAGAGACCTGGTACCAAAGTTTCGAATCAAAGACAAATGCCATCGGTTCAAACGTAAATAAAAAATATGATTTTTTTTTAAACAGAAAAATATTTATTAAATGTTAAGACGGCATTTTATGAACAGCTGAGGACGGCATGATTGGGTGGTAGAGCGCTTGCCTGTTAGCCCGATGGCCTCGTGTACGGTTTCGATCCGGACGAGACTGCAGAACTTCTTTGAGTCTACGCAGCAATAATAGGTACCTGAATCAAATTAGAGAATTTAAAGGCGGCTGATAAAAGCGCTGAGCACAACTCATATGCCGAGGTCAAGAAGTATTTCCGTCATTACTTAATCTGCCCTAAATCCTAAGGGTTGGGACCAGAGGCGTAGCGAGGGGGGGGGGGCGTAGGGTACACATGTCCCCGGGCGACGACCCTAGGGGCACCAAAATGGATTGAAAAAAAAATTAAAAGCTCATTTTAGCTGCAGTTTTGTATTATAAATTTAAAAAAATATATGGGGGGTGGGGGTGTCAAATTGAAAGTTTGTCCCCGGGCGCCGGGAAGGGTCGCTACGCCTCTGGTTGGACCACCTCCCACCCCATGAAGAGATGCCTGAAAGAATCTCTGCTGCCTGGGGATTTTAGAAAATTATAAACAACTACTTCCAGAATGAACAATTAAATAACAATGAAATTCTCTAATGTGGTTCTAATTTAACTTACATCTTCCTCAATGTTTACAAACATTCTTCATTTACTGGTAAAATTTAGCTCTTATAGTAAAGGTGTTAGAACTGCGCTTTAACCTTGTATAAAACTTTGGTACTAACTGTGTATACTCAGTCAACAAGCTGTGAATGGGCAAGTCATGAATGGAACTCGCGAGAGCAATGACAACGTAGTATGTACAACTTCGGATGTTATGAGCGCCCAAAAGACTCCAAGCGCCTCGCCATTTGTTGGTATGGTTTTCTGTGAATTTAACTCATATTAATAATTTTAAAATAAAGGCTGAAAAAATTAGTTCTATTTGTATGTTGGTTTAACTGTTATAAAACTAAGAATTTTCAGATTTTGTTTTTACTTTACTTACCCAAAAACGGTACAATGATTTTTTACGAAAATTAGACTAATGTTTATTATTTTAAACGCCGCAGCGACTATTTGGTGCGATCTTCATTGTTTAATATACTGTATAATCATTAAATCGAAACTAAATATTCCGTGAAATCCGACAAAAAAAAAAAAAAAACCCACAAATATTAGCCAAAAAAATAATTTTCTTCGTATATAACTACATGTATAATGTCTTCAGTAAGAGGTAAATACCATCAAAATCACACTTATAAACTTCATTCAGTCATAATCTCGATAAAGTATAACATTAACGCCACCACTGTCCGTAAAATAAAAACCACCGAATAAGCTGAGAAAATTTATAAAAATTGAAGTTAATAAAGTAAAAAACGATAAAGTAATTATAAGAAAACAGATGGTTTTAATGTATTATACACTTCAGTAAAACATTTCTAAAATTTAGAGTTATATTTATGTATTTTATAACAAAAACAAAAAAGCATTTTTTATTTGTTACTTTTTTAGGCCTAAAGAGAAATGTTTCTTTCATTTATTTCTGTCCGAAACACAGATCCAAATCAAAGCCAACCAAGTACAGAACGATTGGTTATCGATATCCCACAAGGTGGACAATCAAGCGAATCAGTGGTTATAGGTAACATTCAGGTTTCTGAAATCAAGAGCACTCAATCTGAAAAAGCACTGTCAAGGCAGTCAAGCGTTTCATCTGTAACTGGAAACAGTCATATATCTGAAATCAAGAGCACCCAATCTGAAAAAGCACCGTCAAGACAATCAAGCGTTTCATCTGTAACTGGAAACAGTCATATATCTGAAATCAAGAGCACCCAATCTGAAAAAGCACCGTCAAGGCAGTCAAGCGTTTCATCTGTAACTGGAAACAGTCATATATCAGAAATCAAGAGCCCTCAATCTGAAAAAGCACCGTCAAGGCAATCAAGCGTTTCATCTGTAACTGGAAACAGTCATATATCAGAAATCAAGAGCACACAATCTGAAAAAGCACCGTCAAGGCAATCAAGCGTTTCATCTGTAACTGGAAACAGTCATTTATCTGAAATCAAGAGCACCCACGCTGAAAAAGCATCGTCAAGGCAATCAAGCGTTTCATCTGTAATTGGAAACAGTCATATATCTGAAATCAAGAGCACTCAAGCACACATAAATACTCTTGTTGACATTAAAGCTTCTACGCCTTCAAGAACAAATAGAACTACACAGCCTGCTCCAAAATTAATAGAAAAAATGGACAGAAAGTAATTTTTTTTTAAATTCAGAGTTAAACATAAGCTTAAATCTTCAGCATTTTAAAAGTGCAAACGAATTTAATTTAATATTTTTATAGTTGTAATAAATTAGTACTTTAAAAAGTTTAATTTTTTTTTCATGAATCCTTTCTAGTTCATTTGAAGTCAAGGTTAAAGATTTGAAGAACCACACTGAGGTTATACATGCCAGACCTGATGAAAAAGTTTCCGAATTTCGGAAAAAAGTATCTACCCTTACAGGTAATAATTCAACGTCCATCACAACACAGTATGGCGCAACCCTTGAAGATAACAAAAGGCTAAGCGACTACAACATCAAGCATTTGGATACTGTCTTAAGTTGTGATCGAATGATCGGTGGCTAATGTCTGCCTCAGCGCATGAAGTTACGAAAATATGTTAGCTCATCATTTATAAAAGTAGATCAGAAGTTTGATTAAATAGTTGAGTTTCAATACATTAAATAAATGAATAGTGTAATGCATACCTACAATTCAACTATCACTTTTTTATGTTTTATTAATAATATTATATTAATAGTTATATAGCTATGTAATAATGTAGTAATAGTAATAATGTTTAGTAATAATTTTCTCTATTTTAAATATTTTTTTAAAGTGTAAACATTACTAGAAGTAGAATTACAAGTTTTATGGACAAAATAAGCAACATGTTTTAGCATTTGTTTATGCTATTTGTTTTTACTTATAACATTATTTTTTTACACATATTTGTAGTGCAGTTATTAAAATTTACTATTATATGTAAAACAATGACGTTTTTTAAAATATATATTTATATAGCTTTTCATAATTGGGTGTTAATTCATTTTCTTCCCGTCAAATATAGTTTGAAAAGGTTGATTGCTATTTCATTCAATGT
This sequence comes from Physella acuta, assembly GCF_028476545.2. NCBI lineage: Eukaryota > Metazoa > Mollusca > Gastropoda > Physidae > Physella > Physella acuta. Next base: position 193,435 of record NW_026731642.1, read on the forward strand.
GTGCTACCGACATACAATGTAGTTTTCTTTCATTCGCTCTTGTACGACCTATAATCAGAATTCATACAGTCTGAACAGATAGAGTTCTTACTTAAATCAGAGGATTATCGATAGTCACTTGGGAATTCTCAGCCTTGGAAATAAAAACTGAATTATTTTTTTTGCAATTTAATTATTCAATGAAAGATAATACACAAAATGTCTTTGTAAAGTAAACACTTTGTTTAACTAGCGTGAAAAATATATATTCTTGCGTTGTCTTTAGAAATAAACGTGTTTTTTTTTTTAAATTTCTCTAACGTAATTGCCGAGTTATAAGTGGGTATTACATTGCATTGCATTGCATCGCATCGCTTCGCATCGTATCGCATCGTATCGTATCGTATCGTATCGTATCGTATCGTATCGTATCGTATCGTATCGTATCGTATCGTATCGTATCGTATCGTATCGTATCGTATCGTATCGACTCGTATCGTATCGTATCGTATCATCGTCTCGTCTCGTCTCGTATCGTATCGTATCGTATTGTGTTGCACATACACGCACACACAAACACACACACACACACACACACACATATATATATATATATATATATATATATATATATATATATATATATATATATATATATATATATATATATATATATATATATATATATATATATATATATATATATATATATATATATATATATATATGGGGTGCTATTTCGATTTTATAAATTTTCCTTTTTTTATATTTTTAAATAGAGATGTGTGTTTGTGTGTGTGTGTGTGGGGGGGGGGGGGGGCATCCGAGCCTTCTACACACAGCAACGCCAGAATTAGAGCAAATTAATATCATCATCACCTCCTTCGTCAATATCCACTTGGACTAAATTCCTGTGCCTAATGATGTATATACATTTAATATAAACTAAACGGAAAAGCAGAGTTTCTCATTTAAATTTGTTTTATTTAATGTTGGTATCATCAACGTCTTACTCTTTTCCCGTTCGTGCCCAAGACACACGGGGCAGATGAAGTAGAGTTCATCTGTTTCAGTGGCCTCTGCATATGAAGGGATAGTGTGGTCAGCACTATGCCCAACCGCCTTTATTTTCCCTGACGTGAGTTAGCTACCCACTCAGGATACTAGAACACGGATTTGAACTCGCATATTTGTATATCCCTATAAAAAGCCACAAGTGTGTTTGGTTAGCTTAGTGTAGACAAAATAACTATAGAAATTGTCAATAAGATATAATTATACACGTGCTTATTTTATTAAAGAAGTGTGTTTGGTTAGCTTAGTGTAGACAAAATAACTATAGAAATTGTCAATAAGATATAATTATACATTTGCTTATTTTATAAAAGAATTTATTAATTTACATTGGTAGTCCGACCCTAACAATAACGGATTTCTTTTCAGTTATAAACACATAATAAACTATTCATCATTTTATTTCACGAATACAGAGCTACGACATCTCATAAAAAGAACCTATCTAGCGCTCTTATGTAATCTACCAAACAAGTTTGGAGCTGACATTGCGGCTTACACCAATAGACAGACGTTTTTAAAAACCACTTTTAATCCTAACCGTTATCTTTCCCTCTATTGTTTACATATCGGAAAAACTGGATGCTTTAAAAAAATGTAGCTCTAGCATTTTCTGTTCGATAAGAATATGGTTTTCCCAAACAACACGTAATAGCTAATTTTATCTAGTCTATATTAACATAAAGCAGCATCAAGATTTCAATCTCATTTTTTCTTAAATCTTGACCATTTCGCGTCAGATAGGTAAGTTTATTTATTATTCCGGCTTAAAATAAATGTGTAGACGTATGTTATTAGTTCACAGTATCGACATGTCTATCTGTGTTCATGAGCTGCCCAATAGATCACTTGTAAAACGTAGATCTGTTTTAGTTGGTTATTTTAGATATTGTGAATGTCTTCAAAATCTTGTCATCGTAAAGATTTTTTATGTTGATGGATGTTAAGTTTAAGATATTTTGTTTTGAAATATTCTATCTCTGAAAAAATTAGTCTTGTGAGATATAATCTTTGAGGAAATTTGTCTTGGGATATTCTATCTTTAACGAATTTTGTCTTGTGATATTCTGTCTTGAGGAATTTTGTCTTGTGATATTCTATCTTAAATTAATTTTGTCTTGTGATATTCTATCTTAAATTAATTTTGTCTTGTGATATTCTATCTTAAATTAATTTTGTCTTGTGATATTCTATCTTAAATTAATTTTGTCTTGTGATATTCTATCTTAAATTAATTTTGTCTTGTGATATTCTACCTTAAATTAATTTTGTCTTGTGATATTCTATCTTAAATTGCCTTTGTACTGTTACCACTATTATAAAAGATCATTTAACTAAGAAAAAAGTGATCTAATTTTAAAATATATTATTGTACTCACTATTTATAGAATATGGATGCTGGAAGTACAGATAGTGGTGTTCAAAACACCGACAGTATGAGCACCAGAGCAGAATCCAGCGTGTCAACTCTTGTAGGTATGTGTGTGAAATCTTCTTCTTGTTTAGCTCTGATTTGTTTTTGAACCTCGCTCAGTCATGAAAATGTGGCGGAGTTTCTTTCAGGTATGTCTCCGGGAAAGGGAGGGGGTGGTGGGCAGCGTCGCCCTGAGCACGTCCACAGTAAACACCCACATCGGACGGAATAGAAAATAAAATCTGTAATTTGAATATAAAATATATACTTCAAACAATGTACGTCCCCCCACCCTCCCAGGAAGCTTCAATTGCCCCCCCCCCCCTCAGCAGAAAATGGTCTGAAAGAATTCTTGGTATTTGGGGTTGGCAAGCTTTAATTTCATAGATTTAAAAAGAATATTTTTTTTATTGCTGGCAACTATATATATATATATATATATATATATATATATATATATATATATATATATATATATATATATATATATATATATATGCTTGGTTAGAATGTTTGTAGTTTCCTCTAAAATTTCTAAAATGAGTGTTTCCTTCAATCGAACCAAATCTAATGTTTTCAGAGCCACGCCCTGGCCAGGGGCGTCCGTCGCTGGACAGTGGTGTCAGATCAGGTCACAGCACTACTCGGGGTCACAGTGCCCTGCCCGGACTTGCGAGCGCTGCTATGGGCGGGGCAGAGAGAACCAAAGAGTGGATCCGAACAAGGTTAGGAAACAACACTTTTTTTTAAAATTCAGTCTGTAAATAATTGTGTTCATTATTTATACTTTGAGCATGTTTTCTGTTTGTTACGACTAAAATGTATCAGAATATTTTATTCATTAAAAAAATCATTGTTAACTGTTTATTTATACTTTGAGCATGTTTTCTGTTTATTACAACTAAAATGTATAAGACTGATATCTCTTCGTGAAGCAAAGTTAGGAGTTATAATGTCTTTCTATCTTAAGTAAAGTTTAAACTGTACATGCCCCCTGTTAAATGAAACTGTAATGTATTAAGCAAAAACGCATTAGGGGATAGTCATTTTACTCTTTAACTAAAATGATTAAATGAAAATCCTATAAAATGCATCACTATAAAGAAATCAATTGTTCATCAACAGCAATTTTGAGGTTCAAGTTCAGGATTTGGAAGGAAATAAGTTTACCGTAGAAACCAATTCAGAAGAAAAAGTAGAAGTATTTCGTAAAAAGGTGGCACAGAGAACGGGTACTGCAGTCAACAACATCACGACGAAAGAAGGGAAAACTCTGGAGAATGGTACCAAGATGGGGTACAACGGAATCAAACGTGGTCAGCTGCTGTATTGCAGTCACCTTAGTGTAGGTGGGTAACATGGACCTCAGTAGGAAGTTACCCACGTGTGAACGATGATGCTTGATTTTATAAATAAAATTTTCCACACCATGTTTTCGTTGATATTTCATTTTATAAATTAAATTTTCAACGCCATGATTTCAATGTTGCTATAAAAAAATATTAACTATTACTTTGTCATCCATTGATCAATTTAAATGAAGATTTAGATAACAATTATTTTATCATAGACTCAAATGAATGAAACACCTGCTTCTTACCTGCGTTATTTGATGCGTGTATATTAAATTTCTTTCAACTTGAGGAAAAACCCATTAAACATGGCCAAAGGTAAAAATTGATGTAACGGGAAAACCCATGAAAAAAACACGTAATGTGAAATGCCATCTTGGGTTATAAAAAAATAAAAAATAGATGGGTCGATGAACAAGAACACATCGCGCGTGTACGCTGACGTCAGCATATATATATATATATATATATATATATATATATATATATATATATATATATATATATATATATATTATATTGTAGACTTGAAAGTCCGTATGTCACAGAGGAAAATACGATTATAAACTATGCCATGATTATAGAGCGGCATTAAATACCCGGGGAATATCGTATACGAGCCAGCCCGCGGCATAACATACGCCGCTATTTAGTTGTTTTATTTTCTACTTTTCAGTAATTCATAATTTGTGAATTCGACATTACCAACGCTGCCACTGAACATATTTCTTTAAAACACTATAAGTAGCTCGTTAAGGACCATAACCCCCCCCCTTCCTTCCCCCTTCTCCCCCCTTACGTTTAAAATCGTTGGCTCTGCTTGTAAACATTTAGAGTGAACACAGCTCACTAAGACCATGTAGGGTGGGGAGGTAGGGAGCGCGTTTACAGCTTGTTTTCTAGCGGCTCCCAGAAGAGAATTATATATATAGATTATGCTACTTAAATTCAGACAGCATGAAGCTTACATTTTAATCTTTCCTTATAGTATAGTCTAATAGTGTAGTAGACAGTCTTCCTTTCAGACTTTTTTTCTCGGGGGGGGGGGGGGGGAGAAGGGAAGGTCCACTTGAGAATAATTTCGGAGCTGGGGACGAACTAAATTTTCCAGGATGGGTGGACGCTGTTAAAAGTATATATTTTCTATAAAAAATATTTTCTATTTCGTTTGGGGGGGGGGGGGGGCTCCCCCGAAGAGATGACTGAACGAAATACTGATAGCTTATTAGTTTAGTCTAATAATATAGTCTAATAGTATAATTTAATGACATGGTCTAATTCGATTGAATTCTTCACACTGTTGGCCCCATTGAGTTCACATTTCCTCAATCTTATCAAGTAATTTTGTAATTTCAGGAGAACAGCATGTAAACTGATTCTGATAATTTGGCCATTTATAAGTCCGGTCGCCTTGTCAACTTTCCCCACCCCCCCACCCACCACTCTTCCTTTGACCAGAGCAGGGTACCCTATACCTAATCCATAATAGGTGCGCGATTCTCTTTCTCGCAGTCACATTGACATGAAAACGAGGTTTAGCTTAAGAGAAAAAAAAAGAAACATAATTTTTGCGCCCGTTATATGTTTCCTGAAACAGATAAAAAAAGTTAAAATTACACAACTGGCAGCAATTAAATGTTGTTATAACGAGAGTTACCGAGAATGTTCTTTTTTTTTCTGAGGATCGCAACGACGCGTGACGGGTACACTAGTGTAGATACTAAAAGACAAATTCCACGCACAACATTCTGTGAAAACCCGCAGCTAAATTTAGCTGGTTAGTGTCTAAAAATAGCTGACACAGCAGTTGATATGGAGCAGCTCTGTGATTGAATGCAATTTTGTGTCGTCACTTTTTATTCAGCAGATAAGACTTAGCAAGCTATGACATGCATAATGGTGAACTCTAAAACTTTGGCCGTCATTTATGCGTGCCGGAGGTTTTGAAGAGTTGAACCTATCCCTGATGACTTCTTGTTGTGTCGGGGGTTAGGGGGTTTGTAGAACTGATTACTGAAATGGGTAAAATTCCCTTTTCGAACCAGAAGGTCCATTGGGCAAGTGAAGCAGAGTTCACCTGTTTTTATGACATCGAATATGAAGAGATAGTGTGGTCAGCTCAATGCCCGAGAGCCTTTACTTTCCCTAACGTGAGTCAGGTACCCATCAGGGCTGGGTGGATTCAGGGACGTACCACTGACTTGAACCCGGATTCGAATTATAAAGATTGTAGGCTTTCTACTGATGTTTCTCAAGAGACACGTAACTCCCGGCTCAGGAGCCGTCCCCATTAGTCAGGCTAACTGGCTTTTAGTGGGAGTTATCTCCCAGAAAATGTTGGGTTGATTCCTATGTGTTGGTCGCTTACTGATGTAACTAAAAACAAGTATGAAACACGAAGAGAATTTTCTGATTGTTTAATTTTATATCACCCTGACACATTATTTTTACAATAAGTCCTTACTTTTTGGACGATTTTTACCTCTCCCCTCCCCCTCGTCACACATCGTTACAAAATTACCGACCCCCCCCCCACCCTACAAGTGTGATGTCATTTATGGACGACCCCCTTTAGTTACCCCCAAATTTGAATCGTTTCCATTGCTGCAATTGATCTAACTAGAGAAAATTCTAGACTTCAGCGTCTTCCCCACCAGTGCCCTCTCCCTCCTGGCATTGGCCAAGATGGCCTTGTTTTCCTGGGCTCGCCTGGCCAGGTACGGCAACGTGTCGGCTATGGAGCCGTAGGGAATGGACTTGAAGATGCGGTACCCGTTGTGTCCTGGAATATACGAGTGGAAAAGTCTTGGAACGTTGTAACACACAATTACATTGTATTTATTTATAATTGAAAACCTGTTATACAACTCTTTTAAATTGGATTAAAAGGACACCTCCCTCCACACGGGACAAAATAGAAAAATATAATTTATAAAGAAAAGATATACTTTAACCCGTATCTGCCTTTCTCTTATGGAAATAGTGAAATGCCCCCCGCCCTCCCTTCTCCCCCGCCCCCATACTATCCCTTCATATGCCGAGGTCACTGAAACAGATTCACTTGTCCCGTGCATCGTCAGGTTCAAAAAGGGAACTTTACATTACCCCTCCCCCCTCGTTGAAAGTTTCAAGTGACCCCCCCCCCCCCCCGAGAAAAATATCTGAAAGAAACACTAAAACGGACGAAGAATGCGAAACAACATGAAGTTGTATGAAACATACACTGAGTCTACACTAATGGCTAATATTTTTTTAAAAAAAGGAGACTGTGGTGATCATAGCTGGTTTGGTTGTTTTTGTTTTTTTTTTGGTTAAAGTTATTTCAATAACAGTTTTTAAGAAGAACAGTGGCGTAGCCAGGAATTGGTCATGGGAGGGGTTCAACATTTTTCCATATATATATATATATATATATATATATATATATATATATATATATATATATATATATATATATATATATATCTATATATATAAAGCAAAGTTGTCGGGTGCCCGATAGGGCACTTCCCAGCGCCGCAGGCGCGTCAAATTTGGCACGATGGTGCCTTGGGGCGATAGAACACGAGGGCCGGTGACGGTTTGGCAAAAAGTCTACGGAGAGGGGGTCAAAACTGACCTCGACTGACCAGCGCCTTATATGGGCTATATTACGAAAAAAAATTTCCTCCGACGACCCCCCTTGATATTTTGTGAGGTGGTAGAAGAACACCTAGGGGTGTCATAAAAAACTCGGCATATCTGGGAAAACTTCGTCAAGCGGTCAAAACTGACCAGTTGTATTTCCCTATATAATCTTTGTATTTTATGGGAAAAACAGAGGGTCATTTCAACGCAGACTTTAGGGTACTTAAGCTCAGTATATCTGGCTAATTTTTTGCATGCTCCTAAGACAATGGCTTGACCTTTAGGGAAAACTGTCGGTTACACTCAAAGCCCTCGACGAGGGCTAAAAAGTGACCGCGAGTGAAATTCTCTTTATATGAGCTCTATTACGAAAAAAAATTTCCTCCGACGACCCCCCTTGATATTTTGTGAGGTGGTAGAAGAACGCCTTGGGTTGTCACAAAAAACTCGGCATATCTGGGAAAACTTCGTAAAGCGGTCAAAACTGACCAGTTGTATTTCCCTATATAATCTTTGTATTTTATGGGAAAAACTGAGGGTCATTTCAACGCAGACTTTAGGGTACTTAAGCTTAGTATATCTGGCTAATTTTTTGCATGCTCCTAGGTCAATGGCTTGGCCTTTAGGGAAAACTGTCGGTTACACTCAAAGCCCTCGACGAGGGCTAAAAAGTGACCGCGAGTGAAATTCTCTTTATATGAGCTCTATTACGAAAAAAAATTTCCTCCTACGACCCCCCTTGATATTTTGTGAGGTGGTAGAAGAACGCCTTGGGTTGTCACAAAAAACTCGGCATATCTGGGAAAACTTCGTAAAGCGGTCAAAACTGACCAGTTGTATTTCCCTATATAATCTTTGTATTTTATGGGAAAAACTGAGGGTCATTTCAACGCAGACTTTAGGGTACTTAAGCTTAGTATATCTGGCTAATTTTTTGCATGCTCCTAGGTCAATGGCTTGGCCTTTAGGGAAAACTGTCGGTTACACTCAAAGCCCTCGACGAGGGCTAAAAAGTGACCGCGAGTGAAATTCTCTTTATATGAGCTCTATTACGAAAAAAATTTTCCTCCGACGACCCCCCTTGATATTTTGTGAGGTGGTAGAAGAACACCTAGGGGTGTCATAAAAAACTCGGCATATCTGGGAAAACTTCGTAAAGCGGTCAAAACTGACCAGTTGTATTTCCCTATATAATCTTTGTATTTTATGGGAAAAACTGAGGGTCATTTCAACGCAGACTTTAGGGTACTTAAGCTCAGTATATCTGGCTAATTTTTTTGCATGCTCATAGGTCAATGGCTTGGCCTTTAGGAAAAACTGTCGGTTACACTCAAAGCCCTCGACGAGGGCTAAAAAGTGACCGCGAGTGAAATTCTCTTTATATGAGCTCTATTACGAAAAAAAATTTCCTCCGACGACCCCCCTTGATATTTTGTGAGGTGGTAGAAGAACACCTAGGGGTGTCACAAAAAACTCGGCATATCTGGGAAAACTTCGTAAAGCGGTCAAAACTGACCAGTTGTATTTCCCTATATAATCTTTGTATTTTATGGGAAAAACAGTGGGTCATTTCAACGCAGACTTTAGGGTACTTAAGCTCAGTATATCTGGCTAATTTTTTGCATGCTCATAGGTCAATGGCTTGACCTTTAGGGAAAACTGTCGGTTACACTCAAAGCCCTCGACGAGGGCTAAAAAGTGACCGCGAGTGAAATTCTCTTTATATGAGCTCTATTACGAAAAAAAATTTCCTCCGACGACCCCCCTTGATATTTTGTGAGGTGGTAGAAGAACACCTAGGGGTGTCACAAAAAACTCGGCATATCTGGGAAAACTTCGTAAAGCGGTCAAAACTGACCAGTTGTATTTCCCTATATAATCTTTGTATTTTATGGGAAAAACAGAGGGTCATTTCAACGCAGACTTTAGGGTACTTAAGCTCAGTATATCTGGCTAATGTTTTGCATGCTCATGGGTCAATGGCTTGACCTTTAGGGAAAACTGTCGGTTACACTCAAAGCCCTCGACGAGGGCTAAAAAGTGACCGCGAGTGAAATTCTCTTTATATGAGCTCTATTACGAAAAAAATTTCCTCCGACGACCCCCCTTGATATTTTGTGAGGTGGTAGAAGAACACCTAGGGGTGTCACAAAAAACTCGGCATATCTGGGAAAACTTCGTAAAGCGGTCAAAACTGACCAGTTGTATTTCCCTATATAATCTTTGTATTTTATGGGAAAAACAGAGGGTCATTTCAACGCAGACTTTAGGGTACTTAAGCTCAGTATATCTGGCTAATTTTTTGCATGCTCCTAGGTCAATGGCTTGGCCTTTAGGGAAAACTGTCGGTTACACTCAAAGCCCTCGACGAGGGCTAAAAAGTGACCGCGAGTGAAATTCTCTTTATATGAGCTCTATTACGAAAAAAAATTTCCTCCGACGACCCCCCTTGATATTTTGTGAGGTGGTAGAAGAACACCTAGGGGTGTCACAAAAAACTCGGCATATCTGGGAAAACTTCGTAAAGCGGTCAAAACTGACCAGTTGTATTTCCCTATATAATCTTTGTATTTTATGGGGAAAACAGGGAATTTTCAACACAATTTTTAGGTTACTTAACCTCTGTACATCATGCTCATGTTTTGCATACACTTCTATAGATGACTAGGCCCTATGGAAAAACTGTTGGTCAGACTCAAAGCCCTCGACCAGTGCTAAAAGATGACCGCGAGTGAAATTCTCCTTATATGAGATGTATATAAATAAATTGACGAACGATCCCCTTAATATTATTTGAGGTCGTAAACCGACCCTGGAGGATAACAAAAAACTTTATTTCCGTCGGAAAAAAGCCATTGTAGTCGTTAAATATGTTCATTTATCGTATTTTCTTATATAAGAATAGCAACTGTTGGTTTAAAAAAAGAAAACAAAGACATACGTCATTCGGTCTATTTTCAAGGGAGGTAACCTATTTAAATAATTATTTTTCAAATAATTGTATACTATTTTAAAGAGAAACAGAAAATGACAAAGTATAGCATTTGCTTTAGTAAAAAATTAAGTTACCAATTAAGCTACGTATCATAATTAAATTTAAAAAATAATTTTAAAAGTCAATGTAATAGAAATTTTTGAATATACTGTTCATGGAACCTCTGTAGTTCTATTTCCATTTTAGTCAGAAATTGCGTACTTTCAAATAATTTCTTCCACAAAGGATGATAAGCAACAATCAACAACATCTTCTCTAAAATTAGCATTACTGTTTAAATTTAAGCACTCCATACCTCATCCATCACTAAATAATTAGTATTCAAATTATCAACAAATGCTTTTGAAAACCTAAGCGAAGCTAGGCAGTATGCCTAGTATATATATATATATATATATATATATATATATATATATATATATATATATATATATATATATATATATATATATATATATATATATATATATATGGGTCCATGGGAGGGGTCAAACCCCCACCCCCCCACCCCCACCCCCTTGCCTACGCCATTGAAGAAAAAAGTAATCGATAAACGTACCAAGCGTGTAAGACACGTGATCTGCCATGCCATACAGCTGCCCAAACAACACGGAGACGCCATCTTTGGGAATCTGGAGCTCCTCCATCCTTTCACAAATAAACAAAACAAAGACATTGACAACCATCGTGATGCCAGATCCAAATCAGTTGCATAAATGTTTTGTTTGCTTCAGTTGTTTGTCGCATAAAGAGAAATATGAAGCATATGTCTGTTATTTTTTTTTTTAAATACCTAAAACAAATTTATCGATTTTAGAAAACTGCATCGCCTTGAAACTATTTTGTTAATTTAAAACTAAAGAAAACTTGAAGGCGTTACCTTTGCAAGGCGTACCTAACTGTGTCTTCATTATGGGAGGCAATAATAAACCTGCACGAGAGTTGCGGTCCCTGAAGAACTCTCTTGAAAAGAAGATCAAGACATCTGTGATAACTGTTGGTCGTTTGCTCAAACGACTCATTCACTGGGTCTTCATACCTGTATGTTCGCGCGAGTTGTCTTTCCTTTACCATGTAAGCTCCCCTGACTAATTTTAAACCGAAGCAGAAACCGTTTTCTTTCGCATAGCTGATGTCATTTTCCAAGATGGCTGGTGTTGCCTGGATTACAAATAAGGATTTTTAAATGGGCTTAATTAAGCGTTGCAAACTTCATTAAAGATACGCCTGGTAGGCGAAGAAGACCAGTGTTTCATTCAGACTTTTTTCTTGGGGGGGGGGGGGGCACTTGATATTTGGGGGGAGGGGGAGGAGGGCGGACTCAATTTTCCGGGGGGGGGGGGGGACGGGGACGACGGACACTGGTAAAAGTATATATTTTCTAAATAAATTCCATTTCGTTTGGGGGAGGGGGGGGGGGGGGGGCGGTAGACTTTCTTCGGGGGGGGGGGGGGGGGGGAGATGCCTGGAAGAAACTCTGTAGAACACTGCTCCTTCTCTTTAAGCTTTCAGGTAAGATAAGCGTAGACGCAATCTTCTCCTTTATATATAAATATATATAAATATAAATAAATATATAAATATAAATAAATAAACATATATATATAGGCCTATATATATATATATATATATATATATATATATATATATATATATATATATATATATATATATATATATATATATATATATATATATATATATATATATATATATATATATATCATCGTGGACATCGCTAGAGATATAATTGTTCCAAAATTTACCTTAAGGTAAGCCTGGTAGGTGTAAAAGACTTTGGCCCTCTCTGTGTTACAATATTTCATCATGGACAGGGCTAATACCCTGAGGGCGGGGTTCAGGTAGGTGTACTCAGCATCAATCAAACCCACAACATCGTGGGGTTTCATCGCCTATAGGGGTTAAACAACACTACTGGTAAAATCTATCAGGACCGTACACTCCGTATTCAATCAAGTCTATAACATAATGGTGTTTAATTGTCTACATTTAAAGAACAATAGTACTTTCAATAGCAACAGGGTCATACAATTCGTATTCAATTAAGTCTACAATAGCGTTTGGACTTATTGCCTACTACGCGGATAGAACGAGACTACTTGTAAAATATCCAATCGTGGAAATACAGTCTGTATCGATAATTTAGTCTGACACTATCGATATAGGAGTTAAGGAAAGAATTAAGGATAGGATCATATTTTTAAAATTTCTAACAAGGTAGTCTGTATGATATCGAGAATTCTTTCGTATCGTTTATGGCACGGCATGGTTTGACGGTAGCTGGAAACTCTTGAGTTCGAATCCTAGTTAGAGTCCGTTGGGCTTCTTTGAGTCCTCACAGCTCTAATAAGTACCCAACTCACGTTGTGTTAAGTGAAGGCGATTCAGAGTTATCTTTCTATGAATGAAGTTGCTTCGTACCCTAGCCAAAATATCCGTGCACCTTTAATCCAAGGCAAAAAAAAAAAAATTTTAAACAACTTTAACGATTCCCTCCTATCATTACCTCACAAATGGCTCCCAATCGTCTCAAACCTCTCGCCAACTGCTCCGACTTTTCATCCGGGAACTCCGACCACACAGGCAGCTGCATTACACAAAAAAATTAATGTCCTTGTTACATCAAGCACACAGTGAGCCAAAGTATTAAAACATAGCTGACAAAGTTCCTTTCAGGTATGACTTCCGCATGGAGGGGGGGGGGGGGAAGAGAAGGTAAAGGGGGGGCATTTCCCTCTAGAGCATGTTTACCCCCCCCCCCCCCCCCCCCCCACCACCACCCCATTTAAAATGAACGCCACGCCAACTCCTAAAGTTTTGTGCCCCCCTTCTTGGAGAAAAATATCCGAAAGAAACCCTGATAGCTAGGCTACTGAGCAACTTACAGATTTTTAAAAATATTTTATTGAAGATAGTTTTTTTCTTTCAATTTCTATACATAAATATTCAAATTAACGACAGTAACGTTGATTGGTTGAACTTTGAAAAAGTGCAAACCAACTTTAGAGAAGGCGATATTTTTTCCCTTCATTCCTTCAACCAAAGCGTTCAACACTTCTGTATTGGGTGATGTCCCTGTACAGCATTTAGACATCGCTTTCTGTGGAGATTAAAAACAACATGCTAAATGTTAGATTGTAAACTTTGTACTGTACTCCCACCCTCACGTACTAGTCCATACCATACACAACCCTCTCCCCAGCATAAAAATCTTGTCATTCCCCTCATTCGCTGTCAATTCACTTGTCTTTCATTTGACAACTATTTTCAGTAAAATGTACAGGTTAAATATGCAATAACTATATCAACACTTAACCACTACTACTAACCATGAAAACAATAACCACTGCTATAATCTTATCAGCAATAACCACTACATTGATAACACTATTAACATCAATCTCTACAGTAATAGCCATATCAGCAATAACCACTACATTGATAACACTATTAACATCAATCTCTACAGTAATAGCCATATCAGCAATAACCACTACATTGATAACACTATTAACATCAATCTCTACAGTAATAGCCATATCAGCAATAACCACTGCAATAACCAATTCAAATCACTATAATAACCAAATTTACATTGACCACTACAATCAAAACTATGTCAACAATGACCAGTCATATCTTCTATAAATACATGATAATCCCCCACAATGCTCCAACACCAGCCAAGCTTTTTTAAAAAAAAAAAAATCGATTGACCATCACTGACCAGCAAATCCCCGGGCATAAGGGCACTGAACCTGTACTGGAACATGGGCACCGCGTCATTCAAGGTCAAGGCCAGGCTCAGACTGCTTAAAACTTTTTTCAGACTTGTGTCGAAAAATTCCTCCGGGACTGGTGGGCTGGGTTTGAATAATGTAAGAAAAACTGTTAGCGTAAGATTGGGGGCAAGAAAAAATGTTTGCGACAAATTCAGATTGGGCAAGAATAGTGCAAGGAAAAAAAAATGTTAGAGACGCATTTAAAAAAAAATTACACGCATCCACATTGGTCATATTCTACACACTGACCACCTACACACCTGGGTGTCACACACTACACACTGACCACCTACCCACCTGGGCCACACACTTCACGCTGACCACTACTGACCACCTACCCACCTGGGCCACACACTTCACGCTGACCACTACTGACCACCTACCCACATGTGTCGCACATTACATACTGACCACTACTGACCACCTATTCACATGTGTCGTACATTACACACTGGCCACTACTGACCACCTACCCACATGTGTCACACACTACACACTGACCACCTACCCACATGTGTCACACACTACACACTGACCACCTACCCACATGTGTCGCACATTACACACTGACCACTACTGACCACCTATTCACATGTGTCGTACATTACACACTGGCCACTACTGACCACCTACCCACATGTGTCACACACTACACACTGACCACCTACCCACATGTGTCACACACTACACACTGACCACTACTGACCACATAACCACATGTGTCGCACACTACACACTGACCACCTACCCACATGTGTCGCACACTACACACTGACCACCTACCCACATGCGTCACACACTACACACTGACCACTACTGACCACCTACCCACATGTGTCGCACATTACATACTGACCACTGCGGACCACCTACATACTTGGATCACACACTACAGACTTAGCACTACTGACCATCAACCTCACTTGGTCAAACATTACATTATACACTGACCACTACTGAATACTGGAGACCACCTATCCAGTTGGATCACACACTACACACTGACCACTACTGACCACAACTGACCAGTACTGAATACTGCTTACCACCTACCCAGATGGATCACACGCAACACACTACTGACCACAACTGACCACTACTGACCACAACTGACCACTGCTGACCATAACTGACCACACTTGACCTTAACTGACCACCTACCCATCTGGATCACATTCTATCGGTATACACAGCATCGGTCCAACTCCGACCTGACGTAGTTTGATGATGACGTCAATCAGCTCTTTCTCCGACCTCCCTGCCACAAACTGGGAGTACACTGTTCTCTCAATGAGGAAATCAGAGAATCTCCTCCCCAGGATTCGGTAGCTCATATCCATCAGCTGGTTAGAGTAATATATATATATATATATATATATATATATATATATATATATATATATATATATATATATATATATATATATATATATATATATATATATATATATATATATATATATATATAACAAATTTGGAATTCTTTATAAACTGGTCTGCAACAAATATAACTATTAATTATTAATTAATTATGTAAACTTTATTTTTAAAAACAATTGTTACCAGTTCTATTTTTTTTAACAAAAAAAGTTATGGGTATATATTTAAGCAAAAAATACTTTTAAAATGGAGTCAGGTACTCATCAAAGCTGGGTGGACTCAAGGATTCTCCACTGACAAGAGCCCGGATTCAAACTCCAGACTTAGCAGCCTAGCGCTCTACCGATAGGCCACGCCGTCCTACGGAAGTTGATTTACATTGGACTACGCATGGAAGATTAAATTTCGTTTGGCCTACTCCTTAAAATGCCGAATGTTATTTGGATTGGATTTTTTAAACCAATTAAACAGATATAACAATTAATTTTTAATTGATTATGATAATTCTTCACTCTTTTCTTTAAGTAATAGAAGTGTATTCAATTTTTTTTTCAGTAAAATACCGATTCTTGTTTGGTCTACTCAATAAAATGCCGAATGTTGTTTGGTCTACTTATTAAAATGCCGAATCTTGTTTGGTCTACTTATTAAAATACCGAATCCCGTTTGGTCTACTCACGCGGACAGCATTGTCGGTGAAGAAGGAAAACTTGCACAGGAAGAACACACTGAGCGTGCGCAGAAGTTCCCAAGTTGACTTGGTGCCGTAGGCGATCCGGTAGTCCCCGAACAGATCCTCTTCGCCGTGAACCAGCTCACTGCTCTTTGCCGGAATGCCGTGAATTAACCGGATCTTCTGAACATATTGTTGATTGGATGGTATTTTAATCACTGAGCTCCTGTTCTGATTTTTGTTTTGTTGTGAGCTTAGTAGAAAGGGGCGACTACTGGGTTTTGTGAAGTAATGTGACGACGGTAGGGCCAATGTAATGTACGACCTGGGCTGTCCGGGCCTCGGCCATGTTATAACTGACCCCATGATACCCGAACATTCACTGGATGAACTGAGTTTTAATGAGTTTACAAACACGATTCTTTTCATTGTGCTAGTTACGTATTCACAAATCCAACAATTCTGACACTTATAGTTTATAGTTGTTTTTTTTTCCAATACGATTAGGAATAATACGTTCAGTCAGCAAAATATTGCTATTGTTTATAATTCTTGGACCTTCGATCACAAATAATTATGAGAAAAATCGAGTAACGTTGTGGTACAGGAAGTACATTTACTATAACGTTATTGATATCTTAAATTAACAAGTAATAAATTAGTAATTATACGTTAAGTCTACATCACTGTTAACAAAATATTTACATTGCTTATAAGCACAAAAACAAAAAAAAAAAAAAAAAAACCCACAAATTTATCGGTATAAAAAGCATTTTAAAATAACTGTTACAGCTTTTTCTATCACCTAGTAAGAAAGTTATTTTGCCTCTCTCTCAACAAGGATAAAACTTAAAAAAAAAATAATCTGGATTTTAAACTATTATATTGTCTCTAAAATTGCCTATTTGAATTGTTAAAACATGATCACGTATTCAATAACATTTAGAATTTAAAACAAAATAGAAAAAAAACCCACTGTATATTTACTAATTAGATTAAAATTCGAGATTTACAATAATTATAAACTCCTAATTAAAACCACACCACAAGAAATTCAGCACTTAGTGTTGTTGTACTTAACTAATATAGGTCAGAATGTTGAAGCATAACACGTGACCGTATCATAGAGTCAGTTGTCAGGGGCAACGATCCGTTAATTAAGTTGACAGGGGCAGCAATCCACTTATCAAGGGACAACAACCCATCAACTAGATTGTCAAGGACAACAATTCTTAAATTCACTTAGCACGGGGCAACAACCCATCAATTACGTTTTCAGGGGCAACAATTCTTTAATTCTGTTTTGTTCTGTGTCTGGATATCTTGTTTTGTGACCATTAGTTTGAATATCACAAGGTCACATACACACACATGTAACTACACACATTTTGATTTAGAATTTTTCACCTTAAAGTATTTTTAACCATTTCACCATAGAAGTGTTTTAGCCTCTTCGCCTTAAAGTTGTTTTATCCTCTTCACTTTAAAGGTGTTTTATCCTCTTCACTTTAAAGGTGTTTTATCCTCTTCACTTTAAAGGTGTTTTATCCTCTTCACTTTAATAGTGTTTTATCGTCGTCACTTTAAAGGGGTTTTATCCAAACCAAAATGGGAAGCAGGTCTAGTGACAGGTGGGAAATGTAGACACACCAGAGGCGTAGCGACCCTTCCCGGCGCCCGGGGACAAACTTTTCGATTTACACCTCCCCCCCTCAAACTCTCGATTTGCACCCCCCCCCTCAAGATTTCGATTTGCACCCTCCCCCCCCCCCCCCTCAAACTTTCGATTTGCACCCCTCTCAACCTTTCAATTTATTTTTCAAACCCATTTTGGCGCCCCCCCCCCCCCCTCGCTACGCTACTGAGGCACACCTATGACATGACAGTCTGACATCAGCTGACCACCATTGGTCACGCGTGCCTCATGCTTGGCAAGTCTCATTAACATTAGGTTGTGCCAAAGCTGATTTGTGGCATGTTATGTCGCAATTAGTCCACATACAGGCAATCTGTAGGCTATTAGCAGAATACATGTTGAAGATCTGTAGACTATTTGCAGAATACATACAGGCAATCTGTAGGCTATTCACAGGATACATATTGTAGGCTATTAAGAGAATACACACAGACAATCTGTAAGCTATTAGCAGGATACATGTTGAAGATCTGTAGACTATTAGGAGAATACATACTGACAATCTGTAGGCTATTAAAATATTACAAATTCATGTATGCTTTTATAAATGAATTTTGTTTGATCATTAAGTACTGGATGGCCACAAACAACAAGGGTGAAGAGGTGTGTGTGTGTGTGTGTGTGCATGCGCGCGCGCGCGTGTGTGTGTGTGTGTGTGTGTGTGTGTGTGTGTGTGTGTGTGTGTGAAAACCAAACTTGTGAAAATACATCGTAACTTTTAATATTTTACGTATCTAATAGCTTCATAGATACTCAAATTATTTTATCTGAGATATTTTGTCCTGAGATGTTATTTCCTCAGATATATTGTCCTTGAGATGTTTTGAAGTCATTTTGTTCCTGAGATATTTTTTCTGCGATATATATATATATATATATATATATATATATATATATATATATATATATATATATATATATATATATATATATATATATATATATATATATATATATATATATATATATATATATATATATATATATATATATATATATATATATATATATATATATATATATATATATATATATATATATATATATATATATATATATATATATATATATATATATATTGAGATCTGGGAACTGTTGTCTAAGATTTTACTTTAAAATAATTCGTCTGAGGATAACTTTAGTCACTACCCGTTGCCTCTGTAGCCTACTAAAGAACTTAAGCTGAAAATAAACACATTGTTTGAATTATGAGGGTTGAAGTTTTAAAATGAATTAAAAAAAAAAGAGAAGTTCCCAAATAATTCAGCCAATTCGTTCAAGTTTTAATTACAAAGCATTCATCAGCCAATGCGAATTAATAATTTAAATGAATGATATTTTGTTTTATCACAAGGGGTAAAGGAAGTGAAAGGAGAGCTTGGGTGTTCCAGTCAGCGCATCTCGCGATCTGATGTGCGCACGAATGCTGAAGAGATCTCATCTGTAAGGAAATTAGAAATCTCGAGAAATCTTCCAAACTTGACTTCTGTCCTGAAGAGTCAACAGGGGTTTGAATTCCGCGAAGTATTGTATGTAGTGTACACACGTCACACCATTTCAACACAAGGGAAACCAACATAAGAGGAACTGACGTGTTAATGACGTCAGCAATAAAATGTTTCACAAGTTCTTCCGACTGTTGGTCAGGATTGTCTGTGCAATATTTGTTGGAACATAACTTGCAGCTGTTTTTTAAACTAATATTTGGAAAAAGCCCAGCTTTTATAAAAATCTTGACCATTTCAATAGAACTTTCCAAGTCTTTCAAATGAAAGCCATTCAGGAGCTGTGGTCTCCATTGATACTGCAGGCAAAATGACTCCGATAGACACGCGTTGTAAAACAGCAACATATCTGCTGCTGCTATTATCATAGGGGCTTTCTGGTTCATATTCTGAATTCTCAGACTCTCCGAGTTCTGCGCCTGTCTGGCAGCGTAAGGAGCGTAGTAGATTCTCATGGGAGGCTGGATAATGAGATCTAGAGGGTGGGCTCCATGGAAGGTGTTGTTGTCTGGGGAGTTGGGGTTCGCTCCTGCTTTGATGAGCGCAGTGATGCATGCTTGGGTCAGCATAACCTTGACCTGCGTCAGGTCTTTGTGTTTCCCTGATGCCACGAAGTTACACAAGGAAGTTGAGTTATTTTCAGGATAAGTGACCTCACTAATAGGTACTAATGCCCCAAGGTTATAGATTGGAGATGAATTACAATCAAGATAAGAGACCACACAACTAGTTACTGATGCCCCGCAGTTGTAGATAGGAGATAAGTTACTATCAGGCCCAAGGTTGAGTGAAGCATCCGATCGCGTTTTGTCTGTGGCAAAATGTCTGAACAGACAAGCGCTTACATCGTGAATGATGCCAACCTTTTTACCCGGCATTACACTCTCTCTAGGCGGAGATCTGAGACCCAGCGCCACAAAATGAAGCGGGGAAAGTCCTCTGCTTCTGTGGAACAGGAACCCATCAGTGTAGTACAGGTTATCACGTGACTGGGCGTAGAGTTTCCCGTCTTCCGTGTGGTGGAATTCTGTCGCTTGTTCTAGTGCTAGTTTATCTGGGTCAGCGCCATGTTGGAGTAAGGTTTGGATGGCTGTGACGTCATGCCTCCAGCAGGCGAGATGGAGAGGGGAGACGACTAGGTTGACAAACTGATGAATCCAGGTATCTGTGAGTGGGAATTCACAGGCGACGCGGATATCTACCAGCCGGTTCAACTCTTGCCTCAATGTTTTAGTGCTCGCAACATCTCCATTCTTCGTGTGTTGGGTGTCCGTAAAGTCTTTATTCTTCGTGTGTTGGGTGTCATCGAGGTCTTCATTCTTCTTGTGTGGGGTGTTCGGAAAGTCTTCATTCTTCGTGTGTGGGGTGTCCGTAAAGTCTTCATTCTTCGTGTGTGGGGTTTCCGTAAAGTCTTCATTCTTCGTGTGTGGGGTTTCCGTAAAGTCTTCATTATTCGTGTGTGGGGTGTCCGTAAAGTCTAAATTCTTCGTGTGTGGGGTTTCCGTAAAGTCTTCATTATTCGTGTGTGGGGTGTCCGTAAAGTCTAAATTCTTCGTGTGTTGGGTGTGATGAGATTGGGTTCTACAAGCTGGACCGGACAGAACTTGACTTGTGTCACCGACTAATGCTAAGTTTGCGTCAGTACCAGTAACACTTCCGCTTTGTTTTTCCTTTTCAGGCTCCTCGTGTAGGTAAAGAAAATAGCCCAACAGCAATGGGCAGCCAGTAAAGACAGCACTAACTGTTATAGTCGGATGTGGACAGGTAAGTTTCTCATCAAACCGACAACTGTTCATCTCCTTGTCATCTTCATGAACCATAAAACCTTTGTTTTTCAAATATATCAGAAAACTATCTTTTGTTCCGTATCTTTGTCTCATGACGGATATTTTCTTATCCTCGAATCCATATTTTGAATAGGAATCTGGATCGCTGTCATGGGTTGTTTGAAAATGAAAACTTTCAGATGGAATTGTTTCGTTGTCTGATGAAACAGAAAATCTTTTCCAAACGCAACTCTCCAAAATGTTGCTGATAGTAGTCAGATCGTTGCTAAAAATGAAGCTGCTCAAAACACATCCGCAAGCCATTTTTGCTGAAGTCAAGTACAGGTGTGTGTCTGTTTGAGGAAGAGGTCCTATGGAAATACAGATCTATATTCAATGATAACATAAAAATATAATAATTATGTAAAGTTCCTTTTTAGACCTAGCGATACATATGTTTATATGTTTCTGTGAACTAGGCAAATGACGGGATAGTTTGGTCAGCACGATGTCTAGCTTTACTTTCCCCAACTAAGTCAGGTAAAAATTAGAGCTAGGTGAACTCAGGCACGTCATACAGTCGTAAATCAGCTAATACCTCGATACCACGCCGTCGCATTGAATAATACATCTTTAAACTTCAAATTGGTATCAAGCATAAATGGGAGAGTGACCCGCCACAACTGTATGACGTCACTTGAGTATGATAACTGGACAGCTGCACATTTTTAATAATGGCGGGGAAAAAAGTAAGAAGCGGGATTTCGTGTTGGTCTAACCCTCCCCCCCCCCCTCCCCCCCTCCGCCGAATTTTAGCGACAATAAAACTACTGGTTTTTTTTTTTTGTTTTTTTTTTGGTTTGTGTATGACAAATATTATTTCTTGTACTTTGTTCAAAGTAATTTTCTTTCATAAATCCCACGCATGCTTTAATCCGTCATTGGAACAAAGTAAAAAAAAATGCCCCTTTTAAGGTCGAAAGTAAAGAGTCATCTTTTATGTGTACTTACCGCCCTTTGACTCGATTCCCTCCCCTATATAATAAAAGGGTCATCCATTTATGAAGTCCACAAAAATTGAGAATTATAGATCCCCGTTCCCCCGTTCACACGCGTCTACTTTCGATTTATTTAATTTTCAGAAACTAGAAGTATTAAACATTTATTTTTTGTATGTAATAGGATTTTTTTTCAGCACTCGTAGATGTCACTAACAAGCGCTACGTCAGGCAATATATTAAAGAATTAAAAAAAAAATTAACGAGTCATATTAAAGGGTCAAGCAACTATTTACCGTACATAAATATTCGGTTCCAAGCAACAGACAAATCACAAACCTGTTTGATTACTTTGTACGCGAAATGCACATCTTTTATTCACCTGATATAATAAGAACAGAAAAGCGTGTCAATTGTTAGATTTTAGAAGCAAACGCGAAGTGTATTTGTAGATGTCAAGCAGCGAATTACACATAACAAAGACATATTTATTTATAGTTATATGCCTGTGTGTTTTTGGCACCGAATGAGAAAACGTAGATACCCAGGTTATACCAGAGCTTCTCACTATTTTTACGTTCCTTGAATAGGTGCCAATGCCATTTTACATAGACCTAGTTAAAAATACAATAAAGATTAATCTTTTAAAATTTAAATACAAGAGGTAGGCTATTATAAAATTAACCTTACATAGTTAACTAATATGAAAGTATTTACAACATTAAAAAAAATCATAAGTATAAAAGAAGTTTGTGTTTAGACTATTTTACAAAACATTAGCCTAGTTTTATTTTTTATTATGCTCCTGCATTGTAGGCTTTTTTGTTTTATGGATTTTCGGGTCAGCTTTTGCTAAACCCAATTTAGTCACGTGACTATATTTCAACATGGCGCTTTGCTGTGCAAGTGCGTGAATATTGTCAATATAACATTTTAAAATAGTTTTATTGGTATTTTAATGCATTCTATTTGTCTACTGGACAATCAGTTTTTCTTAATTTTGTTTAATTAAAATTTATTTAGACAGTATAATTAAAAAAAATATATTTGGAGACGTTAAGAATCTTAGAATCTTTACCTACACCTGACGCCGGCGATTAAAAAATTAAAATTTTTGTTCCGAATTTAAACAATTTTTGTTAGCATGCATTTCCAAGGCAGAACCTAATTTTATCTAAATTATTATTTTATTATTATCCAGTTATATCTAATCTAGATATAGATCTATGTAATCCGATAGGTTCTAATGATTTATCTCTTTTAGATTGGGTGCACTATCTTGAAGTGTCTTGAAGGATTATTTCCCTTTTTTGCAACTTCTTAGGAGTAGAACTGAATTGTGTAGCCTACTGTAGAATAATTAGTTGACTGGGTTTTTGTAATTCATTATTTATTGGTTAGGCCAACTTTGTCGAATCAATTTCTGGTAAAACTATTTTAGCGTATTTTATTCCCCCCTTCACGTTCACTTCCAGTTTAGCGTATTTTATTATAAACACAACCGAAACACACAAAAACAGTAGGAAAACATTGGGCTTATTTCTTTATGAAGTTTTGTTTTAGTTTTAATAATTTACTTTTGTCAAAACTTGAGAAAAATCCAAATTTGGAGTATTCATTGTGCTATGTTCGTGTGACAGTTAAGATATTCATGGCAATAAGTGAAGTACGAAACTCACAGTTGCAAGGCGGTTATGTTTGTATTGATACAAGTATCTCCCACGCATGCTACTATTAATAAACTTTTATGAACTCACAATGACCCCAAAACTGAGACCAACACCATTTCAAATACCTATTGCCCAAGCTATGACATATGGTGAAGATAAAAGTCAATTCACGGTGAAACCTCGACCGTGTAGGGATTTTTCTCCTGCTGACGATCACACCACTATTTAATTGGAACTGTCCTAATGCTTTTTACTGTTTTATTTTCACCTTTTCTAATAAACACATTCATAAAAAAATAAGTAGATCTAGATCTAGCTCTAATCCTAGTGTTTTCTTACGTTTTTGTGTGTTTCGGTTGTGTTTATAATAAAATACGCTCAACCGGAGGTGAATGCGAAGCGGCGAATAAAATACGCTAAAATGGAGTTTTGCCTCAATTTCTTATAGGAGGGCTTTATAATGGGCTACTGTAGCCTCGACTGAATTAAGTGTGCCATGTGAATGTGTGTCATCCATCGGCCACTAGATTTAGATTCTAATCTAGATCTATTAGCCTATATTTTGGCGATTTGCATTGATCTATATTATTCTATATTCTAGCTAGTTTTTTAACTTTATAATAGGTTTTTCATAGCTAGGTAATGCAGTGTTTCATTTTAGTCAGTCGAGATGCGGTCCTCACTGGGATAAATACAGCAAGTCTTCACTAATTTTTAATTTTAGCCCTACTCTTGGCCTTTATGTATTGTTCAAAGATGACAGTAAATTGAAAAAAAATATTGGCATAGGACCTACTTGTTTGTTTCATGGAGAATAAATTTTTTTAAATGTATTTTAAAGTAGGCCTACCCATAGTCTTAAATGTGTTATTTAGGCCTATAAGTATAGCTAGTTGGTGTTACCATATGAAGTAAATAAGCTGATAGAGCCTACTACAAATTACAAATTCTATGTTTCTCCCTATCTTGTCTTACCATATCAATGATTGCATTCTTTTATTTTGAAACCAAGTCTTATCTAATGATTGAATTATTTCAGTTAGTAACGAAGTACCTGAACAGCCTGTAATTTCTCCTGTTTCTGGACACATCTTTGAAAGAAGATTGATTGAAAAGTTCATTCAAGAAAATGGCACAGACCCCATTGCAAATGAAAAGTTGTCAGTTGACATGCTTATACCAGTCAAGAGTAAGTTAGCTTTGTTTCAATTTGTTGGTCTTTTAGTAAATCATTATTAGCTCAGTTAAAAAAAGGAATTTTCAAAATACTTAAAATCTTAACTCCAATTTGGATTTTAAAAAAAAACAATTTTCTTTCTAGTCTCACTTAGATATTTACATTTTTATACCAGAACCTGAAGTAAAATAATTTGTAACAAATTTCTTTTAGCATCAGCTATTGTTAAACCAAGACCACCATCAGCCACAAGTATTCCTGCTATTCTCAAGTCTCTTCAAGATGAATGGGTAAAATAGTTTTACTAATAACAATCCTGTATAGGCCTCACTTTCAAATTTATATCATGTGTGATATTTAATATTTTGTTTCATCAATTTTATTTCACTTTTTAAGGATGCAGTAATGCTGCATAGCTTTACACTGAGACAGCAACTGCAGACAGCCAGACAAGGTAAAAATTGATTCTTATATATCATTTGTTACTAATACTGTAGCAAGAATGGATAGAGTTGTAATGGTTTTATCTTGTCTTTGCAGAGTTGTCTCATGCTTTGTACCAGCATGATGCTGCATGTCGTGTCATTGCTCGTTTGATCAAGGAAGTCACAGCAGCCAGAGAAGGTACTGATTTCTCTCATTGTTCTTTACCCCCATTGCACATGTTCTCATAGTAAGATTAATTGTAAAAATATAAATATGTTATGATGCTCACATACCTAATGTGAAGCAAGATTCTTTTAGTGGTGTTTAAATATTTGTCCATGCTGTTGCAGCTTTGGCCACCTTGAAACCACAGGCTGGTCTCACAGCAGCAGTCCCTGGCTACAATGCTCCTGCTCCCAACCCAGTAAGTTTTTATTTTTTTATGCTTGGGTTTGTAAATTTCTTCACTTAAAAATTATTTCATTATTGGTTGATAAGTAATTTCCACTGTTTGATTATATGAGATGTTATTTCTTCCAGTCTATTGCTGCCGATGCAGGACCAGAGTCTGCTTCACAACCTGCTGAGGAGGCTGTCATGAGTGATGACATTATTAAAAAGGTTGAACTCCCAATAAGTTAATTAATGATGCAATTAAGAGTGCTAACTTCTTGATATTTAATTTGATATATTATTGGGTTAATTATTAATCATTGAATCAAAGGATTTATTTTCTTTTTTCAACATTTAATAAAGATTAATTTTGTTTCACAGCTCCAAGACAAAGCTACACTTCTTACTGCTGAAAGAAAGAAGGTAAAATTGTTTCGTTTTTTAAATAACAATTTATAATTATTTCCCTAAGACTTGAATGCTTCATTCTGCCCCTCAAAGAGAACTTTAAGGTGTTTGTTCACTTGTGGTGTTGTGATTTGTCCAGCTTGTTTACTATTTCTTGTGCAAGCAGTTTTATAATGCTTTAGTTGACGGCCAATAAGTGTTCTCATTACAGCATTTTCTTTGTTAGATTAGTACACCTTTTAAATGATGGAGTAATTCAAAACATTTAATCTAAATCAATATAATTCTTTTCCAGCGTGGTAAAACAGTGCCAGAGGGATTGGCCTCAAGTGAAGATATTCGAAATTATCGTCAATTGGCTTCCCATACGGTAATTATTATTTCAATCCAGTTTGTTTAAATATTATTTAGTTCATACTATTGGAGCCTATTCACATTTCATCATTTTTCTACATCTTTAATCAGTTTTGCTGAAATAATTGAATGCTTGTCAGTTGTTCCAAACTGAAATACATCATATTACTTTTTAGTAATAGGCAGGACATGCATCTATTGAAGAGCTTTTTATTCTAGGGTCTACACAGTGCTAGTGTTCCTGGTATCCTAGCTGTTGATGTCTGTCTAAGAGACACCTCCAGGATTGTCACTGGTGGCAATGATAAGAATGCTGTTGTCTTCAACAAAGATACTGAGCAGGTCATGGCTATCCTCAAGGGTCATACAAAGAAAGTTACAAGTGTCATCTACCACCCCGAGGAGGTACATTTTATGTGTTTTATTTTTTATGGTCATTAAGATTTTTTCATTATCCTCTGGTCTGTCTTCTTTTCCTCTGCTTCAGTTCTGCTTTTTTCTAGTATAACTAATTAAGCATATGCTGTTGAATGCTTTTCTCTAGTACTTAGTTTAAGCATTTAAGGTTAAAATTGTGTGTAGAAATTTCTGCTTTACCAATCCGATTACTTTTTTTATCTGGGTTTCATATTGATATCCTTATGAAAGCTTATATCAGTTGAAAAACTTTTTCTTAAGAGACGTTTTGTCTTTGGATTCCATTTGTACTTATCTGTTCAACTAAAATTGTTAAGTAGTATGGCTACCTTAAATTTTTTAGTGAGAAAAGAAGAAATACTTGTAAAATATTGGTTACTATTTGTTTGTCCCCTTGCTTTATCACTGTTTACCATCTCCTACATCCAGGAACTGGTTATCACTGCCTCCCCTGACAACACCATCAGGGTGTGGGGAATCACAACTGCATCCTGTGGTCAAATCATCCGGGCCCACGATGCTCCTGTCACTGGTATCAGCTTGCATGCAACAGGCGACTACCTGCTATCATGTTCCACAGATATGGTAAGATGCATTTTCCTGTACACAAGAAAATGTTTACTTTTTTAAATTTTCTAGCATCTCATGGCTTGTAGGTATTATTTGTCATGATTAAAATACTTGAGAGTGGATTTTTTCTATAAAGGAATTGTTAAGTCTTCAGGTGTATGAATAGATCTTTGAAACAGGACATACAAATTTTATTTTAAAATGTGAATCTCTTATGGATTAGTTGAGTCTAAATATGTATTTAATGAACAGTAACAATATGTTAAAGTATATCACTTTTGTATGATTATTATGACAATTAAATGTTATTAATTATCTGTCAATTTATGTAGCAAACTTCAAGTAAAAAGCCATGTTTCTTATCTTACCAAATTTGACCTGAGATTAACAAAATTATTCTTTTCCTAGTATTGGGCTTTCTCTGATATTCGAACTGGACGTATATTGACCAAAGTTGCTGAAAAATCTGGACAAATGTGTAAGTAAAAGATAGTGTTTTCATTTTTAAAAATTGTAATTTTTAAAAATTTCATCATATTTAAAAATCATGTCTTTTTTTACATGGCAGCTTCTGCCTTGACCTGCGCCCAGTTTCACCCTGACGGTCTCATCTTTGGCACTGGCACTGATGATTCTGTTATAAAGATCTGGGATCTTAAAGAGAGAACAAATGTAGCAAACTTCCAAGGACACCAAGGGCAGATTACAAGCATCTCATTTTCTGAAAATGGTGGGTTTTCAATCAAGTACTTTCATCACAAAAATATTAAAATTTGACATCATGAACAACAGGTGGCCTTTGTGAAAATCTGTGTAGTCTACTTCATCATCCCTAACTGTACATGCCCAAGACACATGGGGCAGTTAAAGTAAGAGTATCTGTTTGAAAGATCTAGGTATCTATCAGCACTATGCGCAGCAGCCTTTCTTTCTAAAGTGAGTCAGTTACCCCTCAGAGTTGAGTTGACTCTGGGACATCCTGAATCCAAACCAAGATCCTAGCTTGAGATTTTACTTTAAGATTTTTTAAACTGTTTTTTCACTAGCACTGTTATTGTTTCAGGTTATTATCTAGCAACATCAGCTGAAGACTCAGTTGTTAGGTTGTGGGATCTTAGGAAGCTCAAGAACTTTAAGACTCTACAGTTAGAAGATAACTATCAAGTCAAAGGGCTTAGTTTTGACCAGAGTGGAACGTACCTTGCTGTAGCTGGCTCTGATGTTAGGTGAGATTATATAAAAATTTCAATTTTTGTTAAGATAATTGTAATTTTAATTTTATTATTCATTTTTTTAAACTGAATATTTAATTTTTTGCTGATGTGATTTTTAAACTTATATTTTTAAATTTATTTTAATTTACTTACTGAAAGTGGGAACTAAAAATTTACTTTTTATGCATATTTCATTGTTCTTAAATTAATTTCTCAATCCATATTTTGAACGATTTATGATCATTTTACTTTTTTAGTATAGTTTGTTTCAATAACTGGTGAATGTTTTTATTTCAGGGTGTATTTGTGCAAACAGTGGAGCGAGCTTGCAGTTTTTAATGACCACACTGCTGCTGCCACTGGGGTGAGATTCGGCCACAACTCAACATTCATTACATCCGTCAGTATGGATCGTTCAGTCAAGTTTTTTGGTCCTGTTGAGTAAAAGTTTGATGTGTGTGAGACTGTTTTATTAGGCTAATGGAGTTACACTTATTTTATTTTAATGGCTAAATTTTTAAGAGAAGTAGTGATTTGGTTTTCTAAAGTACAAGATCTGTTATGATAATCACTGTGTTTTCCTTTTATCCTCAATAGATGTTCATATATGTAATTTTTCCAATGTTTTAGGAAATTTCTTTGTTTAAAAATTTTGATAAGAGCTTAAAAAAAGTACTTTTAAACTTACATTTCACTATTACTACCTTAAAATGTAAACTAACACTGGAAAAAAAAAATTTCATAAATCTGATTGAAAGAACTGCAGCTGGAATAAAGAGGTCTGGGGGTCGTCTATCCTTAAGTGTTGGTTGTTTGGAACATCAACTTACACTGATTTGCCTTATCAGTGTTATTTCACCCCATGCTAGTTAAACTTTTTAGAATGTACAGGTTATACTTTTAGTGGGTATCAAATGTGTTTTTATAATATCCGAGTAACACAATACATCTGAAAAGACTGTTTGGTGGGGAGTTGTCTTTGTTTCATGTCATAAACAGTTTGTTTTGTGGCTTTGTGTGAATGTTTTTTGTACATTTGATGAGGTTTTTACTATACTTGCAACTGTTGACCAATGCTGGGTTCAGTGAGTGTTTAGTCCCACATAAACAGCTCAGTACTCTGTAGCTTTTATTGAGACACTTGACTTGATTCAATAGAAGTTAAGTTTAACATGTACTATACTACAAAAAAGGGAAAATTAAAATGTATATTTTTGTGATCAAGTGTTTAAGAAACTAGTAGTGTATTTCCATTTATGATTCATGTCTTATGATTTTTTTTATATTAATTAAAGCAAATGAGAAAATTTTTAGCTTATAAAAATCATGCCTAGACTTGAAACAGATTTAGTACTGTAACAGTTAATATTAATTCACTCAAATTGTTTTTACTTTTCATTATTTCACAACTATTGTTCATCTTCTATATTAAAAGCTGTAATGCCAAGTGTTGTTGGGTTTGAAGTTTTGTGTAAAGTCTCTTGGTTTTTTATATCGGTTTAAAAGACAAAACCGTAAACAACATTGTTTTTGAATAATTTTTATTAAAGTAAAATACTTGTTAAACAACTTCTATAGAAAGTATTCCAAGATTCATCTTATCTGAGTATCTTTTCCCATAATCTCTTTCAGTTGATCTAAATCACAATAAATGGAAACCAAAGCTTTGTTTCATACCTCATACACTTGATAAAATCATACTATCTATTAAAAAAACAAAGCAAGCTTGAAGCGAAAAATTCACTTTGAAAAAGAAGTTAATACAAAAAATACAACAACAAATGTGAACAGTATAATAAAAATACATTCAAAAAGTTATTACAGAAAAAAAACATTTGATATTGTCATTTGCTAGTTAGTATTTATATAGGGCATTGGCAATTTAATAGCATCTTTGGACTTGCTTGTTCTATTTTAAATGCAATTTTTTTAATACCCTAATGCCATTTTAAATAAGTTAAATTAAAAAAAAAATCAAATTAAAAAAAAACTGGTTTAAAGGCCATCATAGTTTGTCATATTCTGGATACCCCTAAATTGTATCCAGTTGTCATGAATACTTTTAAAAAAATATTGCTGTAAAAGTTCACAGAAGTCTATAGTAATGGTGATGTCAGCATTCAAACAATATAAAAAGAAACACAAAAGGTAAAAGAAAACTTGTGTAGGATGTGGCTAGTTGCATGAAAATTGTACAAAAGATGGTGTAAATTTGTTCACTTTTAAGTCTCTTCATCTTGATCTTATGTTTATTAAAAAGTCAGTTTTTAAAAAAGCATACCATTTTCAAAATAACGTACATTTGACTTTTTTATTTATATTTTTGTCTAGTAATTATTAGCTCCAAGTGAACAGTTACTCTTTTAATTCATTAAAAATGAAAGACAATACTTAAAAACATGGCCACTAAAGCCTAAAGAGATCAATCATTCATTGACAGTATACCAGAAGATAGACAGTAAAGGGAGGGAAGTTTACATGGATATGTTACCATACAAAGTAATTTACTGGAACAGCTTTACTTTAATAAATAAAAACTTGGAATAGGTAAATAAATCTTTTCCTGTAAAAATGTTAATCAAACACACACAGAAGCTTATTAAGTTAAAATATTTACAGCTTATAACATTTTAAATAAAGTTTAACTTGACTACACAGAAAAGCAACAAGAAAGAGCACAAAAATGGTTTGATTTAAATAAAGTATCATCACAATAACCAACTTCCTATGCACACAAATTTGGTCCACTTTATTCGACATTTATCAAGTTTGGCTAATTAGGGAATGGAATAGAATTTGCATCTCTTCCCTCTGGAAATGTTTTTAAAAAAACCATGAAATTTTAAAAAATTGTCTTTTTCTTATAAAATATTTTCTTTAAAATTTTTAAGTTAAGTAATTGTATTGAATTTTTTGTAGCCTTTCATAAGTTTAGTGACTTAAACTACAGAAAAATAATATTAAAGAAGAAATAATTCCACTACATAGAGAACAATAACATATCTTTCAACTTTTCATACTGGAAATTGGATTTCATAATAAATAAAAATGATCACAACTTAGAACACAGATATATGTAAAACATGTATATAACAGAAAATGAAATAATATCTTACGTTAATTTAAAGTAAATATGTTTTGTAGCAAAGTATTATACAACTTCTTATAATGTTATTTTTATGCATCCAAATGATAGTTTCATGAGAAGTTAATTAAATGTTTACTTAATCATTTGTACAGCGTTGACAGATTACACCCAAATAAATTTTTTTATTGTTTTTAAGCTTTGTCCCAAAATAAAGCTATTGAGTGTCTTAATGTTTATATATTTTAGCATAAATAAAATCTTATTTATAAAAAAAAACACTTGAGCAATCAATTGAAACAAAGTACATACATAACAAAGTAGTGATTAAAGTTTCAAGTACAGATTACAACTTGTTTCAAATCTCAACAGGATGAATGTAGGCTGTGGTTCAAAGCTTCTGATAAAACTGTGTCTGGTTATAGTTATAGTCAATAAGGCACTAAGAAAAGAGATGTGGTTTCATTTCATTAAATCTAAAACTTACTCCAGACTTAAATCTTGTACTTGTTCCAAACTGAATTTAAACCTAAACTTGTCCATCTACACTTATTATAAATAACACAACTAAACGATCACTTATCTCATTACTTGACCAAATACGGAACCAAATCCCCATCATAGTCCAATTGTTTCACACCCTGTTATCCTTAAAACAAATTCTTTTACACAAGTTTTTAAAATAACAAATTAATCATTTTCACTAAATCTACCAATTTGTTGTTGGTATAAAGTGTAATTTGAAAATAATTTTTTTAATATATAAAGAGCTGCGATAAAAGTTTTAACATATTTTGAGAAATTTATGAATACCAAAATATATGATGCTACCAAACTTTTTCTTAGTAACAAGTTTAAATTCGTAACATAAGAGCCACATTCAAAATTCATTCTATAGCTCTCCTACAATAAAGTTAGACCACAGACCTACTCCATAGCAAAAATTAACAAGGGAGGCTAGCCACAAGGTCAACATTAAAATTAACAAGGGAGGCTAGTCATAAGGTCAACATTAAAATTAACAAGGGAGGCTAGTCATAAAAAAAGCCAACATTAAAGATAACAAAAGGGGGCATTTACAAAGCCAACATTTAAAAAAAAACAAGCACTAAAGATGGAAAATATACCACAGCACTTAAAAAATTAAAGTTATCACTATGCTTCACAATTGATACAGGCCATTGCAAAGCTGATTTGAGTATTGTAAAGCATGTAAATCATAGAATGCCCACTTCCATATATTGACTGGATGGTTGGTTGAGCTAGCATGAAGTGAGAACCTCTGAATAAACTGATGAAAATATATATAAAAAAATGTATGGCGCTCATTGTAAAGCAATCTCTATTTCAATCAAAGCCATGACTGATATTATTTAGATATTTTGCTCTCAATACAACATGTACACATGGAATGGTTGTCAAAATGCACTAAAAACTCCAGTAGACAAATTATTTCTTGTAATTTTTTCAATAATTTCTGCATTTTAATCAGATACTATTCTAAATCTAGAAAATAGCTAGAACTTTACATTTCATATAATAAAACTTGGCTTAAAATACTACTTTATTTATATTAAAATAAAATAAAATAGTCTTTCGTAAATGAAAAAAAAAAATTGTGATCATAACATATGAAGATATTGGATAGGAAGGATAATGTCTAGCGTCCTTTACCTCCTGAACAAAGTTGGATACCCATCAGGACAGGACAGACCCTGCCCTATACCCATCTGACCCACAGGGCCGGTCTAATAAATATTTGATACTTTTAAGACAGTTCTAGCAGTAAAAAAATTAAACCATTAAAAATAAGCACAGATTAGAACACTGAAACAACATTGAGTGCTCTTAGTTGTCACAGAGATGTATTTGCTGACAATGAAAAACTTCATAACCAAATCTACTGGTTTTATGGACATTTATAAACATCTAAAAGTAGATGACAAAAAAAACAGAGATTTCAACTAATAGGTTAGCTTGCGTCAATCTGTTTTGTCCCCATCACACGGACTCTGTAGCGGAGGGTGTTCTTTATCCAGGAAATTCCTGAGGAGCTGTATCCTGTCTGACATGACACCAGCTGCCCCAAGCTGATAAGCTCTTTCAAAGTCTTTTTCACGGTTCAGTACCCACAAGTACGTCTGCTGACACAAAGTCATTCAAAGAGTTTAGAAGTGCAGGTTTGGATACATAAAAACAATTGGCCCTTATCTAAAGTAAATTAAATAACAAGGAGTGAGCACAGTTTTACACAATGTTTCAGTCAAAAAAGGAAGTTTTAAGGCATATTTCTAAATCAAATCTGGCTCGAAATCATCACAACTCAAAATATTGAAATTTCTATAGATTTATTATATGCCCTAAAATTTAGATGTCTTGATAAGTTTAGAGGATCAAACTGAATAAGAACACAAACATATGTCTTAAAACCTTAGCAAAATAATGCAACTATTTGTTTCAGAAATTTTAGCCAAACACTTTTATCATGAAAACTGAAATCAGCAATCAATGTTGATCAACTTTGGTATAACATACAATTACAAGATTGACAACACAGTTTTTATCAATCATGCTAGTATCATAAGTATTGACTACTTCCTTTATTTATTTATTTTTTTATTAAGACTTTTTCTGGAAAATCCAGCTTTGTAATTTATTTCTGATGAGCATTTAAAAAAAATGTTTGTGATATTTAATATTTAGGCCTTTTGTATAAACTTTTTTAGAAAACAATTGACTGTAAAAAGATGCTGATATATTGTATATTGTTTTAAAACATGTTTTAAACTATATAAATTACCTGAATCCCTCTTTCATCTAAATGCTTGATTAATGATGGTCTCATTAACAGTCTTATATAATAAAATCAAAAGAATTTCAAAATGAGATGAATGTGACAAAACAGTACAAATATACATTTCAATACATTAATTAGCTAATTGACTTCCTAAATTTTAAATAAACTGTATATCATAACTTGCAATTAATTTCATGAAGATATTTAACAAAAACACAAAACAATTCTATAGAAAAGCTAAAGCCAAAACTTACTTGTCCATTAGCCAAAAAAACATTTTTGCCTTTGATCCAAGTTCTCGCTGTAGCAATTCATTTCTGAGGGAAATAAAAAAAATTAAATTAATACAACTTTTAAAAATCTTATTTTCATATTAAAATATGTTTCACAGTTTTAAATGATCATTTTAAACTATACCAAATTATTAAATGTTGTTGATTATTAACCATGTTCAGATTATTATTTATGTAAATGAATGGTAAAATGAAATGGTTAAATTTATATCACAACAAATCTACAAAACCTGGTAGCAAAGTTCCCCCAACAAAAACAACTCACGCATCCAGCATGATTCCAGGTACAACAACCTCTAAAAGGGATTCCTTAATGTGGACAAATGGTAGCAGCCCAGTCCAGAACAGGACCATAAGGACTATCACTCTTTTCAAAGAAAATATTAGAGGCACCTTTGGATTCTGAAAGGAAAAAAAAACCTAATCTATAATGATTTTTTATGTTTTTATAAATCTGATTTTTTACCTTTTTAAAATGACATGTATAGCTAAAAGATACCTTATTTTTAAAATTAACTACACTGATTAAAAAGAAAAAGTGAAATGTAAGGAAAAAGATATGAATCAAACTCTGACCAATGCATAAAGCTTCTGGCAGACTTCATCAGATCTGTTTCCCCAGGCTGTGAGCTCTTCTCTGTCATACTTTATTATAAGTTCATTGACCTGAAATGTAAACAACAAAAATATAATCACTGAACATGACCTGCAAACACCAAAAACCCCATGCATTTAAAATATTATTTTCTGGATCGATCTTCCACTTTTTAAAAGAATAAAATCCTAATTAAACATAATTATAGCAACATACCTTTCTCATTAGCAAATCATTATCTACTTTTATGTCAATATTAATGGGCATGTTGGGGAATTCTCGAAATACGTCTTCTAGAAGAGGAATCTTGTGGTCACAACCCTCTCCATGTAATGCTATAAATTAAAAATGAACAATTAAGACAAATATTTTTTTTCCTACAACAAAAATAATCATAATCAACGAGAAATAAATAAAGCTATTTACATTATTATCGTACAACAAAATTTATAAAAATAAAACGTTACATGACCTATTTTTTTCTGCTATGACAAAAATAAGTGTTACCCTTTCAGACCTGGTGTACCAAAGGGCAGATGAAGTAGAGTTTATCTGTTTCTGTGAGCTCGGCATATGAAGGGATAGTGTGGTCCAATACTATGCCCAGCAGCCTTTACTTTTGTTAATGTTATTCAAGGACCCATTAGAGCAGGGTGGACTTCGGGAGGTCTTACGGACTCAAACCCAAAA
This sequence comes from Physella acuta, assembly GCF_028476545.2. Lineage (NCBI taxonomy): Eukaryota > Metazoa > Mollusca > Gastropoda > Physidae > Physella > Physella acuta. The sequence continues at coordinate 229,786 of NW_026731642.1, forward strand.
CCTGATGGCGAGACTTTTGGGCTAGCAGACATGGACTTTACCAACACCTGACAATGCCATCTCGTATAAAAAGATATCTTACAAAAATGACCACGCCATGTTTTCATTAATTTACTTTGTTTCAGGGTCCATGGTAAACATACATCATACATTCATATAGTTTTTTGCTAAATCTGAACCAGTGAAGATTGTTTCATTAAGTTCAAATTGTTTTCAATAAAAAAATCATAACTCATATCTTGAGTATGGCCTGTTTGTCACATATTTCTTACACCATATTTGTAATGGGAACTAACTCTAGCAGCAGCCTAGTGAACAAAACATGGCAGAGAACCACTGCCAGTTAACAATTAGTCTGTAGTGTGTCACTGTTATAAGGGAATAGAGGTTTTGGACAACAGCCATTTTAAAAACATATTCCCTTTCCTTTTTTTAAAGAAAAAATACATTTTCTTAGCAACTGATTCATTTAGATAATTGAACTTTACAGTCAGATGTAAGCTGAGTGTAGTTATCAAATGTATTTGAATGATACAATTTTTTTAAAATTCAAGCAATACATTTTATTAGTAAGCCTTTAACTAGTAGATTTACTTACAGTAATAGAAGTCAACTGGTACAGCATTCATCATAGGTGGTAGGTCCTTTCAAAAGAAAGCAATAATAAATGTAAATATATTTTGAAGTCACTGGTATTTTGTATTATTGCTTCAGTTGAACAGAAGGATTTTGGGTCAATATGGTAAGGGGAATTGTGCATCAGGTGATTAGTATTAAAGTAAAAATAAAGAAAGTAAAGCCATCCACCCCCCCACCCCCCCGATATCCCACTGAGCAGATGAAGCAGAGCTGACCAATTACTGTGAACCTGACATGTAAATGAAATTGTGAGGTAAGAACTCTACCAAGCTGAATTCACTCAAACATTTACTTTCACAATAGCATACAGTCTACCACTCAACTATTTACTCCCATAAAACATAAGTTTAGCTTAGCAAAAAGGATCAAGCTTAAGATCCCCCACCTTGTAGGTAGTTTCTGAGATTAAAACATCCACCCCACACGTCCGCGTCAAGACGTCATCATGTGACACAACCACCTGGTCATCCTTGGTCAGCTGGCAGTCTATCTCCAGCATATCTGTGCCCACTTCAACAGCACTAGATACAGATGTTACGGATACATGACAGGTTATGCCCCCTGATTGGGGTGGACTAGATGTACTAAACGATATGGCACGAATTTCCGTTGTTACAACATGTTCATTTCAAACTACTCATACAGATTTTAATAAACAAGTATGCTTTTAAATAAGATAGAGGTTTTATGAAATTAATATTCTGTTGCGGGCTTTTATTTTTTATTTCGTCTCATTTATGCTAAAACTGGCTAACTTAAAGCTGTTAATTAATTCTTCTTAATAAGACAATTTTAAACTTACTGTTTGAAAGCTTCCATTGTGTTTTCAATTCTTTCTGCTGCACCTGATGGTTTAAAAAAAGTTCAATCTTCAAACAAATCTAGTAAGAAACTCTGAATAAATTTTTAAAGATTGATAAAATCTTTGCTAAGCTAGTGTAGTTTTATTTTGTTTAATTTGATAGATGAAATAAGCCCTATACAATAAAAATGTTGATGTTAAAAATGTTCTAGAATATTTTGGCACTAAAAAAATTTATGAAAAATCATTTTCTTTAAATGACTTAAGTTTTTTATTTGAGAAATATGATAAATTATTTTGTTTTCAAAATATACATTTGCCACTGGATCTAGTTGTCCATTCAACATAAAATAATTAAATTTTTAATGATAAGACACTCTCATAATCCTAAAAGCTGGATATGCAAAAATGATTCATTGGTTTAATTACAGTTGGATTTAGGGTTAGTGTTTGGGTCAGAAGTGGGTTCACAGAGATGGTTATGGATAGTTAGAAAATTGTGGTTGAATAATGTTTAGAGATTAAACCACACACAAATACATATGCAAGAATTTATCAATGGGAAAATATTTTGAAGATTCAGGTGAATCAGAAGAATAAAGAGACATTCATAATTAATACAACCTTACACTAATTAAAATGGAAATAAATTACGTGACTTACCACCTCTATGGCTTATGTGTTTAGCTCGAAACTTGAGGCATTTTTTTCGATGAAAAAGTTTGGGGTATTTCAACAGTAACATGGAAGTTAAAATATATCCACCGACTATAACAAACAACACCATGATGATAAGAGGAACCAGTCAACTATGTAAAAGGCTAACACTGTCAAATTTTGTGAATTTGCCCCTTTTCAACTGGATAATCTGAAAATAAAATGTTTTTATTTTTTAAAGAATATAAGCTTATAACTAAGCATCCCTTGGAAATAATGTATTTTATAGCCTTTGCATTTATACTGTGGTAAAAAGACAGTGTGATTGGGGTTTCTTTTAATGCCAGTGATGAGTTTGTGATGGTTAATCGTATTACGTGCATACAATGAATGAATGGCAATGATTTCACAAATAGATTTATTTCCACACATAAGGAAAACACAGGCTCATCTTCATACAGCTACTCTATCCTATTCCCTACCAACAACTACATCACATTCTTACTTATTACATCCTCTCAATTTCAAATGTACTAAGCATTATCTAGCACAGCAATCTCAAGTCCCACTATCAATTCTAACTCTAAAATATCCTTTGTTCTATCCTGCCTAACCTAACCTAAGTCTAGAGTAGTGAATGAGTGAAGGGGGTGAAAGGGATGAATGCTGTTTGTATGTAGTAGCCTGTCCCTTCCCCTAGTGTATACCACTAGTGTCTTAAGCCATCTGTCATAATCTGTTTGTCTTATGTGTTGCGTAACACACAGGATAACCCGTAAAGCGTTGTCCGTGTGTTCACAACATTTGGTCACATGTGTCAATAATTCAAACATGAGTCAATATATATATATAGATCTATTTACATATGCCATGGCAGTAAAGTTCATGACTTGTGTTAGGTTTGTTTATGGTACCATTACTATCAAAGTCAACTTTAAAAAAGAAACTATATTAGTTATGTCCCAAAAAAATATTAGATACAACTTCTGAAGACCCTTACACTGGCATTACATATATGTTATAACATTTCTACGTTCTAGCCCCCCCCCCCCCCCCAAACCACAATTTAGCATTGCAAAACCTGCAACTTAAGGGAATGACATATATATAGTATATAGATCTAGGCCCTAGGCCTATATATATAAAAAATAAAAGGCAAAACAAAAGACAATGCATGACATGATGATGAGCGTATTTATTTAGTAGGCCTATATTATAATTTAGGTAATATTTACTATTTAAAAATTTAAGATTAAGACTTAGTCATCATTTTAAATTTCAATCATACTCATATTCTTACTCTACTCTTAGTCTTACACTACAACACTCTTACACTACTTTAGTCTTACGCTTCTTACACTTACTCTTACTCGTCTTAGACTACCACTCATCTACTGTTGGGATTGTAGAGTCGCTCAAAATATAGAATAGATCTAATGTAATATAATATATAGATATGAAGTAGATTCTATTGTGTAGACCTGTCAATAATTTATAATAATGCGATTAATGAACTTTATTTCCCTGACACCAACAAATGTAAAAATGAATCATTCAATGTAGGCTTGCAGAAAATTAAAAATATGCAAACGGTTTCCGACCCTGGAGTTTGTTTTGTACACAAACCGAACAATGCTCGATTACTTTGTACTTCGTACTAGATCTAGATCTAGGCCAACCTTTGGTTCTTTTCTTCAGGAGTCCACACATATTTCAAAACTGAGCAATTTTACATTAAACTTTTATCCACGCAATTTTGCTATCCCCCCCCTCCCGAAGCACGTCTACCGCAACTCCTCAACGAAAAAGAATTTATCTACAAAATGTATACTTTTTTAAACCAGTGGACGTGCTTCGGGGGGAGGGGGGGGGGATGATAATGAGAAATGCCTGAAAGAAACTCTGATCCTGATACGCCAGAATATATGTATTCTTATGACTTAAGTCCATCAAAATACGATTAATTAAATTTACTACACTATTCATCCAATCCTTGTATGTTCTAAAATATGCATGGTGATTTAATATTGTATATAACATGGTTATACACCGCCACCTTTCCCAATATAACACAACGTAACAAAAATTTACAAACCACCCACCAAACCATTTGTGACAGTTATATAGCCGATCACGTATGACATGTATTTCTGCAATTTAATGTTGATGCAGGTTAGGTAGTATAATAGTTTCAGAGGCGTAGCGAGGGGGGGGGGGACATATGTCAACCTTAGGGGGCGCCAAAATGGATTGGAAAAATAAATTGAAAGCTTGATGGGGGGGGGGAGTGCAAATCGAAAGTTTGAGGGGGTGCAAATAGAAATCTTGAGGAGGGGGGTGCAAATCGAAAGTTTGTCCCCGGGCGCCGGGAAGGGTCGCTACGCCTCTGAATAGTTTATATGCCTAAAGCTGATACGATTTTGCCGACAATAAATAAATAACTTAAAAAAAAATGGCTAAACATTCATCAATGATAGAAGTCATTATTTAGGCGACAATCGGGGGTTTATCCATACAATCGCATGTTTTTCCGGTTGCACCCAAGACAAATGGGACAGATGAAGTAGAGTTTTCAATGACCTCGGTCTCGGTATACAGCACTATGCCAGCCGTCTTTGCTTCCCTAACATGAGTCAGGTACTCATCAGGGCTGGATGTACTGGGGAGGGGGCGTCATACAGACTTAAAAAATTGAGCTTTGGGTGCAGTTAAAGCTCTAACATCCGACTACCGCCCCCCCCTTTCCCCTTCTTAAATAATAATATCCTTCGTTCCATTTTTTAAAACCCCCGAGGATTGTCCTCAAACATAATTTCAATAGACAAGATGTAGATCTAGTAATTTAAAAAAAAAATTAATGTCTCTTATGATTGGGTCCATGCTTTGAAAACAATTTTTATTCTCATATAAACCATAAACGTAAATGTAAAATATATAAATAATTATGGTTTAGGCCTAGATTTAGATCTAGATCTAGGCCTAATTAGTAATTATCGGGAATTAGACCTTATATTTTTGGATTATTAAAATTTCAAGTAGCCTGATCACAAGTTACGAAACAAATATGTGTACCGATCACCCGTACACAAGACATTACTGATACTGATTACAACTTGCCCTAGAATCCAGTTGTCCCAGTGACCTAGACTAGAGTCTAGTTCTTGTCAGGTAGCCGAGTCCACGAACTAGGCCATATAATCCATATATATAAATGTATCCAGTCGGTCTATTATTATTTATTATTATTTATAATATTTATTGCTCTAGCCTATACTTAAACTACCCTCCCCTACTCCTATTCCTAGACTGAGATATATTCTATAGATCTAGATCTATATAGATCTAGTATATAGATTTCTAGGTAATCTATCGTTTTAGGTACGTAAAATCGCCCGCGACTTGTAATGTGAAAAACAGGTGACTCCTTACATTTTAATAATTATTTCACATTTTGAGGAGGATTTATGTTTTTTAAAATACAAAAATGTTTCCATGTTTCATTTATGTACCTGTTTTTAAGCAGTTTAATTAAAACTTTTCAGTAATAAATGAACACCAGCGATGTTTCCAACAGATGCAACCATGCTCATTTATTATAGCAGCCATCTTGTGAAAGTTTTATTTTTATAGACTTATAGCGCCAGATTCAGGCGGAAGTCACTCTATTTTACAAATGGCTGCTGTTTATATAGCAAATCTTGCTTGCAGACATTGCTGTTTAAAGTTAATTTCTGGCCTATATTGATATATTTAGCCAATGATTTAGGTTTATTATTCATTTATCTATAATATTTGACAAAAACATATCACAATACACTTCTATTACAGCCTTGACAATGAGGTAACGTTTTCGTACATTAATAGCCGCGGGCGATTTTACGTACCCAAAACGATAGATTACCGATTTCTAGATCTATATTATAAATATAATTAATAAATTAATAATTATATAATAATAATTATAATTATAGTCTATATAGATCTATCTAGATCTAGATCTAGAATCTAGCTTGGATGATTGTTTCACTGTCTGACAATCACAGTTTCGTCCGGCCAAAGGTCTGCGTTGTAACGTGAAGTCTAAAAATAAAATGTCAACATAAAAAATTCACTTTGACGTACATCTATAGATTTTTAGATCTAGCAGAAAGAGGCCTAGAATCTACTTAATTTAAAATAAATTTAAATTTAAATAGTAGGCCTAGTCATAGTATTATGAGTATAGTATAAGACTATAAATAAGTAGACTAGTTTGATAGTTTGGCCTAGAAATCATTAATCAATTAATCTAGCCCTGCCCTAACACTAGGATCAGGGCCCAATCAATAAGTGAAAAGTGAGTAAGAACTTGATTTCTAGATCTAGGTTCTAGATTAAATTTGATCAAGATATTCTAAATAAATAGGGTCTAATTACCAATTAATTAAATAGACCCTGGCCTATACACTATAGTCTATAGATAGAGCTATATGCCTAATTTTAATAAACTAGCAAGCCCGTCCACATGCATTGCAGCGTTAATCACTGTTCGTAATAGTGAGTTAGAACACACTTCAACGACCGCCCAGGTGTCAGGGACATCTAGGGGCGCTCTCGTGAACCCCAAGTTATACTACCGCAAGGGCACCCCATACGGCCCCTGGCTTGGTTTAATCATTGTATGTCGCGTGCCACTGTGTCATTATTGTAGGATGCTCCTTAAAACTAAGGTAGGTGCCTTAGAGCTCACCTGATAGTGCGGGGTGCCGGCGGACGTGTCTGATTCAATTTAATAAACAACTATCATACTACGTTTTATCCATATTCTATTGCACTCTTTGAAATGAACGTAGGCGCCATAGCGCTCATGGGAGAGCCTGGGGCACCGGAGAATGCACCTGATTTGATATAGTCAACGACTATTGTTGCCCATTGTGTCTTTAGTGTAAAGCCTTTTTTAAAACCAATGTGGGTGCCATAGTGCTCACAGGGGAGCCCGGGTCGCCTTGGGTAATGCAATCGCATGGGCGCCTGTGGCTGCATATGCTGCAGTTTTACCGCAGAATATAGTACAACCTCTTATCTGCTATGCAGGATGCCATTTTATTAATGGATATCAAGTGCTAAGATAGCCGCTCTGGAACTCTGGGTGCCAAACTGTGTATTGACAAAAATGGCACTCTCCCAGGCACCACCCATAAGAAATTTTATATTTAGTAGAATCCTTCTCTGTTGTAATTTCATCCACTCCCCAAAACTTCATCGCACCCGGGGCGCCACCCATGCGAATTAAATTTTTCCAGATACCCCCCTAGGAGTATTCTCAACAACTTCCTAAAGTTTCATGGCGATCAGATGAAAGGTTTAGTAATGCATAAAAGACATACAAACAAACAGACAGACTGACAAACATATATTGCTTTATATTTATATAAAGTATATCAGACTTATAGGTCCTAGACTAGGTAAATCTAGCTAGATCTACAATATGAATACAATTTTAATGACTTACTCTGTATGTGTCTGTAACTATAATTATTTATTATACAGGGGACAGGTGTTACCAGAATAGCAGATTGTCTCCCCCCCCCCCCCCCCCCCCCCACTTTCGCTGGTTCATGCTTGTCTCTATCAACCGTTGGTAAAATGAATTAAGCCAAAAGCATTGAGGCCTTTAATGTAGTAGCTCACACTTTATTATAGGCTTACAATATAGTCTAATCATATAGGTAAGTTCACTTTGACAAAATTATAATTAACTTTTTGATTGTTCAAACATATATAAAATTGGGACTGTGTTGCCAAATTGTATAGCTTATGACTGCTAACCCAAAAGTCACAAGTTTGAAGGCTGAGTTTATCCAGCTCTGGTGGGTACCTGACTCATGTTAAGGAAACAAGAGACTTTGCATAGGGCTGACCACATATCTCCTTGTATGATGAGGTAATTGAAACAGATGAACTCTACTTCATCTACCCTAGACACGAACAGGAAAATATGATGATGTATACAGTAGGCCTTTATGCACTTAGTATAATTAACTAGCCACAGTATTATATATCATAGAACTGTAACTCAAATTTCAAATGACAATTTAGTAATCAATAAAGTTTAAATTAGATCTCTGGTTACTAGATCTAGGCCCTTCATAAAGTGTCAAATTACATGAATTAAAACAGCACTCTCATATTTTTGTTAAAATGCATTTTTTTTTTAAAATCTGGGAAACCTCATAAAAGCTAATTTTAAAGGTTTTATCAACATCTGAAGATATTTTTAGATTTTGGACTTTGACCCTTTGCATCTCATGTAGATTTTGAACTGTCTTTGATTATCTAAATCTTTGCCTTGTGGCTTATGTGTGTATCTCTTTCTGATTAGGCTGTTGCTGTAGTGTTTTGTCAGGTTATTATTTTATTTAGATTTTTGTGTGTGTGTAAATATTTTAATAATTAGACTCTACATGTTAGTAGAAGATAGCAGTAATTATAAAAAAAAATAATTTGCTAAACTCTTACATTTTTTTTTTAAAAAAAAGTCTAAAAAATAATATTAATATACAGTGTTTTTTGTTACATTTTATTATTTTTTGACAATGTAAACATTTATATCTGCAGTTCTTTGAAGACTTAAAGAACATCAGTGCAACAGAAGCAATGATGGCTGCTTTGATAACATTGGTGTTTGTTCTCTTGGGCCTCATAGGGGCTTTTGTCTGTGGATTTTTTCTACTGTTTTACATCTATCCACACCATATTGTTTCCTATGGTTTTATGTAAGTAGTGTTGTAAATAACGTTAAATAATTATTGTAAACATTAAGGATTAGGTATGTGAAAAGTATTATTTTATATTTAAATAACACAGTATTGTTGTGTACATGGCTCTTATGTCATAGTTGTGATATCATAAAACATAAGGTTATACATTATTTTAAATGATCATTATAATATTACAGGCTTAAATGAAAAATATTTTAATATAGATACCACTCACAAAAATCGTGTTTAGGGACGTCAGCTGTATGTTACATAATTATATAGGTATGGTGTATGAGTCACTGGCTTAAATCATGTATCTCTGCATTAGACCAATAAGTCCAACCTAGGAACCAGATAGGTATTTTTTCAAGGGGGGGGGGGGTCTCAAAATACAAATTCCATATATTCTCTGATGATTTTTAAGATTTAAAATATTTATTTTATGACATACTGTTTTGTAATGATAAATTGATAAATGTTAAGCATGATGAGCAACATTGGACACTATATAAATGCGGAGTCTGTAGGGTTAACCAACATACACTAGTGAAAATTAGACCTATGTATACAAGTAAAAATCATACTAAAATCCAAATTCTACTGTTGTTCACTAACTAAATCAGGGTAATCGTTTTTGTTTTTCAGGTTTAGAAGATACCTCGCGGGCATGAAAATAAAATTTGTGAAACATAGTGGTGGAACTTTGTGTTATGCTGAGAAAAATGTTCCGCAGCCTGACAAGTTGTCCATTGTTTTTGTACATGGGTTTTCATCCTCTAAGGACCAATGGATTCCATGTTTTAAAGTATTTATCGCTATTTTATTTTTTCATTGGCTTTATTACATTTCAAACAAATTTCCTATAACATGACAATCTATTTCTTTGATGTTAAAGCAATATTTTTTTAACTTGACATTGCAGCTTAATTTTTTTTTCCTATCCAGTTACATCATGTTTTTTTTAAAATTAAAGTTTCGGTAAATTTTCCTATACATTACAACATTCTCTTGTTGGACATTGGAACACATAATTATGTTTATTCCATGACATCTACAACATTAATGTTTTGAAAGACATTATTTCTTGTCACTCTTTCTCTGAGATAGTTTTTTTTTTTTTATTGGCAGGGGCTTCCCAAAGATCTCCATATGCTTGCTCTTGATCTGCCTGGGCATGGAGCTTCGTCTACCCCTGATGAAGATATTGAGCTAGGGCTAGAGTATGTTGTGGAGACTTTGAACACTGTAAGTCAAATGAAGTGGATATTACATATGGGTCTGGGATCTTTTGGATTAAGTCAAATGTAGTGGATAATTTAGGTTGTCAATGGTAGGGGGTCTTTTAGATTAAGTCAAATGTAGTGGATAATTTAGGTTGCCAATGGTAGGGGGTCTTTTAGATTAAGTCAAATGTAGTGGATAATTTAGGTTGTCAATGGTAGGGGGTCTTTTAGATTAAGTCAAATGTAGTGGATAATTTAGGTTGTCAATGGTAGGGGGTCTTTTAGATTAAGTCAAATGTAGTGGATAGTTAATTTAGGGGGTCTTTTAGTTAAAGTAGAATGTAGGGGATAATTTAGGTTGTGAAAGTTAGGGGGTCTTTTAGATTAAGTCAAATGTAGGGGATCTTTTAGATCAGGTCTAGGGTAGGGGATCTTTTAGATATTGTCTAAGGGAGGGGGTCTTTTAGATATTGTCTAAGGTAAGGGGTCTTTTAGATATTGTCTAATGTAGGGGGTCTTTTAGATATTACGAACACAGTAAAGTCAAATATACTGATTATTTTAAATTAAGTAAAATGTATTGACATTTTAAACACACACATAAACAAATGCAATCAATAACACAAATATTTTATTCCTGATCGGGATAGTTAAATATAATTATTACAACTCGGCTAGTTACATTTAGTGAAATAAAATTATAATAACTGGACCATTTTCATTCAATAAGAGAAAACATTTAGTTTTGTTGTGACATAAAAATCTAGTCAACACACAATGATCAAGTTTTTTAATAATGCATTTTACTGCAAGCTTGACTGACTGCTGCCTGGTGCCTAATTGCCATTTGTTGATGTTCTCTACACAGTTCTTAAAGCTGGTAGGATTGGAAAACAAGCAGATTCACTTAGTTGGGTCATCACTAGGTGGCGCTATTGCTGGTCTGTATACAGCGCATCACCCAGAGAAGGTGGCCAAACTGACCTTGGTGTGTCCAGCAAGTAGGTCATTACGTCAATTTTAAAAATAATTTGATACTATGACTGCGAGTTATTTGGTGGTTTCAGTGTAGATGCACTAGTTGGTTTGAAGTTTACCATGTACCTTGGTTGTTACAATGGAGACCCCAAGTAAAAAGTAACTTTCCCTTTGGTTGTTACAGTGGAGACCCCAGTAGATAGTAACTTTCCCTTTGGTTGTTACATTGGAGACCCCAGTAGATAGTAACTTTGTCCTTTGTTACAGTGGAGACCCCAGTAGACTGTGTCCTTTGTTACAGTGGAGACCCCAGTAGAAAGTAACTTTGCCATTTGTTACAATGGAGCCCCCAGTAGAAAGTAACTTTGCCTTTTGTTACAGTGGAGACCCCAGTAGACTGTGTCCTTTGTTACAGTGGAGACCCCAGTAGACTGTGTCCTTTGTTACAGTGGAGACCCCAGTAGAAAGTAACTTTGCCATTTGTTACAGTGGAGCCCCAAGTAGAAAGTAACTTTGCCCTTTGTTACAGTGGAGACCCCAGTAGACTGTGTCCTTTGTTACAGTGGAGACCCCAGTAAATAGTAATTTTGCGTTTGTTACAGTGGAGACCCCAGTAGACAGTAACTTTGCCTTTTGTTACAGTGCAGACCCCAGTAGACAGTAACTTTGCCTTTTGTTACAGTGCAGACCCCAGTAGAAAGTAACTTTGCCTTTTGTTACAGTGGAGACCCCAGTAGAAAGTAACTTTACCTTTTGTTACAATGGAGCCCCCAGTAGAAAGTAACTTTGCCTTTTGTTACAGTGCAGACCCCAGTAGAAAGTAACTTTGCCTTTTGTTACAGTGGAGACCCCAGTAGAAAGTAACTTTGCCATTTGTTACAGTGCAGACCCCAGTAGAAAGTAACTTTGCCTTTGGTTGTTACAGTGGAGACCCCAGTAGACAGTAACTTTGTCTTTGTTACAGTGCAGACCCCAGTAGAAAGTAACTTTGCCTTTTGTTACAGTGGAGACCCCAGTAGAAAGTAACTTTGTCCTTTGTTACAGTGGAGACCCCAGTAGACAGTAACTTTGCCTTTGGTTGTTACAGTGGAGACCCCAGTAGAAAGTAACTTTACCTTTTGTTACAGTGGAGACCCCAGTAGACAGTAACTTTGCCTTTTGTTACAGTGCAGACCCCAGTAGAAAGTAACTTTGCCTTTTGTTACAGTGGAGACCCCAGTAGAAAGTAACTTTGTCCTTTGTTACAGTGGAGACCCCAGTAGACAGTAACTTTGCCTTTGGTTGTTACAGTGGAGACCCCAGTAGAAAGTAACTTTACCTTTTGTTACAGTGGAGACCCCAGTAGACAGTAACTTTGCCTTTTGTTACAGTGCAGACCCCAGTAGAAAGTAACTTTGCCTTTTGTTACAGTGGAGACCCCAGTAGAAAGTAACTTTGCCTTTTGTTACAGTGGAGACCCCAGTAGAAAGTAACTTTGCCTTTGGTTGTTACAGTGGAGACCCCAGTAGAAAGTAACTTTACCTTTTGTTACAGTGGAGACCCCAGTAGACAGTAACTTTGCCTTTGGTTGTTACAGTGGAGACCCCAGTAGAAAGTAACTTTACCTTTTGTTACAGTGGAGACCCCAGTAGAAAGTAACTTTGCCTTTGGTTGTTACAGTGGAGACCCCAGTAGAAAGTAACTTTACCTTTTGTTACAGTGGAGACCCCAGTAGACAGTAACTTTGCCTTTGGTTGTTACAGTGGAGACCCCAGTAGAAAGTAACTTTACCTTTTGTTACAGTGGAGACCCCAGTAGAAAGTAACTTTGCCTTTTGTTACAGTGGAGACCCCAGTAGAAAGTAACTTTGCCTTTTGTTACAGTGGAGACCCCAGTAGACAGTAACTTTGTCTTTGGTTGTTACAGTGGAGACCCCAGTAGAAAGTAACTTTGCCCTTTGTTACAGTGGAGACCCCAGTAGAAAGTAACTTTGCCTTTGGTTGTTACAGTGGAGACCCCAGTAGAAAGTAACTTTACCTTTTGTTACAGTGGAGACCCCAGTAGACAGTAACTTTGCCTTTGGTTGTTACAGTGGAGACCCCAGTAGAAAGTAACTTTACCTTTTGTTACAGTGGAGACCCCAGTAGAAAGTAACTTTACCTTTTGTTACAGTGGAGACCCCAGTAGAAAGTAACTTTGCCCTTTGTTACAGTGGAGACCCCAGTAGAAAGTAACTTTGCCTTTTGTTACAGTGGAGACCCCAGTAGAAAGTAACTTTGCCCTCCAGCTGAAGCAAGCCATGGCTCTGGGCCCAGAAAACATTACCATAGACCACTGTGCTCTGCTAGCCTCTGATGTGAAGGGGATGAAGAACCTTTTCTCTCTCTGCTGTTACAATAAAAATATCACACGGGTAAATGACCAGGTGGGTGTTGTTTTTATAAAGATCACATGAAATTTTAGTATTGGATAGCTTGTATTCACACTCACACCCTTTTTTGCAACAATTAGCAAGGGAGGTCACCCTGTTATTTATGTTCTCACTTCCCAAGAGTGAAGTCACTTTGTTGTTTACTATGTTTTGTGTAGCATTAGCTTTTCCCCCGTAATTTTTGTAAATAGTAAAGTCATTTCAGGAGTTGGATTAAACTGATAGACCATACTGCTAGGGTTTATTTCACTACCAAAATTATCCTTTAAAAAAATTAGTGGATTTGATAGGTTATATCTGAAATATTCAGGACCTACAGAATGTAAATAAAACCTCATGTAGGAAAGATAACTTTGTTTAAGAACTACTCTCAAACTTGATTTCCTTTGTGATACTTTTCTGAATTTTTTTTTTTTAATCGTCAGATTTGCAAAGGGTTTCTCACACTGCGCATGCCTAAGCTGCCCTTTTTTTTGAGACGTAAGCAACTTTTAAAAAGATTTTTGAATGATTTCACATGTTTATCTCTGTCACAGGCTTTTCTCCTACCTATTTCATGGCACACACTCAAAAACAAAATCAACCCTTGTTCCTGGAATTTCCATAATTTTATTGGTTCATAAGAGCATCGCATTCACTCCCAGACATCGCCATGTTGTTCGCGCGCTATCTAACTGTCGCTTCCTTTCCTTTCGCGCATGCGCACACCCACACTATATTTTATATTTATCTTGCCTTTTTAAGACACACACTCGCAACATACATTCATATACATTTAACTGTTATAATCTCATTATTCTTTTAATTTAGAGAATTGTTATGATATTAAGGGTACATTTTTTTTGTTACACCAGTGTTCAAGTCTGTCATCTCTGAAGAACATCTGAATCTGCTGCTTAACGCAGCCCCAAACATTACCCCACCTACACAGGTGATATGGGGAGCCAATGATCAGGTAAGTTCCAGCCATTGATGGAGTGGGTTACAGATAATGATAGGGTAGGTTTCAGATAATGATGGGTTAGGTTCCAGATGATGGGGTAGGTTTCAGATGATGGGTTAGGTTTCAGATGATGGGGTAGGTTTCAGATGATGGGGTAGGTTACAGATAATGATGGGGTAGGTTAATGATGGGGTAGGTTACAGATAATGATGGGGTAGGTTACAGATAATGATGGGGTAGGTTTCAGATAATGATGGGGCAGGTTCCAGATGATGGGGTAGGTTACAGATAATGATGGGGTAGGTTACAGATAATGATGGGGCAGGTTCCAGATGATGGGGTAGGTTTCAGATGATGGGGTAGGTTACAGATAATGATGGGGTAGGTTAATGATGGGGTAGGTTACAGATAATGATGGGGTAGGTTACAGATAATGATGGGGTAGGTTTCAGATAATGATGGGGCAGGTTCCAGATGATGGGGTAGGTTACAGATAATGATGGGGTAGGTTACAGATAATGATGGGGCAGGTTCCAGATGATGGGGTAGGTTACAGATAATGATGGGGTAGGTTACAGATAATGATGGGGCAGGTTCCAGATGATGGGGTAGGTTACAGATAATGATGGGGTAGGTTCCAGATAATGATGGGGTAGGTTTCAGATAACGATGGGGTAGGTTTCAGATAACGTTGGGGTAGGTTTCAGATAATGATGGGGTAGGTTTTAGATAATGATGGGGTAGGTTTCAGATAATGATGGGGTAGGTTTCAGATAATGATGGGGTAGGTTACAGATGATGGGGTAGGTTACAGATAATGATGGGGTAGGTTTCAGATAATGATGGGGTAGGTTACAGATAATGATGGGGTTGGTTACAGATAATGATGGGGTAGGTTACAGATAATGATGGGGTAGGTTACAGATAATGATGGGGTAGGTTACAGATAATGATGGGGTAGGTTACAGATAATGATGGGGTAGGTTACAGATAATGATGGGGTAGGTTACAGATAATGATGGGGTAGGTTCCAGATAATGATGGGGTAGGTGACAGATAATGATGGGGTAGGTTACAGATAATGATGGGGTAGGTTACAGATAATGATGGGGTAGGTTCCAGATAATGATGGGGTAGGTTTCAGATAAAGATGGGGTAGGTTTCAGATAATGATAGGGTAGGCTACAGATAATGATGGGGTAGGTTCCAGATAATGATGGGGTAGGTTTCAGATAATGATAGGGTAGGTTACAGAAAATGATGGGGTAGGTTCCAGATAATGATGGGGTAGATTTCAGATAATGGGGGGGGGGTGGTTTTTTATTTTCTACCCAAATAAGTGTTACTAAGGCCATACAGTAAAAAACAATAAAAAAATAATATTTTGTCAAGTTAATTACTCTTGATTTTGGTTTAGGCTAGGAGTTTAAGTGTGTATATGAAAAATGTATTGTTTACATAAATCCCTTTCTGCAACGTACTACGTGTTTGATTCTTGTGATTTTATTGCTGAGATATGATTTTATTCTCATGTTTTGATTGCTGTGCTTTGATGGATGTTTTGGTTGACTTGATAATATTGGTGATAATATTGTTGATAATATTGTTGATAATATTGTTGATAATATTGTTGGTAATATTTTTGATAATATTGTTGATAATATTGTTGATAATATTGTTGATAATATTGTTGATAATATTGTTGATAATATTGTTGATAATATTGTTGATAATATTGTTGATAATATTGTTGATAATATTGTTGATAATATTGCTGAGATATGATCCATGTTCCCTTCAACCAGCTGATCAATGTGAGCGGGGCTGAACTGCTCAGGTCCCAGCTGCCCAACTGTCGGCACGTTGACATCATTGACAACTGCGGCCACGCCATTGACATGGATCGCCCTGGGGCTTTCAACAAACATCTACTTAAATTTGTGCTAGAGGATTGTAGTGATAAGAAAACTGATTGAGGATTGGACAATCAAAGAACACAGGATAATATAAAAATAAACAATGGCAAATATTTATATATTACATTTATTCATTAGAGAATTTTATTTCAGTTCTACAGTATGGTTTAAGTTTTTATATTGATATATTTTTTTTTCCGTTCAACTGATTGGTTAGTTTTTTTAAAAAATAAATATAAATTGTGCAATTGTTTGAAAGAACTAAATTCTAGTTTAGCTAATGGAAATTAAATAAATTTAAAAAATAGTTGAATCAAATTTGGCCTTACACAGTGTTGTTAACAGAGTATTTTAAAATGATTTTTTAAAAGAGAAAATCTGTCTAACAGGAATAAACAATGTTAAATTTTGTATTTTATTGTCAAAAGTAAAAAAAAAATATAACAGTAACAATATTATACTGATTTCATTACAAAATATCTACATATTTAAAAAAAAAATGTTTTGTTATAAGCATGTACAATCTGATGTTATAGTCTAATGGTGAATCTGAGCAGTTTGACCACCTATATATTGAACATTTATATTTTAATACAATGCAGACTTTGTAACCTGTTATTGTTGAGTCCATGTTACCATGGAATATTTACACACAAGGGGAATGATTTTAATGTACTGAATTTAAAAATAGGTTGGAATATATTTAAATGTAGGGATTTAAAAATAGAGTGGACTACTTATATTAAATAGGACACACATATTTTAATAAAAAAATTCTTATATTAAAGCCTTAAAAAAATCTATTTATCAGATTTTTATGTGGTGATTTAAAAAAAGAATATAAGACCAAATACCCCGGCTTGTTTTTTAATGTTTTATTTATAGATACCAAGACCTACATATTTATATTCCAGCAGCTATTTTTATCACTGAAGGAGCTGGGAAGGTTTATATTTAATATTGCAATCGTTATACCTTAGGTTCAAATCTTGTTATCCACTAATCAAGCTGTAAGCCTACAGTGTTTGGCTAATCGAGAAAATTAAATTTTTTTTATTTGCTTCTACATTACACTTGACTGTTGATTAAAACGTGATACTATTACATTCTTGGTGCATATTTATTTAGACGTTTCCCTGTTTATTTTATCCAACTTTTTGATTATTTTATTTACCTTACTTGTGTAAATAATTTGTATAAGATTTAATTAAATATTTTAATTAAAATGTTTTTGCAATAAAAATGCTCTTGCATAAAAAGCGTTGTATTTTTTAATCAGTTAATTATTCATTAAGTTACTAGCTAATGTGCTAGTTATCATTTTCAATTTTTTAATATTCTCCAAAATTTGCATCAACATAGATCTAGGTCTAAGAAAACTCTTGTAATTTTATCCCCATGAACTTTTTGATATTTAAAATAAATATGTGGAACAGTTGTAAGCAAATCGGGTGATTTACTCAGTGCTCAGACCTGTAACTATAAGTGCTACCCCCCCCCACCTAGCTCCGCCAGTGAGTATTTTATTTCTTTTCCTGGTTTCTGTTTTTATTTTACTCAGTCAAACCACGTGAGGTGTGGACATTAGGAAGAATTCTGGTGGGCCACCAACAACAGTGTAGGGATATTAGAAAAAAGTAGTCGGATATGGCTGCTTTTTTGTTATTTTTACTAGAGGGTTTGAACACTATAGTCGATGTCTCCACCCCCCCCCCCATGTGTGTCTGCTAGTTTTTGCTTACAGCATCCAAATATTCAGCACTCAGAAAGCACTTTATATCGTGTCATAAGCCATATCACCCCCCCCCCCCCCCCCATTTACACACCTAATCTCCCATTATCCAATATTGAACCATCAAACGTTGCTCATTAACAAGATAAAACTGCCCAGTGTTTCTTCCAGACTCTTCTCTCCGGGGGGGGGGGGCACTTGAAATTTTCGGGGGGGGGGGGCGGTAGACTTTCTTCGGGGGGGGGGGCGGACACTGTTAAAAAAATATATTTTCTATATAAATTATATAAATTTCATTTCGTTCGGGGGGGGGGGGGGGGCGGTAAAATTTTTTCGGGGGGCTTCGACCCCCCCGAAGAGATGCCTGGAAGAAACTCTGCTTACAATATAGTCTCTAAAGACGCGGGCCACCGAGAGTAGTCTTTAGACAGCTCGTGACCAGTTGTCATGGTGACGGCGGACGCAGGCAGAAACAGAAGGGCATGAGGTACACGCTCTCCACGCACTCGGCCTGTCCCCGGTACAGATTGAGCCTCAGGACGCTCCCCAACACACGATACACCCACGGGCTGTTCACACCCGCCCCGGTGGCGTTCCCAACCAGGGCGTTCCCCTCCTTCGCCGGGGAGCGCTCCACCACCCCCTGGTACACGCCATCCCCAGGCTGCGTCACCACCGTCATGATATACCGCTCAGTCATGTGTTGGACCACAGGCAACATCGCAATCCGACCGCTGCTCTTCAGCTCCAGGGGCGCGCATCTGTCTCTCTCCAGACGGGTGTAGAACCTAATCTCACTCACCAACGCCTGGCTCAGCTCCGACACCTCCTTCTCCGAGATATCCACCATGGTGATGTTGCGATTGCACGCGCAGATATCGTCTGCGACCAGCGCGTGATGGCATAGTCTTTCTTTTGGAATATTCTTGAATAAACTAATCCCAGACTGGGTCAAGTCACCTCGCCCCGTTGTTGCATTAAAATAGAGAATATCTTTTAACGTTGCGTGAATATCCAAAAAAGTTGTCAGGCGTTTTCGGTTCATTTTCACGACTTTCATCAGCTTTGGGTATTTAGTTTGAAACCATCCGGGAAAGACTAGATAAAACATCGGCATTCTTTCCTCCAGCATGCCGTTGAAAGTGCTTCTAGAATGGGGAAGAAAAACAACAAAAGGCTAACATTATCACACAAAGGCCTGTATTTACGAAATTGCATATTTTAATGTATCGAAGGGAATTAAAAACTATATCTCCAACAGTGTTTCTTCCAGACTTTTTTCTACGGG
This sequence comes from Physella acuta, assembly GCF_028476545.2. Classification (NCBI taxonomy): domain Eukaryota; kingdom Metazoa; phylum Mollusca; class Gastropoda; family Physidae; genus Physella; species Physella acuta. The sequence goes on from NW_026731642.1 coordinate 249,114, forward strand.
GGAAGGGGGCACTTAATATTTATTTATTTTTTTGGGGGGGGGGGGGGCGGTCAACAATTTCCGGGGGAGGGTGGCGGACACTGGTAAAAATATATGTTTTCTATATAATTTCGATATAATTTCCATTTCGTTCCGGGGGGGGGGGGGGCGCAGAGTCTGGAAGAGATGCCTGGTAGAAACTCTGATTGATCTCCAACCTGATACTCTTGCTAATCTTAGAAGGTCTAGTAACTTTAAGCATGGCTCCAAACCGTATGCTAAAATTTCGTTATCGGCTGCTGTGATGTAGGCAAGTTAGGGTGGGGGCGGTAAAAAATACATAAACATATGTTTATGTATGAATATGTTGCAGTCAAAGCCAGAAGTTGGTCAACGCGCTCTTTATATCACCTTACATTGACCGGCCTATGTCCGGAATTTTTCTTTATTTCGGATATTGGCCGGCCAATGCGGTCTCACGTATATACAAGAGTAGCGGGCCTCACCATATCTCGCAAATCTGGTGTCGTGGTCGCTTATAAACAAGAGCAGCGTGTCCTGCCGTAACTCGTCAAATAGAGCCGCTATCATCGCTCATAAACAAGAGTAACTTTTCTTACCGTAACTCACCGTAATTTAACAAATCTAGCCCCATGGTCGCCCATAAACAAGAGTAACTTTTCTTACCGTAACTTACCGTATATCGCCGAATCTGGCCCCGTGGTCGCTCATAAATAATAGTAACTTGTCTTACCGTAACTCACCGTAATTTAACAAAACTTAACAAATACCGTAACTTACCGTATATCGCCAAATCTGGCCCCATGGTCGCTCATAAACAAGAAGAGCGTGTTGTGCAAGAGGTTTTGTTTGGCCAGATTTTTGAGAAAGTCGAGGTAAAGTTCATCACCAGCGCTGACGTGATTGGGGTTATCGTGAGTCAACATGGCTGCAAATCTGACCAAACGACACGCATGATTTAATTACACTTGGTTAGTACAATTTAGCTACCTTGATTACTTTTACAAGTATTACAATCGACAGACCATACATTATTACAGAAATAGTATTTGAATGCTAATAAAATAGAATGGCATTTTATGCCTCTAAATTGTAGAACTACCCGACTTCATAACTGTAACTATCTGGAGAATCATATAATTTTAAAATTAATTTTTTTTATTTTGAACTATTCCCTTACACAGTTGTAACTTGTGGGCCCAGTTTAGTCATATCTGTCCATTCTATGGGCAGTGTTTCTTCCAGACATTTTTCTCTGGGGGGGGGGGGGGGGGGGGTTGAAATTTTCGGGGGGGGGGGGGGGGCGGAGATGTCTGGAAGAAACTCTGTCTATTGGATGTCGGGTTTCATAGTTTATCAGTATCATACATATTATGTGTTTTCTGTATGTATTTATTATGTGGGTATTTAACAGAGGGGGTATAGACAGGGCGTATTTGATCACTGGGGAAACAATGACTGGGGTAATTACATTGGTCGAACAGTAGAGCTTACGTCTACTAACCCGAAAGTCTCGAGTTCGGATCCTGGGTTCGAGTCTGTATGACGTCCCTCAGTTCACCCAGCTCTTATGGGTACCTGACATACCCCTTGTGTACCGAGGTCATTGAAATAGATGAACTCTACTTCATCTACCCCATGTGTCATGGACACGAACGAAAAAAAAAAGATGAGATGATACAAACTTCTTCACGCTACCTGAATACAAAGTACGGCGTCTTGGTGGATTCATTAAACATGGCCGCCAGCTGGAGCACGTGCTCCATCAAGACGCTCACTTCCGGCTCGTCCCCCATGCACAGCATGAACTTGTCCTTCCGGTAGGTCTCCGTGTCTAGAATCAGCTCCCGCGGGTAGTAATCCACCGGCGCCTTCTTCCACCCCTTCTTATAGTAATGGAACGCCGAGTTGTTCGCTAAATCCAGAATCAAAGAGCTTCTGTATCCGGCTTTACGGAACTGACTCCATAAAAATAAATCGTTGATGGCGTCGAAGTTATCACCAAGTGTCCAGTTCCAGGACGAATCCACGTCGCTCAAAAGTTTTCCAGTGAGAAGCGGGAATATATTCGGTAAGGTGTTAACGCCGATCTTGTTGAATTTAAGGAGTTCTATAGCTTTCATTGTATGAAGAAGAAAATCTCTAGTCTTCGGCATTGAGCGATGGAAATTTTGCTTAGACACGCCGTCGATGCCAAATATAATCACGCTCATGATTTCTTTCGGCGCGTTCTGTTTTTTATGTCTTTTCAAATTCGCGTCCAATTCCGCTTCCAGTTGGGGTTTTATGCGCAGGATTTGATGAAACGACCGTGATATAATCACGTCCCTCATATTAAAACAATCCACTGATATGTAGTCTTCATCTCCGGTTAAGTTAATTGAGTTCCTAAAAAACGGACTCACCCGGATTGTTTGGATTGCCCGGTCGTCCGGACCGGTCGGGTCTCGGGCACGGGTGTAGTAACGGCAATGCTTGAAGTTGGAGATATTTTGGGTTACCATAGCGACTTTGGAGAAATTGACCATCACGATACCGTTGCCCACAGTGGTGAAGTACGGTATCTCTCCCTTACAGCGGAAGGCCGGGGTTTTTCTGAAGACATCTATCACGCTGGGGTCATACGGGTCAAGGTCAGGGAACATGCAAGCTGGCTGGGTGCTGACCGGCGGGCTGAAGGGTACGGGCCGGTAGCGCCTGGAAACGATTCTCGGCAGGGAGAAGTACAGGTAAGGTAGAGTCCACAAGAATGTCACGGTCAAGCAAAAGAGGAGGAAAAGCTTTTCGCGGTTGACTATTGTAGAAGTCCCTGACGAAATCAAATTAGGTACACATGTATATATATGTGTATATATATGTGTATATATGTGTATATATATGTGTATATATATATGTATATATATGTGTATATATATGTGTATATATATATATGTATATATATATATATATATATATATATATATATATATATATATATATATATATATATATATATATATATATATATATATATATATATGTAACTAGGTGTAGTTACCAGAGACGATAACAACGCAATAGTGCAGGTGTTAGGCTGATAACGATCACAAAGCCGCTGCGCAGTTCACAGGCTGACGTAACAGTGCAGATGGCTTATTAATCGGACTGTATGACAGAAGCGGCGTAATTAACATTCTGATGCAACGATTAGAATACGAGTACGAATACGAGTACGAATCCGATTACGAATCCGATTACGAATACGAAGGGAGATATAGGAAGGCGACGGCTGAGAACGAGTCAGTCAGTCAGTCAAGGAGTAGAAGTGTGGCAGTATCAAGTTGGTTACTGAACGTTGTAGACGTATTGTGTTAATAGGGACGATAGACATGTGCATTCGGTTATGTGAAGACTAGTGAGGACGGTTGGGGGTCAGTTGATTCATTATATTATTGTGAAGCATTTCTTTTTGATTCATGTAATAAAAGGATCAATGGTAAACCTGCATCTTCGAGTATCTATATTGTGGTCGATGTTGTGTAGACTGAGTAAATACACTCGTTAACATTTGGCACTACAAGCAAATAGACTCGTTACATTTGGCGTTGTCGAGCAGAAGATGCAACTAGACTCTGTCACATTTGGCGCTGCGAGCAGGGTGATTCAACTAGACCAGCCGCTTTAGGCACCCATTATCAACCTAGATTCAGTTCATAACTGTGGTTCGTGTGTGTGTGAATTCGGACATTCAGGAACAGTGAAAATTGAGGAACGAGGAAAATTTTTCATACACACACGGTAAGAAAGGTCTTTTCTTTTTTTACTCAAGGAATAAAAATTATAATGTCTACTCTGGACGAGAAGCAGACCCATATTGTGGTCCTGCCCAGAGAGTCCCACATTAACAAATTTTACGGGGACGGTGATCCAGCTTTAACCAACAGGTTCAGTGAAGAGGTCAAAGCGGCCTGGGCCTCGAGATACATGTCACCAGAGGAAAGATTAAGACTGCTGATGGGCAGTATAGGGGAGACGGTTAGGGCAGAGGTCAAATGCCACGATAAAACCATCCAATCAGATCCAGATAAGGTGCTGGATCTAATTATGGAGACCTATGGGGAGAGACGGTCGGGATCGCAACTGCTATCGGGTTTCGTAGGATTAAAGCAGAGAATGGCGGAGGGTGTGATGGAATATTCACACCGAATGAACAGGGCCTTTGATGCGGTAAAGGGCAAAATACCCGACATTGAAGTGCGCCTACTGAGGGACCATTTCATCGAGGGGCTAGCAACCCCCATCTTAAGGAGAGAGTTGAAAGAAGAGGTCTACAAAGACCCACAGTTGACCTTCCTTCAGGTCAGGAACTCAGCGATCCGCAGGTCCGAGGATGAGGACCAATCGAACTGTTCGGTAGACAAAGTCTCTGTGCCGGAACAGAAACAATCCCCACCCACAGGGACCGGCACGATGGAAACCATGATGGCTCAACTGTTGGCCCACCTGGATAAGGTTGACCAACGGTTGGAGAGGTTAGAAAGCAGGTCAACAGCTGAGAATCAGGGCAAAAACGGGACAAAACAGGGACGGGTTGGACAGCCGCGACCTGCCGGTCCATCGCTCCGGTGGACGGCTGACGGTCGACCAATTTGCTTGTCCTGCTCACAACCCGGACATATGGCACGGTACTGTCAGGGAAACGGTCGTCCTCTGTAAGGCAGGGCCAGGCTACAGAGGGGCGAGGTTATGGCCCAAGAAACAAAATGATGGGAGTCTGTCCCGAAATGATGATTACGATCGGGGACATCGCGGTGAAGGCAATTGTGGATACAGGCTCCCAGGTGACGACAATTACGGAAAATTTTTACACCAAATGGATGAAAGGAAAAGACCATAGGTTGAGGTCTGACACATGCATGCGCCTAACGGCAGCTAATGGACTAACCATTCCATACTGTGGTTATTTTCTGGCGGATGTCGTGGTGGCGGGACATAGGTTGAAGCAGGTTGGGGTGTTCGTTACGAAACACAACCTAGAGACAAATGTGTCAAATATACCTTGCCTGTTGGGCATGAATATTCTTGGCCGGTTGCCAGAATTTCTTACAAATATTGTCGGATCGACCACACCAGGTCGGGGATCCAAGTTGGCCAGGTTTGCCAAGACCAGAGGAAGGATATCAGTCCCGGCAAACACGGTCAAGGCAATCACATTACAAATTGGTGATAGAAGCGTGAATGGTGATGTGATGATAGAACCATGTGGCGCCGCACTGAGGGCAGGCGTCGTGTTACTGCGGACATACACATCAGCGGAAAATGGACTAGTTCAAGGATTAGTGGCAAATGTTTTGGATGAGGAAATTTTTATACCGCCTAACACTCTGGTAGGAGTACCACAGAACGTCGAGGTACAAAGGTCGGCACAGTGCATCGAACTGAGCAATACCAGCAGTAATGAAGTAACAATTAGGTCGGTCAATGTGACGGCCGAGGTGAAGAAAGAGGATGGCCGATCATATACATTCCCGGAAACTGAGGACCCAAAATTAAATGAATTACTGAATAAGTACAGGGATATATTTGCCTCGTACGAGGGTGATTTGGGTTACACGGAAGTAATAAAACACCAGATACCCTTACTACAAGACAAGCCTGTGGCGCAACCTTATCGAAGATTACCACCAAGTCACTACTCTGCGGTAAAAAAGGGAATTATTACAACCAGCACGAGCCCGTATGCGGTACCGATAGTAGTGGTAAAAAAGAAGTCAGGGGAGATAAGACTGTGTTGTGATTACCGGAAATTGAACAATATCACAAGAAGGGATGCATTCCCCTTGCCTCGTATTGATGAATGTCTTGATGCGTTGGGGGGAGCAAGATTTTTTTCTACCTTGGATTTGGCTAGCGGCTACCACCAAGTGGCCATGCACCCCAACGATCAACATAAGACTGCATTTACTTCTCCACTAGGACTGTACGAGTGGACCCGTATGCCGTTTGGTCTAACTAATGCACCTGCTACATTCCAGCGAGTAATGCAGAGTGCTATGAGTGACTTTCTATTTCAAATAATGTTGGTGTACTTGGATGATATACTAGTTTACTCAAAAACTTGGGAGGACCATCTAGAAAGATTAGAACAAAGGTTTCTCCGTCTTAGAGACATAGGAGTAAAGCTGAACCCAGACAAATGCTGCTTCGGTCTGAAATCGGTACGTTTTTTGGGTTATGTGATTTCGTCGGATGGCATCGCCACTGACCCAGATAAAATTGCAGCTGTTAAAGAATGGAAACAGCCAACAACCACAGTAGAGGTCAGATTATTCTTGGGCTTTGCTTCCTATTATAGAAAATTTGTACCTGGTTTTGCAAAAATTGCCGCACCGTTGCATGACTTGGTAAACAAAATGACAAAGAAACACAGTAAGGAGAAAAAGAAAGGCAAAACACAACTGATAGGTGAATTATGGACTGAGGAATGCCTGAACTCGTTTAAGCTACTGAAAAAGGCTTTGACAGAGGCGCCGATATTAGGATACGCAGACTTTGACAAACCATTTCGGCTAGAAATTGACGCCAGCTCTAAAGGTCTGGGAGCTGTACTATCACAACAACAAAAGCAAGGTTTCAGGGTTATTGCGTATGCCAGTCGAGCTCTAAAGGAATCAGAGAAGAACATGACAAATTACAGCGCCATGAAACTAGAACTTTTGACATTAAAATGGGCTGTGGCTGAAAAATTCAGGGACTATCTATTAGGTGCTAAATGTATGGTATACACTGACAATAACCCCCTCAGTCACCTAAAGACAGCAAAGTTGGGATCCATCGAACAGCGATGGGCAGCAGAATTGGCACTCTTTGACCTGGAGATAAAATATCGCCCGGGGCGGTCCAATGGCAATGCGGACGCCTTATCAAGGAATCCTTACGAGAGACCGGGCGATGAGGAAGAAACGCTGACAGGAATATGTGAGGTCAAAGCGTCAACAGATATCCCTCACGGGGTGCAAGTGATGCAAAACGGGCAGACCGGGGTGGAGCACATATCCACAGAGCCCGGACATATGGACATTAGTGATTTTAATTGCCTTAATCACAAAGAGATAAGAGATGCCCAGAGAACGGATAGTGGCTTACAGCCGCTGTTGAAACACGTCCAGGAACAAAAATTCCCAAGAAGAAGGGAAAGAGAACAGTTTGGTCGGGAAACAAAGAAACTACTGAGTCAGTGGGACCGTCTCAGTATAAAGGATGGTGTTCTCATGCGGAGAATTCATGACCAAATAGATGGGACAATACACCAGGTGGTGGTGCCTGGACAGTTACGAGAAGAAGTGCTAAGGTTGGCACATGACAGGGCAGGACACCAGGGTCAGGACAGGACGCACAAAATATTACGACGGAGGTGTTACTGGCCCAATATGGAGATGGAGGTCAAACGCCATTGTGAGTCTTGTGTGAGGTGTCAGCATGCGAAAATGCCAGTGGTTAAAATGAGACAGCCATCAGGACACTTACTGGCGACAAAACCACTAGAGATTGTGGCTATGGACTTTACGTCGTTGGAGCAATCATCGGATGGGACGGAACATGTGTTGGTAATGACTGATGTATTCACCAAATGGACTGTTGCGGTGCCCACACGAGATCAGACGGCCAAAACAGTGGCAAAGGTCTTAATAGAACATTGGTTCATCAAATATGGCATACCAAGACAATTACACTCTGACCAAGGAAGGGCCTTTGAGTCAGAAGTAATTAACCAACTGTGCAGCCACTACGGGATCAACAAATCTAGAACAACCACATTTAATCCGAAAGGAAACGGACAGTGCGAGCGGTTCAACCGCAGCATGCATGATTTGCTGCGTACTCTAGAACCTGAACAGAAAAAACGTTGGCCTGATTTTCTCCCAGAGTTGGTATATCTATATAACTGCACCCCCCATGCCACAACCGGCTTTTCGCCACACATGTTATTGTTCGGACGGGAGGCTCGACTCCCTCTTGACTTGTTCCTAGGAAAAAAGGAGAGTATGACTGGCTCATACACCACACTAGAATATGTGAATGAACATATGAGACGAATTAGAGAAATGTACAAGGTGGTACAGGAAAGACTAGAACATGAAGCACGGCGAAGGGAACCGCCGGTACAGACAAAGGACCCGCCACTCAAACTGAACGACAGGGTATTACTGCGTAGCCACCCGTTAGGCAGAAACAAAATCCACGACCTCTGGGGACAGGAGATATGGCAAGTCGTGGAGATGCCTAAAATAGCCGGTGGCCCCTTTAAGATAAGACCCACCAATCACACCAAACCGGATCGGTGGGCGAATATTGCTCAATTAAAGAAATATTGGCATCGGCAAGAGGAGCATTTACACACAAAGAAACCTAAGACAATTAGGGAACCGGAAACTACAACGGAAATTCTCATACCCATCCCGGAACCATGTCACCATCAACAGAACAACAGCGATACACATGTGGAGGATAACGGCAACAATGAGAATCCCGATCCTCCCAGAAGCAGAGAGACAGTAGACCATCAGATAAGTGGTCCGCGGAGAAGTTTGAGAAACAGAAAGAATACGAAATTTTTCGTCAGCAACCATCAATTCTTTCATGGTCGCGCTGGTATGAGAACAGACTGTTCAAAAAGTTATAAAAGTGAACTGGTGAAGGCACCAAACGAAAAAAGGTGGATGTGAATTCTAGAACTGCCTTGTGTCTGAGGAATATGATGTAGACACATTTGATATGTGAAATAGGGATAACTGTCAATCTTTTACGAATGTGACGACATTGACAGTGAATGGAACAATAAATTTTTTTACGATGGTGCGATTGACATTTAAGAAGTGCACCTACCAAGCGTTGTTTGTGGTTGAAAACACACAAAAAAAGGCGGCGGTGGATGTAACTAGGTGTAGTTACCAGAGACGATAACAACGCAATAGTGCAGGTGTTAGGCTGATAACGATCACAAAGCCGCTGCGCAGTTCACAGGCTGACGTAACAGTGCAGATGGCTTATTAATCGGACTGTATGACAGAAGCGGCGTAATTAACATTCTGATGCAACGATTAGAATACGAGTACGAATACGAGTACGAATCCGATTACGAATCCGATTACGAATACGAAGGGAGATATAGTAAGGCGACGGCTGAGAACGAGTCAGTCAGTCAGTCAAGGAGTAGAAGTGTGGCAGTATCAAGTTGGTTACTGAACGTTGTAGACGTATTGTGTTAATAGGGACGATAGACATGTGCATTCGGTTATGTGAAGACTAGTGAGGACGGTTGGGGGTCAGTTGATTCATTATATTATTGTGAAGCATTTCTTTTTGATTCATGTAATAAAAGGATCAATGGTAAACCTGCATCTTCGAGTATCTATATTGTGGTCGATGTTGTGTAGACTGAGTAAATACACTCGTTAACATTTGGCACTACAAGCAAATAGACTCGTTACATTTGGCGTTGTCGAGCAGAAGATGCAACTAGACTCGGTCACACATATATATATATATATATATATATATATATATATATATATATATATATATATATATACATAGCCGTACACACACATACTCATACACATACTCATATACATATACATATATATATATATACATACGCATACACATACGCATACACATACACATATATATGAAAAATATAAATGAAAAAAAAATAGAATAAGGGGTGACACCAAACCAAAAATGCGCCATGTCGACACTCTCAATTACAGCACCGAGTGACACCAGACCTTTTGACGACATTGAGCGAAACATAAATCAAAGACCGCACATAAAAAGGTCTACGTTTAAAGTGTAACGACGTTATGAAAACACAACAACAACTTACGACATATTTGACTGATGCGGCATTTATTAAACGAAACCATCCTGAAATGGAAAAAAAGTCATATTACAAAATTTTATGTGGCGAAAATGATGAAAAAGAAGTTTTTATGTACAGTGAGTGTTGGTATAGCATTTCTAGTGGAGCTAGGCTATAGAAATATAGAAGACAAAACCGTTCGATTTTTGACCAAACACAAACACGGCATGGTCGAGTCGGTAAAGCTCATGGTTGTTAAACCGAAAGTTTTGAGTTCGAACCCTCGGGCAGATGAGGCTCGTTAGCTGGGGATAGCCACTCTTCTAGGAGAGCCTACTCCATTATCAAACAACCTTGTAGTTTGTTCTTGGTTGGACAAAGGCTAAGGAAGCGAATTCAAAAAGAAAATTTGTTCATTCGAAAAGAATAAGTTTATTTTGAAATCGCATCGATCATATAGCAGCAGCTGATTTGATTTCAGGCATCTTTTTGATGAACGTCTTCTAACCCCCCCCCCCCCCCAAGCCAACGAAATTACTAGAATTTATATGGAAAAAATTATTTTAATTGTGTCTCTCTCCCCCCCCCCCTCCTCCATAATATACATTATGCCATGTTTATTTCTGATTTCATTGAGTAGATTAAAAAACAAGTTTTTATGGCTTTAAAAAAATTGTTTAGTTACCAAAAATACTAAAATCATCGAGTAGAAAAGCTTTTGTTAACACATTTAATGAAGTAACACCGCATACGATTTTCGGAATATCAACAGGAGGCAGAGGCGTCGCGAGGCGGGGGCGGGGGGTGCGGACCGCACCGGTTGACACCATTTAGGGGGTGACTCCTGCTAAACCGAAAAGTCTCGAGTTCGAACCCTCGGGCAGATGAGGCTCGTAAGCTGGGGACAGTCACTCTTCTAGGAGAGACAACTCCAAAATTAAACAACTGCTGCCTTGTAGTTTGTTCTTGGTTGGACAAAGGCTATGGAAGCCAATCCAAAAAGAAAAGCAGGCAGAAATCGGAGTCAATAGCCTCAATGGCGCAAAACTAGTTGACACGTAACGCTTAATTGTGTTGGAGGCGTGGTCGAGTCAGCAAAAAGCTCATGGTTGATAAATTCGAACAAAGTCTCGAGTTCAAACCTAGTGGCAGATAAATCTCGATCCGCTTCAACACTAATAATTAAGAACGAAGAAGAAGAAGAAGGGGGTGACACCAAAAGAAAATTGCAAAAATTGCAAAATGTATAGAAGAAAACTGCATTTTTACCAATTCAGTTAATAAATAACTAGAGTTAAAAGGCCGACAATACATGCACACACACACACACACACACACTCACGTACACAAAAACACACACACACATGTATATATATATATATATATATATATATATATATATATATATATATATATATATATATATATATATATATAAATAAATAAATATATATATGTGTGTGTGTGTGTGCGTGCGTGCGTGCGTGTGTGTGTGTGTGTGTGTGTGTGTCACAATGAAGTGCCGCACCGGGTGACACACGGCCTAGCGACGCCACTGACTGGAGGATTCAAGACTAGGCTAGATCTAGATCTATTCCTGCTGGAGACCACAGGTATAAACCTGAGCTAACAAACCCAGTCAGCAATCTAATCCTAACCATGATACAACGATAATGTTTTGTGAATCAGGTAAAATACTACCTTGATTTATTAAGTCAGAAAACAAATGTATTCATTGAACATACTTCGAGTGATTTGATTAGAACTGTCAATTTTAATTTAGCTTAGCATCGTAACATTAAACCCATTCGCTGAAGAGCTCAATATTGTGTTTTTATGTTCAAAATGTGTGTAGTCGTAAATACCTTTTGCAAAAATATATACTTTGGCGCGATGTTGGTGCGCAAACGTTCAAATACGTAAGACGTATGGCATGTCTCTCCAAGAGACGCAACCGCGTAAATCTCGCTTGGTTGCGTCCCTTATTTTGTCACTACCTTAGCCTTTGGTCGTGAGGTTTGTCTACTTGTGTTTATATGACCAGAGGCGTAGCGAGGGGTGGGGGGGGGACGGACGACATATGTCCCCGGGCGCCGACTTTAGGGGGGCGCCAAAATGGGTTGGAAAAACAAATTGAAAGCTTGAGGGGGCGGTGTGTAAATCAAAAGTTCGAGGGGGGGGGGGTGCAAATCGAAAGTTTGTCCCCGGGCGCCGGGAAGGGTCGCTACGCCTCTGTATGTGACCAGTTGTTTTTATTTTTTATAACTTAAAGAAAAGAAACAAATACATGCTGTAGTTGCTAGCATATTTTTAATAAGAATTATTGTCTCTCTCATAGATTCTGATATTGCAGGCCATGATTAAAAACCTTTAATAAAGCCGTTTTAATTGAAAATAAATATTTTTTTTTCATCTTCACTTTAATTTTGGGACATGAAGCTCAATCTTTTGACAAAATACAATGACTTACTTACTTGACTTGGTCCTCTTTGCACCTTATGGAGCATAGGGCCTCCACCATTTCCCTCCATTTCTTCCTATCCTCGGCTAGTATTTTTGACAAAATACCGTAGTAGAAAACAATAACCCCATTTTAGAAATATTTTAATCTTCAGGTTTAGAAAGAAAAATCAATAGTGTTGTGTATAATATAAGTAAACCGTTTTAATTGAACGAAAGTCGGCCTACATGTTAGAAAGAAGTATCATTCCTCAGATGATGCCGTTTAGCTGGGGACAGCAACCCTCTAAATTCTAGAAGAAGAAACTCAAACATCAACTGTTCTTGGGTGAACAAAGACATGAAAGCAAAGCAACGGGCTACGTCAGAGGCGTAGCGAAAATTCCCGGCGCCCGGGACAAACTTTCAATTTGGCACCCTCTCCCCTTTTATTTTTATAAAACAAAACTGCAGCTAAAATGAGCTTTTAAATTTTTTCTACCTATTTTGGCGCCCCCTAGGGTCGGCGCTCGGGGACATATGTACCCTCCGCCCCCCCCCCCCTCGCTTCGCCTCTGGGCTTTGTAATACTTTATTGTGTTAAAGGATATCCCTTTATGTGTGCTATAATGCTGAAAAAAATGCTGCTGCACATGTTTATGTATTGAGAGTTAAGATGAAACAATATTAAGAACGACAAAGAGTAAAAAGGCGAAACAGCACTAAAACCTCTCTAGTTATTGCAAAAAAGACGAAATAATTAACATTTTTAAAGCGACACAAGCCTATGTAAAAAGATGGAACAATGTTAATGGTAAAAATAAACAAAAACGGAACAATATTTAAACATTAAAAAAAAAAAACAAATAAATTTAAAAAAAAACAACTCTACAATAAATACCATTTTTTCTCCACGACAGAGGTTCCTGCATTGTTTGATTTAAAAACATTTTTTTTTATTCATTTACAAATATAGCTAAACTGATAATCAAATAAAGTTAAATAAACCGGGAGTGATCTCCCCTAAACTTTCTCGAATATTCTTATATAAAATAACAGGGGATGGGAACTCGGGCTATAGACATGATTTTTAATCCATTTTAAATACTTAAAGTTTTAAAAATAGAATAAAATCTCGTAGACAAATTAATTGCACACCAAGTGAACGCCAAATAAAAAAGAGCATAATAGTGCGCAATATTATTAGTACTTTTAAAATTTACATTAGTTTTTTGAGAAATCGGAAGTAGCGTAAATTACTACTTCCAGTCAACGGAAATTACTCAAAATGTAACAGAAGGTAGAGAATTAGATCTTTTACTTACATTTGAAATTTTATTTATCTATCTGAAATAGTACTCAAGTTATAGGCTTTTGAAAAATTCAAAGTAGGAAAAGTACCACTTCCGGTTATCGGAAATCGCTCAAAAGTTGATACGGATCTACGATTTTGATAAAATACTTATATATGAAATTTCATCAACCTAGCTGTAACGGTACTCAAGTTATCGTGTTTACACACGGACAGACAGACAGACACACAGACATACGGACAGTACTAATAATATTGCGCACTATTATGCACTTTTTTATTTGGCGTTCACTTGGTGTGCAATCTTTTGTCTACGAGATTTTATTCTATTTTTAAAACTTTAAGTATTTAAAATGGATTAAAAATCACATCTATAGCCCGAGTTCTCATCCCCCGTTGTTTTATATAAGAATATTCGAGAAAGTTTAGGGGAGATCACTCACGGTTTATTTTCAAAGCAGTGCTATAAAGCCGGTATATTGTGTTTAAAAAAACTATTTTGTGTGAATTATTATAGACATAAAGCTGATTAGATATTTAAAAAGATTGATGTTTTTAAAAAAATGCTTTTTACTTTCTCGTATATACGAAGTATAGAGAAAGTCTTGTAATCGTGCAAAAAAAAAAAATCGAGATTGTTGCAAATCTCGACGTTTTACATCTCACTGATACGGAAAAACATAATTTTGCAATCTTGTCCGTATGTCTGTGTGTCTGTGTGTGTGTGTGTGTGTGTGTCCGTGTGTAAACACGATAACTTGAGTACCGTTACAGCTAGGTTGATGAAATTTCATATACAAGTATTTTATCAAAATCGTAGATTCGTATCAACTTTTGAGCGATTTCGGATAACCGGAAGTGGTACTTTTTCTACTTTGAATTTTTCAAAAGCCTATAACTTGAGTACTATTTCAGATAGATAAATGAAATTTGATATGTAAGTAAAAGATCTAATTCTCTACCTTCTGTCAAATTTTGAGAATTTTTCGTTGACCGCTACTTCCGATTTCTCAAAAAACTAATGTAAATTTTAAAAGTACTAATAATATTGCGCACTATTATGCGCTTTTTTATTCGCGTTCACTTGGTGTGCAATTAATTTGTCTACGAGATTTTATTCTATTTTTAAAACTTTAAGTATTTAAAATGGATTAAAAATCATGTCTATAGCCCGAGTTCCCATCCCCTGTTATTTTATATAAGAATATTCGAGAAAGTTTAGGGGAGATCACTCCCGGTTTATTTATATTGTGACTTAATTTTAGGTAGGCGAAAGGGGGGGGGGTCTAGCTTTTTTTGCGGACATGACGATAGGAAGGAGAAAGGTACGCACGCACAAACGCACGCATACACGCATTCACACACATACACATTCACACGCACGCACGCACGCATATATATATATATATATATATATATATATATATATATATATATATATATATACATATATATATATATAAATATATATATATATATATATATATATATATATATATATATATATATATATATATATATATATATATATATATATATATTTATACAAAGTGCAAAAATGAAAGCCATTGGTATTAAGTTTTGGCATCATAAAGTAATGCTAATTATTAGTAAACATGGAATGTAAAATATTGACAAGTACCGTCTCTTTTGTATGATTTATACAACAATAGTGATAAAGAGGCATACATTGAGCCACTGGAAATTTAACAACATATCCAAAAAGCGGCACTACAATTCATCGGCTGTGGAAAAAGAAAGAACGCACGATAAGAGTTTGGCTTGTGAAAGCATAGACTACGTCCATAGTTTCTTTTACATGTATACAATGGTTATAAAATATACACATTTTAAAATGGCCAAAATTAATTTAGAAAAATATCAGTCTAACTTCAGATTGAATTCAGTTCACAAAATTGCAGATTAATTAAATAAAGACGTTTGGTACAGAGGCGTAGCGACCCTTCCCGGCGCCCGGGTACAACCTTTCAATTGTCAATTTGCACCCCTTTCAAACTTTCAATTTGCATCCCCCCTCAAACGTTTGATTTGCACCCCCCCCCAAACTTACAATTTGCACCCCCCCCCCCCATATATTTTTTTATATTTATAATGCAAATCTGCAGCTAAAATGAGATTTTTATTTGTTCCTAACCCATTTGGCGCCCCCTTAGGTAGGCGCCAGGGGACATATGTCCCACCCCCCCTCCCCACCACCACCCCCCTCGCTACGCCTCTGGTTTGGTAACAAGTATGTATTCGGATATAATTGGAATAGTTTTAAAGTAACAAGTAGCCAAAATCTTGAATTGAATTTTATCCGCGTTTTCTTTTGCAGTAACAGAACGGTCGTAATTTGGGGTCACTGATACACTCCGCCTGACCCCTGTAGAGGTTGAGTCTCGTGACGTCACTCGTACCCACCACCTCGTTGTGGTCGTTGATTGTTACAATACCTTCATAGATGGCGCTGTTTGGCTCGGTCAGTACGGTGACCTGGTATCGTTTGGACCCGGAACTGTCGGGTTGGACTGCTATGAGGTTTGTGACTTGTTTTAAGTGTAACGTGGAGCAGCGAGCCCTTAGTTTTCCTGTAATGTAGTCGTTCACTCGCACGACAAGTTTTCGGCCGAGAAACTCAGTCAACGTTGAGGTTATTTCAGCTTTTGAAAAACCGTTGCAGACGCAGTGCTCGACTGGAATCAGCGCGTGCTGGCACGTGCGTCCTTCTGGAATCTCTTTGAACAAGCTGATCCTAGGCTGGTTGAGACTTCCTTTCCCGGCCTCTGCTTTAAAGTACAGCAGGTCAATCAAAGTCTCGTAGACGTCCGTGTGGGTCGTCAGACGATGTTGGTTGGTTTTCACAACTTCCATCAGCTGCGGGTATTTGGTATGGAACCACGGCGGGAACACGAGGAACATTAAAGGCATTCGGCCTTCTAGCATGCCGTTGTAAGTTGACCTGTGTGGGGTCACAAGACCATTTGTAAAATGAAAAAAAACAGCTCATATACGGGCCTATATTATAGAATGGTGTGAGAGAGAGAAAATAAAACATCCATAAGGTGAAGTTATTTTAATGAAGTGTATTCTATAGACTAGAGGGACGTGAGTTAATTTAAAAAAAAAATATTTATATACGGCATAAATCTTATTAATAAATTATACCAAATATTAGAAAACTCCAAAAGTCTATGAAGCAAATCCAGAAACAACCGAGGGCTGAATATGGCTTGTAAGTCTCGGTCTCTTCCACTTCAAATTCGAAATCTTGTTAGACAGGGAGATAGGCGAAAACGAGAACTTGGTGACTTACTTTTTAAAACTTACAAGTCCTATTCAGAGCCTGCCCATCATACACCTCATAACATATTGACTCGTAATACCAAATTATATTGGAGGAAATCGACCCCGATAATCCCATATTACCTTATGGCCCCGAACCTGGGCCCGTGGTCACTGAAGAAGACAAGCACCGTGTTGTTTAGAACTTTCTTGTCCACCAAAGTTTGTAAAAATTGGAAATAAAGTTCATCAGCAGCGCTGGCTCTGTTCTCATCGTCGTGGGTCAAGCGGGCTGAGAAACTGGTGGAAAAAATTGATTGAATGAAATCACAGGGTGTGGGTTTCTATGAATGAATGAAATAACAGGGTGTGAGTTTCTATGAATGAAATCGCAGGGTGTGAGTTTCTATGAATGAAATAACAGGGTGTGTGTTTCTATTAATGAAATCACAGGGTGTGAAAGAATGAATGAATGAAATTACTGATCGTGTTTCAAGCAGTCTGAGAAACCGATGAAAAAATGTACATTGAAGTAATGCAGATCAATCACGATAATCAAACTGTATTTGTTATAGATAAAAAAGCATTTTACTTCTGGTTAATAGTCCCGTCTATATGATCCGAATTAATTGATACAAATAATGAGTAGTCCATAAATGGTGTCACGAAATATGAACATATTTTCTACTCCAACCCATATTGTTGCGTGTTTTTCAAAAATCACCGGAGCCCCCATCCTCAAATTGTAACACATAGCTCCCCCGTCGCGGAAATAACCATCATTCAACGTAAATAGGCTATTTTAAATTTAAAAAAAAACAACATTTGTCATATCAAATTTATATAAAATCTACAATTCTTTACATACCTAACCTTTTTGTACATGCTAGCCAATTATATCTGGTAGTTGTGACAATTGTCGTAACGGTAACATAACGTGACAAAACTATCCACCGCGAGTTGTATTTAAACATCACTGATCCCGGACAAGCCCCCCAGATTGACGCAAAGGAAACATTTTGGCAAGCTAATCTACAATACAATTTTTAACTCCTTATATCGTGTTTTTTCCATGTTATTTTGGTCGTATGAATATGTACCTTCACACGCCCAGTTTCAACACGCAATTAATTGTCTGTTTATGCTAGTTTTATAATATTGATATATTCTGTAAAAAAAATAGATTTAGTAAGGTGTCAACAGAAAATCATTTTAGAGATCTCTTCCTGTCTAATGAAGCAATAAATATTATTTTGAAAATGCTATTCTTTTTGTTTTATTTCAACGAGAACCACTCTTGCTTTATTATACTTAGCAACAAACCTGTAAGTAAAGTACGGCTCTGTTTTGGAGTTGTTGAACAAAGACGCTAGCTGGACCCAGTAGTCGGTCAACAGGCGGATGTCCGGGACGTCACCGATACAGTTGCTGTTTTTTCTCATCATGCGGTCCTTCTCTGAATCAACCACAACCTCCCGGAAGTAGTAATCCACTGGAGGGTTGGTCCATCCTTTCTTCTGGTAATGAAAAGCCGTTATCTGCGTCATGTCTAAGAACATCCCAGTTCTGTATCCGGCATTACCGTAAGCACTCCACAAAAAGGCGTGGTTCACATTATCCATAGGCATATCCCATGAATAATTTAGTTTCACTAGCGATTCTTCGTTGCTTCCGGTAAGTAGACCAACCACGTTAGGGAACGTGTTCTGTCCGAATTTATTATGTTTGTACAACTCAACAGCTTTCATAGTTTCTAGAAGAAAGTTTCTCGTCTTCGGCATGGCACGCTGGAAATTGTTTTTGGACATGGCATCAATCCCCACCATCATGACGCTCAAAGTTTCTTTGGGTGCGTGGAGCTCAACGTGTGCCTCATACTTGGCTTTTAATTCAGACTCGAGGTTCGGTTTTTTACGGATAAATGTCAAGTACGATCTGGATATAACTCGGCTATATTTTGTGTAACATACAACAACAACGTAATCATGGGTGACTTTTATGGAGTGAGTAAAATACGGACTGGTGTAAATCAGTTTTGTTTTCGAATCACTTTTATCCACGTCTCGAACTCGAGCCTCGTACCTACAACGCCTGAAAGTAGACCTGGTGAAAAATAAGTCTCGAACTTTGGTGTGGTTGATGAATATCGTGTCGTCTTGTGCGTACACAAGGTGTGGCGTCTGACTTGAGCAGTCGATGGGTGGGAATTTTTTGGTGATATTCTGCAGGACTTTATCGAATGGATCAACTACCGGGAAATCACAACTTGTAACGCTACTAGCATTAGCTTGTTGCAGTTCTATTGAATTGTTTTGTAAAACTAACTGACTCTCGTTGATAGTCTTCCCTAAAGATGAGTCTAGTGTTGTCATTGTCAGATTTTTCTCATTTGACGCATGAGTTAAGTTCGTCTGCACTGCTCCGGTATATGAACCTGGCTGGGGAATGTACGTCGAGTTGTGCGACAAGTCACCAATGTGAGTTGTGTTTATCCCTGGTTCAAATCCCTTCCTGTGGAACATGTGTACACCCGAAGAAGAGGTCACGTACATGTATCCCAAAAATACCACAGTAATCCAAACCAATAGGAAAGTCAGGCATTTTTTTAACACTTGAGGCTTCCGATCACCAACTACAGAAAAAAAAGATTTTTAGGGAAATATTTTGATCCGTGTTACCATACAAGAACAAATGAATAGAACTGGAAAAAAAAACAAGATTTAATCTAATACAATCTTGTGGATTAAGTATGTATTTTTCTTTCTTTATTATAATGTTCAAATGGGGTTTCTCCAACAGAGCTAGGCATCATATGTCAATATGTTATATGCTATACGCCCATATACTCTGATTTCAGAAGCTTTTGTATTCAGTATGACGTATTTTTCGTTCTTTATTATAATATTTGAAGGGATTTCCTCGAGCAGAGCTATGAAATGAATGTCTCTATCTGTAATGCGCAATACACCTATTTACTATGATTTTATCCTGCCCTTTCTATTTGTATTAGCTTCCATAACCTTTGTCAAACCAAGAGCAAACTACACGCAAATACTGTTTGATAATAGAGATATCTTCCCTCGATGTGTTGCTAACATGAACCAAATGCTCTAGTTTCAAACTCGGGTTTTCGGAGTTTCATATGCACTCCGCCCCCCCCCCCCCCACCCCTCCCGCTCCACCGATTACGCATGCCTAGCATGTCATTTGACACATGTGTTTTGAATCACCACGCTGACAAAAACATAACCAAATACATACTTGCATAGAGCTTATTAAAAAAAAAAACACTTGAATTAACACAAACCAGATAAACGTATATTGTAGAACACATCCACAATTTACTTACTAAAACATGTTGCGAGTTTCTGGACCTGTTCTGTTGGCATTGCAGTCAGCTTAAAATGCAATAAAACTACATGTATTTTTAGTGTTTAAAAATGGAATTTATATAGAAAACATATACTTTTACCAGTGTTCGCCCCCCTCCCCCCTTTAAAATATTAAGTGCCCCTCCACCCCACCCCCCGGAGAGAAAAGTTAGGAAGAAACACTGGTTACAACATATATTCTAAAACGTTTAAAATTTCCTTACCAAAGTAGATAATGTTATATATATATATATATATATATATATATATATATATATAGTCCATATATATAGCCTATATATATAGGCTCTATATATGCTATATATATATACATACATATATATATATATATGTACATATATATATATATATATATATATATATATATATATATATATATATATATATATATATATATATATATACTTTAAATATGTTATCGTTTCCAATCGTATTTTTTAAATCTTTAATTTGTCCATCAAATAAATGAAGCCATAAAATAATTTGCTGAGAAATATGCTGACGTAGATAATCTTAAATGAATAAATAAACTCACCAATATAAGAATTAGTAGGAGCACACCGCCGCTAATGGGTGTGTTACTTGTGTGTGTGATATAGACTTACATACCTCTGATGGCTGTTGTACTCCGGCTGTTGAGTCGAGCGCAGCATTAAACAAATCACCATATCCCAGTATTTTATTTTCTGCTCTGTTTCAACCCACGGAAGAGTCTGTTGAAATGTTTTATTAAATACCTCTAGACATCGAATTACATTAAGAAATCTCTTCAGCATGCCAATATATTAGCTTACCTCATGTCAGACGCAGCTAAAATAAATTTTAACGCCACCAGTTCTTTTCAATAACATTTTCTATACAACACGGGTATACAGCGTGCTTTCACTCAGATAAAAGGAAATAAAAAATTCAAGTCGTTTTAGAAAACTTGTAAACCTTTTTATACTGGATCTGTAGTTCCGCTTTCTTATGGCCCCTGTGAGATTAAAAGTTCAATGCCTTTTAATTCTTCTTCACAAGAGTCCTAGAAATAGTGAATGGAATCATTCTCATTACGAAGGCATTTACTTAGAAGTAGGGTAATGCTCAACTTTAAAAAAAAAATCTTGGTGTTTTTCTATTTTTGTAAATCGTGTCAAACCTATTTCTATAGAAAGATTTTTTAAAATTACATTTTTATTGAAAATTAGATTTGAAGTCAAGACTTAAAAAAAAAACTGCCAGATTTCTCTATTTGTTGTTCGTAAATGGAAACACGGTGTAGCACAGACCTTTTGTATAACGAACGATATAAAGTAATATTTGTAATTTTTGTTTGTGAGCAGTGGAGTAGCTACCGTAAAGCTAGCAAAGCATAGGGGCCCAAGGCAAATAGGGGCCATTTTTCGAAAGTGTGAGGGGGGGGGGTGCAAATCGAAAGTCTGAGGGGGGTGGGGTGCAAATCGAAAGTTTGAGGGGGCGTGCAAATCGAAAGTCTGAGGGCGGGGGGGGGGGGGGCGGGGGGGGGGGTGCGTGCAAGTCGAAAGTTTGTACCCGGTCGCCCGGAAGGGTCGCTACGCCTCTGATGGACCCACTAACACTTTTTGCATAGGGGCCCAAAAATCCTAGCTACGCCACTGTTTGTGAGATGTTTATGTGTGCGGTAGTTGTATGGGGTAGTTTTGTGTAGTAGATGCGTGTACTTGTAATGAATAATAGTTTTGTGTAATAGTTGTATTTACTAGATCTGTGTAGTTGTTGAGTGTAGAGGTTGTGTGCGGTTGTTATGTGTAGTAGTTGTGTGTACTAGTTGTGTGTCGTTTAAAGTTTTACAAATGAAAATCGAATTGGCAGATAATTATCATTATTTTAGCTGAAAAATACCAATAACTAAAAAAAATAAAAATAAAAAATAAAAATCTAAAAACCTTTAAAATATCAAATGTTTAAACATTACAAAAAATTAAATAGAATGGAATGAATACCCATTGGTAATAAAAAGGTGGGTATCTAGAATGTGCCAGCGGAAGTCTCGATGGACCAACTCTACTACACTGTTAACTAGTAACTGTTTTTGTCTTCATTGTTTTAACCTTTTAAAAGTGTGTAGTTACACGGTTCTTTAATGGCCTTGTCAGGTGTGTAAAACATGACCCATGGGTGATGTGTAAAACATGACCCATGGGAGATGTGTAAAACATGACCCATGGGTGATGTGTAAAACATGACCCATGGGTGATTGCAATTAGACAATTACCTGATATGATGGACAAGCCACAGAAACCAGCAAAGTTGACTTATCGTGAAGTTGACTTACCGCGAAGGTGACTTATCACGAAGATAACTAACCGCGAAGTTGAATTACCGCTAAGATGACTTACCTCGAAGGTGACTTACCGCGAAGGTGACTTATCGCGAAGATAACTAACCGCGAAGTTGACTTACCGCGAAGTTGATTTACCGCGAAGTTGACTTACCGCAAATTTGACTTACCCGCGAAGTTGACAAGCCAACAGTTCAAACCCTGTAACAAATTGAAAAGAACTCCTCCGACCCTGCTGTGTGGCAATACATTTTACCCGGTGTTCGAATGTTACGCTATGTCTCGGCACCAACTGAAGCCACATACGACCTTCAATGTTAGCTACACTTTATTAATTTAACCTTTTTACACGCAGTCTTTCCATGTACTGTCGGCTTACATATGAATATATATATATATATATATATATATATATATATATATATATATATATATATATATATATATATATATATATGTGTGTGTGTGTGTGTGTGTATTCTACATATACATATACATATATATATATATATATATATATATATATATATATATATATATATATATATATATATATATATATATATTATTTTTTTTTTTTTAAAATTTCTTTATGTCTAATATTTAAATATATGGCCTACATATGTAGGCCTACATACGAATAGGAACTCAAGCTATCAAAAGTCGCTGAAAAGACCAAGAGAACGATTGAATGTGGACTACTGGGCAAGCAAATAAATGGCATAATTAAATCACTTGAGTTTTGTGGGGCCTGATCGGGTCTATACAAGACAAATATGGTTGTAGATGTCGCTGGTATTCTGGGTTTGAAGGATGTGGGATGGGTTCTGGTGTGGTGCAATACCTTCCATCTACGGCAGGTGGGTGTATGAATGAGGTTGTGAAACTATTTCGATAGGTCGGATTATTGCGTAACACGCAGCTTTTGACTAGGGTAGTGTTAATTCCTTTTTTTTTTGCGTTGGATGGAAAAGGGTGGGGGGGGGGGGGGGGTTTAAAGTGATCCTAATTTAAAATATGAGGATTTACCGGAGGTAATTTGTGGGTGGGAGACGGGGATTGTGTTTTATATTAACGTTTGTGTAAAGTCTTACAGTAACATTATTTACCCCGGAGAGATACGGCGTGGTCGGTTTCTAGAACATATGACTGCTAATCATTGCGGGGTCTGGCTGTATGATAGTTCCGCCCCTGTAAAGTATTTACATGTCCACACAAACCAGAAGAAAAGCCATTAAAATTGTATTTATTTTACGTACACACAAGAAATCAGTTTATAGCCGCCACACAAACATAACTTATTACTGCACTAACAGCTTCAAGAAATAATTGTTGCAGGTGTATTGATATCACATGTGTGTATGTTGGTGGTGGTGGGGGGGATTGTTGCATATTATCCCCTGCTGATGTGCAGGAAGGGAGATAGTGTACATGCTGTAAACGGGGAGTTTATGCACCAGGTCAGTGAACAAGAGAGGCGCATCAATGTCGCACAGCCAGGAAGTATTTCAACACTGCATTGTCTAACAAAGGGGACGCAACCGGGCTTCATTTATCTGCCAAGGGACGCAACTGCAATACATTACTGTGATATTTAACTCATGCCGATACGACGCTTTAATTATGTAGGTGTTCTAAACACAATTGTTTTTTTTTTTTACAGCTCACCAGTTTCAATATTATAATTTGTCCAATATTCCATAACTTTTAAATCGGAAAAAAACATAAAAGAAATTCAAATCTACCCGCACTGTAGAAGATAATGTTTGTGTAAGCGACTACTATATGTTAGCATTTTGCAACTTAATTTATTCCTAGCGAAAGTATATGCAAAATGTATTCTGTATGATGGTATTGAATGTAAGCCTATGTGTGCCGATTTGTATTCTGTATGATGGTAGTTTATATAGGTGTAGTTTATTCTGTATCAAGTCGTGTATGTAGATGTCCTAATGTGTATTCTGTATGATATCCTGTATTTTGATAGTTTGATGTGTATTCTGTATGATAACGGTGTATGTATATGTCCGTGCATGTATTCTGTTTGCTAGTTGCGTATGAAGATACGCTGATGTGTATTCTGTATGACAGCGGTGTGTAGATGTCCGGGTATGTATTATACATGATAGTATGTATGTATATGTGCTGATATGTATTTCTGTATGATAGTTTTGTATGTATATGTGCTGATATGTATTTTGTCGGTGTATATATATGTGCTGATGTGTATTTATATATATGTATATATATATATATATATATATATATATATATATATATATACATATACATACATATATATATATATATATATATATATATATATATATATATATATATATATATATATATATATATATATATATATATATATATATATGCTAATATGTATGTACCAATTAGTTGCTTCCCCCGACCTTCACCTTGGCAGCACGCTGAAATAACTCCAATAGAATGTTGAACAGACACATGTGTGTTAAAACTGGAACAAAGCTCGATATGGCAGCTGCGTCTTAAAACACCCCCACCCCACGCAACACCCCATAAGGACACCCGGCGTAAAATCTTGTTATAATCTGACGCCTCCCTCACCCAATTTGATTCTTAAACCCGCACCGCGGTAACGCTATTTTGACAAAAATACTCCACCTGCCTCCTTTAATTTTGACAATTTCTGTTAACGTTTCGGCCTTACTGATGTTAATTCGTTTATTTTAAGACACTCGTGAACTTTTTTGTAAACCACAATTTTTAGGGCCATGTATAATTTCTAAATATTACTTTGTTTCAGATTAAAACCTCTATCTTATTTAAATTTTTAACTCTGATGTTAACAGCTAGAACACATATACTCCCCCCCCCCAACCTCAGATGCTAACAGCTAGGCAACCAGTCCCCCCCCCCAACCACATAAACTAGCAGCTAGACCACCCGCCCTTTCCCCCACCCCCAACCCCACATGCTAACAGCTAGACCCCCCCGTTCCCCCTCCCCCCAACCCCATATGCTAACAGCTAGACACCCCCGTTCCCCCCCTCCCCCAACCCCAAATGCTAGCAGCTAGACCCCCCCCCCCCCACGTTCCCCCTCCCCCCAACCCCACATGCTAACAGCTAGACCCCCCCACGTTCCCCCTCCCCCCAACCCCACATGCTAACAACTAGACCCCCCACGTCCCCCCTCCCCAACCCCAAATGCTAACAGCTAGACCACATGAGATATCTTGCACATTTGAGCGACCAATTCTTTTTAGCGCAATTTCCATACTGGAGAATTGCGATTATTAATTCGTTATTTCTGAATGGATGGATGGATGGATGGATGGATGGATGGATGGATGGATGGATGGATGGATGTGTGTCCGCATCTTTAAGTCGTATCTCCTCCTCAACGAAGCAATATCGAGGACTAGTTCCAAAAGCAAATATGTTAAGCAAGTTCCGAGGATGATTGTGGGCCCATTTCCATAGCGACTTGAAACATTTACCAATCGATTCCTGCCATAATTTAGAACAATATTGCCGAAGAAAGGTTTCAAAAATATCTTTTCGTTCGGTCACAAAAAATTAATTAAGGAAATTGCGCTTAAATTGTCACTAGACTAGCATTTAAAATCTTGATGTTATTAAGGGTTTGTATATTTGTTATTGTTTACACTTTTTAGAATTCCCTAATAGGGTAAAAAAAAACAACAGACATTGTAAACTACATAAAAGCTCATAATTAAAATAAACACATCTCAGAAACGAAATAAGTCACATTATATTTCTGGAAGCATGACATCATTTCCCTCCTCCGACGATTTTCCCGTATAATTACTACCTAAAATATTGATGTAGGACATTTCTCCATGTGTATTACCTCATCCCCCCCCCGGTCACGTGGATGTATAAACAGATAGGGCAAGGCAAGGCTAAGGATAAGTTAGTTATAAGGTTAGAGATATAGCTGTTTATAGAGATCGGGTTTTGAACAGGGCTAGCAATATGGTTTGGGATAGGGTTAGGGTTTATGTTAGGGAGATAGAATTAAGAACCTAGATAGGGGGTTGAATATTTAGGAGGATATGGATACGGATTAACACACTATGTATTCTAAAGAATGGGGAGGGGGTAATTACCCATAGATGGAGAGGGAGGGGGGGGGGCGTAATGATTCTGGTGAATTTTTTTTAGGAAATAACCGTAGGTAGTTGACGGCGAGACGGTAATGTCCTATTTCATTTTGTGTATTACATCGATAACAATATCCTATGGAGAGCTTGACAATAAAAAAGATAACCTAAATCATTTTTGTGTAAAGTTTTACAGTAATAAAATTACCCTAATCACATTTGTGTTAATTCTTACAGTAACAAAAATACCCCAATCACATTTGTGTCCAGTTTTACAGTAATAAAATTACCCTAATCACATTTCTGTTAAGTTTTACAGTAACAAAACTGTCTCAACGTCGGGTGGTCGATACACTCAGCCTCACCCCGGTAGAGATTCAACCTCGTGACGTCACTGATAGCCTTCACCTTATTGTTTTCACGTACTCTCAGAACACCTTCATAAATGGCGCTGTTTGGCGCGGTCGTCACCGTGACCTGGTAGGTCGTTGACCCCGAATCTACGCCCTTGACCTCCATAACGTTTGTGACGTTATTTAAGGTTAGAGTTGAACAGAGGTCTCGTAGTTTGCCTGTTAGATACCCATTCACCCGGTAAACAAGATTTAGCCCAAGAAATTCAGTAAATTTCGCACTGATGTTGGGTTTAACGAAACCGTTGCAGACGCAGTACTCAAGGGGGATCAGCGCGTGCTGGCACGTGCGTCCTTCTGGAATCTCTTTGAACAAGCTGATCCTAGGCTGGGTGAGACTTCCTTTCCCGGCCTCTGCTTTAAAGTACAGCAGGTCAATCAAAGTCTCGTAGACGTCCGTGTGGGTCGTCAGACGATGTTGGTTGGTTTTCACAACTTCCATCAGCTGCGGGTATTTGGTATGGAACCAGGGCGGGAACACGAGGAACATTAAAGGCATTCGGCCTTCTAGCATTCCGTTCAGTGTCAACCTGTTCGATACATAGAACAAAATAAAAAGGAAAATTAGTTCAAGATTTTATAGATATGGTTATATACCTCTCCCTATCAAACAAACTTAGTCCCAAAGGAAAAACTTGATGCAGGCTTCATTTTTCTGTTACGTTTTTATCAGGAACTTTGCCGTGTTTTATATCAGTCTTTGTTGAAAATAAAATTAAGGCGTTACTTTGTCTGTCACGTAAGGGTGAGGGTGAGGGTGAGGGTGAGGGTGAGGGTGAGGGTGAGGGTGAGGGTGAGGGTGAGGGTGAGGGTAAGGGTAAGGGTAAGGGTAAGGGTAAGGGTAAGGGTAAGGGTAAGGGTAAGGGTAAGGGTAAGGGTAGGAAATACATTTTGTGTTCAGGTAGAAACAGGTGTAAAAGGGATAGGCCTTATTTGTTACTAGGAGCAATACCTACATAAGTGTTAGAACCAGAGAGAAGAGACGATGACAATAACTTCAAGATAAATTCTAAGGCTGACCATTGTCCACAGTATTGCAGGGTCACCTCATGACGGATTATCGTCAGTGGTTTAATTTAAATCATTTAAATCCGTTTATATGTCATTAAACAACAACGTATTAATTTAAAAAGAAATAAAGGAGAATAAATTTTAATAATTCATTTGGCCTATCTATATATATAATTCTCTATTGGGAGCCGTTAGAAAACAAGCTGCAAGCGCCTCCTTGCAGTCCCCTCTCTTTCTCTCTATCACTATCACTATCACTACCAACCCCCCCCCCCCCCCACATTGTCTGGTGAGCTGTGGTCACGCTAAATGTTTACAAAGCTAAATGTTTACAAATCGTAGAGCCGTAGAGCCGGGTTTCTATTAGGGGCAGATAATTTAGTTCGATTTTAAACTTACAGGAGGTAACTAAGAAATAACTAAGAGGAGGCTGCTTTCAGGGGGGGGGGGGTGTAGTGTCAGGGTTAGGAGAAAGGGGGGGGGGGGTTAGTGTTTTAAAGCAAATATTTTCAGTGGCAGCATTGGTACTGTCGAATTCACAAATTATGAATTACTGAAAAGTAGAAAATAAAACAACTAAATAGCGGCGTATGATACGCTGCGGGTCGGCTCGTACTTAAAAAACAACAAATGTATAGCTTGTATTAGAACTACATTTTTGAAAAATGTAAACAACAAACAACCAAAATGTGTAGATATATTTTCAGTACACACTTTTCTGCAATAGATACTTTAGATACACCCCTGACCTTCTGTTATATATAATTTTGATAGAACTCAGACATTTCAAGTATACATTACTTATGGTCGCATCAGAACTCCCTTGTAGCTAATCATCATACATTTAAAAATAAAAAATTGTAAAAAAAAAAGTTTAAAATTTTTCAAAAATAAAACTTTTTTTTTTTAGAAACACTAGCATTACCTTATGGCCCCGAACCTGGGCCCGTGGTCACTGAAGAAGACAAGCACCGTGTTGTTTAGAACCTTCTTGTCCACTAAAGTTTGTAAAAATTGGAAATAAAGTTCATCAGCAGCGCTGGCTCTGTTCTCATCGTCGTGGGTCAAGCGGGCTGAGAAACTGATGAAGGAATGAACGGAACTCTAGTTTAGGTTTGTGTCATCTTTCTTTGAGGCATCTCAACGAAGGGGGGTAGAGGCGTAGTTAGGGTAGGGCTGATGGTGCTGCCGCCGTGGCCGCCGACCATAGGGGGTGCCAAACAGATTAGAAAACGGACTTTACGGACAACAAAAATAAAAACTGTTTCCGTTGAAAGTGGGGCACAGTTTCGCCAACTTGAATAGCTGTATGGAAACAGGAAGAGTGCGGGGTGGGGGTAAAATTGATAGGTCGCCTTTGAAGGGGGGGGGGGGAATGCACGTTCACCGACCTCTCCCCTTGACAAAATAAAAAAAAAACATAATTATGTAGAAAATAAATACTTAAGCTAATGTACGGCAACTCTCCAAAAAATATACATACGCCCCCCCCCCCCAAGTCCCCCTGGAAATTTCAAACGCCCCCGAGTTCCAGGGAAAAATAGCACAAGAAAACTGTGTGTAACTGAAGCTACCCGTGTCTCTTATTTAAGTAAAGCCACACACTAAAATTCGATAAAGTCTCCCATTCCCTCCCCCTCACTCCCAACCAAATAGTTTGGTTAAGTACTAAATTGCAAATAAAATAGCGCATTAGCCTTTTTCGATACTGTTAATTTATTTATAATTTTATTATTGCTTTTGTTGAACAACTATTTAAGCAATACGGTTCACTATTGCGAATAGCACATTA
The DNA here is from genome assembly GCF_028476545.2 of Physella acuta. NCBI lineage: Eukaryota > Metazoa > Mollusca > Gastropoda > Physidae > Physella > Physella acuta. The sequence goes on from NW_026731642.1 coordinate 279,018, forward strand.
GGACTGGAATAATTGCTAGTTAAGCTAAAACATTGAAAGTGACGACTTGGAAACATGAAACTGTGAGATACTAACCAAGAAGGACGTTAAAGATGGAACGTGTTTTAACTCATAAATAAAATGATGTTGGGGAAATTTTAAAAACTATAGGAAAACAAGTCATCAAATTAAATCAAATTTCTTCAAAGATACACTCTATGTTGTCTAAAATTGAAATTCTAGGATATCATGTATTTATTCCTGAGATCATTTGGAATTTTTATATCTTTTTACCCAATATTTCAAACCCCATCATTAATTATGATTATTTTCTAAAACTGCAGAGCAAACCTGATTTAGATGTAACAAATCATTGAATAATTAGATAAGTGATTGATAGTTTAAATTAAAGCTTTTTCCTTTACCAGATAAATATTTTCACACTTCAGACTAGCTCAACTGATATACTGAACGCCTATAGTTCGGATCACGAACTATAGTAGAACGCCCCTTAGTTCACTCAGCTTTAATGGGTACTTTACACACGTTAAGGAACTAAAGGCACTGGGCATTGTGTTGACCACACCTTATCTTCATATGCCATAGTCACGAAACAGATGACTAAAAATTTGAATCTTTATGTCATAAAGGGGAACTTTATACAATTTAGAATACAACCTTATCTATATTCAAACACACATGATTCTACATCAAACCTGTATGTGAAATACGGCTCTGTTTTGGAGTTGTTGAACAAAGACGCTAGCTGAACCCAGTAGTCGGTCAGAAGTCGGATGTCCGGGACGTCACCGATACAGTTGACATCTTTTCTCATTAATTTGTCCTTCTCTGAATCGATCACAACCTCTCGAATGTAATAATCGACTGGGGGTTGGGTCCATCCGACTTTACCGTAATGAAACGCCGAGATGTAAGTTCTGTCTAAAAACATTCCAGTTCTGTACCCGGCTTTACGGTAAGCACTCCAAAGAAAAGCATCATTTACCCGATCAATAGGCAAATGTCTTGAATAACCCTGCTTAGCTAACCATTTTTCGCTGTTTCCGGTAAGTAGACCAACCACGTTAGGGAACGTGTTGTGCCCGAATTTATTATGTTTGTGCAACTCAACAGCTTTCATAGTTTCTAGAAGAAAGTTTCTCGTCTTCGGCATGGCACGCTGGAAATTGTTTTTGGACATGGCATCAATCCCCAGCATCATGACGCTCAAAGTTTCTTTGGGTGCGTGGAGCTCAACGTGTGCCTCATACTTGGCTTTTAATTCAGACTCGAGGTTCGGTTTTTTACGGATAAATGTCAAGAACGATCTGGATATGACCTGGCTAGCGTTATTGTAACATTCAACAACAACATAATCATGTGTGACGTTGATGGAGTCAGTAAATACTTGGCGTTGTCCGACACTTTTTGTGCGGGAATCATTCCCGTTTAACATTCGGACCCGAGGCACACAAATACAGTTCAAGAACGTAGAATTTAATCGAGGGATGCTCCGAATTTTGGCGTGGTCAACGAATATCGTGTCGCCTTGTACGTAGACAAGATGTGGCGTCTGTTTTGAGCAGTTGATGGTTGGATATTTTCGGGTGATTTTATTCAAGCCTTTATAAAACGGCCCTACAAAAGGAAAATCACATCCAGGGTGGGATTGGTTTGTAGGTGATTGTTGATTTGGTAATTTGACATTTGACTCTAGCTTTGGTTGGATGGTGGATGGCTGATATGATTGGCTGATATATCTCGATGTTGATTGGCTAATGTTTAGTATGCTATTCCTGGCCAATGGTGTAGGTCTTTGGATGGCAGACGTGTTTGTTGAAGTGAACTCAGACTGACTTGTGACGCAACATGGTGCAACTGAATGGTGTTCAATCGGTGTCTTATTATGGTGTTGGTGTGTTGTATTCTTATAGTGTTGGTGTGTTGTATTCTTATAGTGTTGGTGTGTTCTATCCTTATAGTGTGGGTGTGTTGTATTCTTATAGTGTTGGTGTGTTGTATTCTTATAGTGTTGGTGTGTGGAAGTCTCAAACATTTGAAGTTTATCACTGAAGAATGTATGAACCAATGTTGAACAGGAGAGTTGTACGTATACGTATGCCAGAAGAACGATAGTGATCCAGAAGAACAGTAATATCAGACACTTCTTGAACACATGCGTCCTTAGATCACCTAAATATAGTAAAAGAAAATATTATTGTTTCGAACACATACAGAGCCGCCACACAAGTACGCTGTTTAAAAGTTTATATATATATATATATATATATATATATATATATATATATATATATATATATATATATATATATATATATATATATATATACATATAATGAAATGGCGTGGTTGGATAGTAGAGCGCACGACTTCTTACCCTAATGTCTCGAGTTTGGATTCGGGTTCAAGGCCGTAGGACGTCTCTAAGATCTCCCAGCTTTGATAGGTACATAGGTGGGAGGGGGGCAAATGCGAATGGGTAATATCCGTTGGGGTCAGAGAAACAGGTGAACTCTAGTTCCTCTACCTTATCGGCAGCCAGATCCAAAAGGGTACCAAACTACTTTACACTACCTTGGTATGTTTACCTACCCTCCTTAAAAAATGACACGATCTATAACACATATACAGAATACTTACAACAAAGCTTCGACAATTGGCGAATCATTTTGTTTACCTTGCTTCGTATCTGCTGAATAATCATAAAATATATACCAGAAAAACTCATATACTAAATTAAACACTATTTTTAGCACCGACAATATCTAGTTATTGTAATGAGAAAATACGTGTTTATATAAAAGCATTTTCGAGGGAGAATAATTGAAACATTCATAAGAAAAACGATTTGCTTAATCTTTTAATAGTTACTTGCCATATAAATATAAAAATTATTTAACAAACGCATAGAGAGATCGCGCATATCATTGCACTAAGGGGATAGGACCTACAAGATTGTTAGCAATTAATGCCACTTGTAAAGACACTATCGACTGCAATGCCAGTCTAAGCTAAACCGGAGTAAAAACTATTAGTTCTTAACCTAGGTTCGATCGAACCCCAAGGGGTTCGATGAATTAATCTCATGGGTTCGGCGGAGTTTGAGACACATCCGACTCAAATGATTTTCGACTTGATTTTGTCATAAGACAGTTAAATACGTCAGTTTAAATATGACAGCGCGACACTGTAATAAAGCGTGCCAGAACTTGATAACACATATCGGTATGGTGGTGTTTCTATTTCGTGGAGCCCTTGGAGCCTTCAAGGTGAAGCCACGCATTTAACTGGTGTCTGAAAGGCAACAACTGAAGTCACAATAATATGGAGTAAATATTCATTTTTATATTGTTTTCGTCCTTTTGTAAAAATCATATTTTAATGGCTTTATTCTTTAAACACAACGATGTCTTTATGTTCATTTTATGCACAAGTAAAATATATAGGCCTTACTATGTTTTAAACTTAAAAAATAATCATAATTTATTGTTCCTATTAAGAAGAGTTCGGTGAATTCGACTATGAGGCTTATGGGGTTTGGTACCCCCAAAAAGTTAAGAACCACTGCTCTATTTATTACTTGCTTGTTTTTTTATGTGTCTTAGTAATCAATTAATATACCTAATTTTGATATGGTTTAGTTAATATTCTAAACGAAAGATGTGTGTTGATAAACCGAAATTGTAAAAATGAGGAAAAAGGGGGAGGAGGTGGCTGAAGTAGGTTGTTGTATATCTTTGAGGGGGGAGGGGGTAGACTTTTTTATGTGACACTATTCGACAAATAGGAAAGTGGGTAAAACATCACTTGAAACACCGTGATGTCGTTCTTGAACCACACCAGAAATTAGGCAACTGCGTAAAAAGCTGACCGCGCTGACACTTACAATGCCGAGGTACGAAAAGTAACCCAGATACAATCTACCCTATCTGATCTTAACTGGTCCTTTACCTAATTCCACCAAATCGAGGAAGGTAATCGTGCTTATACAATATTTCTTAACGAATAATAACCAATATTTCTATAGAGAACTGTCTACGCCCCCTCCCCCTCCAGGGCGAAGCCATTCATTTTCGTTCTTCAAACTTACGTTACCATTATAACCTTTATAACCAAGTCAGCTCTTTATTGCAAATAAATAGCGGCACATTTATTGGGAAAACTTCTAATACTTCATGCGAACTTCGATTAAAAAAAAAACCTTCCGTCTATTTGAAGTATCGGTTCTATTAATCCAGTTTTTATTTCACAATACAAAAGCGAAATTTTATTTTTAAATACGGAATTATTGATCGAATTGATCAATGAGTCGGAGCGTCGTATCAATAAAGTAATCGATCAAACACCAATCGAGGCGTTCAATGTAGATTTGTTTAATTTGTAAGAATTAGACGTAATAACCGGTAATTGATTTTTTGCAAGCTTTTATTTAACTTGCTTTCTCTGTCTGTCTGTCTGTCATGCTTTTGTCGGTCGTCCGTCTTTTACTCGACACTGGCGAGCTTAATTTCGACCCATTCAAACCGATCAATGTCTCTGAAACTTACCACGTGGGTTAAGACCCGTTAACAATGCAATATAACATTAAATTTGACTTAATTAATTGGATGCTTAATAAATTTGTAAAGAATTAATTAAAAATTTCTATATAAAAGTACCATTTACCGCGCTATTATACGCACCATTTTCCTGTTCATTTAGTGAATACATGTTTTTAATCATGTATTAAAATTTAAAAAAAAAAACTGAAAACTTTGAATGTGCATAGAACATCCCTCAGTCCACCCAGAAAAAGCTTAGGCGTTAAGGCATAGTGCTGACCATACTGTCCCTTCATATGCCGAGGTCACTCCGCCTCCCCTCCCCTCCCGAACAATATAGAAAAAATAAATAAACCTTACATTTAAAGTCTCCTCTCCCCAAGGTTCAAATGCTCCCCCCCCCCCCAAAAAAAAAAAAGAAAAATGTCGGTGGGTCGTTAACTAGGAGAGACAACTCTACATCAGAACCAGTGTTTCTTCCAGATTTTTTTCTCCGGGGGTGCACTTGAAATTTTCGGGGGGGGGGGGAAGGACAACAATTTGGGGGGGGGGGGGCACTGTCAAAAGTATATATTTTCTACATAAATTCCATTTCGTTCGAGGGGGCCTGGAAGAGATGCCTGGAAGAAACTCTGATCAGAAAGAAAAGCAGGCTCAAATCGGAGACAACGGGCTTTAAGGCGTATAACATGCTGATACGTAATTTAAATCTGTTGGAGAAAATCCCTTTTTATTTACAATTAAGAACGACGAAGAAGAAGAAGTAAGACTTGCTGGTCTAGTAAAGGTACGCTAAATACGAAAGTTACGCTAAAAATAACTAGCAACCGTCTTCAATGGTTACTAAGAACATGATTCATTACTATCGAAATGGTTTAGATGTAAAATGGATGCGTTCCTTAATAAGATGCTAATAAAAATAAAAAGCTCACCAGACAGAACTATAACGCCACAAATGACTGCGACATTTTCTCAACACAAACTTGAATGGAGTAAAACAGCCCGAAGTTTCTCAACAGTGATCCTGGCAAATGTCCTATGTAGCAGCCAGTATTGTGTGAAGTTTTTTGTTCTGTTATTGTTTTAATTGTAGAACACGTAAGTTTCCACAAATGACAGCAGTGTTTAACTAGTAAGTTTCCACAAATGACATCAGTGTTAGAACTGTAAGTTTCCAGAAATGACAGCAGTGTTTGAGACGTAAGTTTCCACAATTGACAACAGTGTTAGAATAGTAAGTTTCCACAAATGACATCAGTGTTTAACTAGTAAGTCTCCATAAATGACAGCAGTGTTGAACTAGTAAGTTTCCACAAATGACAGCAGTGTTGGAACTGTAAATTTCCACAAATGACAACAGTGTTTAACCAGTAAGTCTCCACAAATGACAGCAGTGTTTAACTAGTAAGTCTCCACAAATGACAGCAGTGTTAAACCAGTAGATCTCCACAAATGACAGCAGTGTTGAACCAGTAATTTTCCACAAATGTCAGCAGTGTTAAACCAGTAGATCTCCACAAATGACAGCAGCTAACGATGTGTTGTCAAAGCACCAGTCAACAAAGATCAGTCAACAACTTGTTAAATGACAGCGTTAATTAGCACGGGAATTAGTGACACACCGACAGACAATTGACCTTATGTAAGACGGCTAGCGTGTATTGTCCTATAAGCTTTGTAACGTGTGATTGTCATGAGCTTTAAGTTAGATCACTATATCTATCTGTCTGTTTGTGGGTTTGTGGTCAAATCTCGCAATTCTATTTGCACCTACTTAATTTGCATATATATATATATATATATATATATATATAAATATATATATATATATATATATATAATATGATTTAGAGGTATAGATATAGATATAGATAAATAAATAAATAAATAAATAAATATATATATAGAAATATATATAATAGAAATATATATATATATATATATATATATATATATATATATATATATATATATATATATATATATATATATATATATATATATATATGTATGTATAATATGGCCTATAGATATATATATATATATATATATATATATATATATATATATATATATATATATATATATATATATATATATGTGTGTATATATATATATATATATATATATATATATATATATATATATATATATATATATATATATATATATATATATATATATATAGGCCATATTACATATATATAGGCCATATTATATATATATATATATTTATAGGCCATATATATATATATATATATATATATATATATATATATATATATATATATATATATATTTCTATTATATATATATATATGTATATATATATATATATATATATATATATATATATATATATATATATATATATATATATATATATATATATATATATATATATATATATATATATATATATATTTCTATTATATATATTTCTATTATATATATTTCTATATATATATTTCTATTATTTGGCGGTATCTCTCACAAAATTTTTTACAACCATGTAATACATATACCTATACACTGACTAACAACATGTAATACACTATTATACACTAACAACCATGTTATACGCAATAATACACAAACAACATGTAATACACAATTATATGCTAACAACCATGCAATACACACCTATACACTAACAACCATGCAATACACACCTATACACTAACAATCATATAATACACAATTATACGCTAACAACCATAAAATACACAATAATTCGCTAACTAACAACAATGTTATACACTAACAACCATGTAATACGCAATTATACACTAACAACATGTAATACACTATTATACGCTAAGAACCATAAAATACACACCTATACACTAACAACCATATAATACACAATTATACGCTAACTAACAATAATGTTATACAGCTATACGCTAACAGCCATGTAATACACAACTACAAAACTGCCTAGCTGCAGGTAAACTGACAAGATCCAGACAAGCTGGAAGTGTGTGTAAATGGGGGAGGGAACAAAATAAACACATACGTGAATGTCACCTGTATACACGTTTTGCGCATAGCCATCTAACTAGTTTATGTTTCATTAATTTCGTTAATTAGTATCGTCTTATTAGCCTGGGTTATGATAACCTACGTCATACTAATTGGGTCGATCTTCCCTAAGTACATGATGACCCTTTCACTAGAGGTCAAAGTGCGTGAAGTCAGGGTTCGTGCATGAAGTCGAGATCATGTTAAATTTATTTATTTTGTTTATTTTGTTATATTGTGGAATGTAAGCTAAGACAGACGATGGAAGATTTATACTCAAAGGCGTAGCGAGGGGGGGGGGGCGGGGGGGGGGGGGGGTGTGGACCGCACCGGGTGACACCATTTTGGGGGGTGACACCAAGGCAAAAAATAGCAAAACATATAGAGAAAAACTTGAGGGGGTGCAAATCGAAAGTTTGAGAGGGGGGTGCAAATCGAAAGTTTGAGAGGGGGGGGGGGGGGGGTGCAAATCGAAAAGTTTGTCCCCTGGAAGGGTCGCTACGCCTCCTGGGGGTGACACCATTAAGTGCCGCACTGGGTGACACCCGACCTCGCTACGCCACTGCTCAGACACTAAACGTTCTAACATTCATCTGTGCATTTGAAGTAGACTTTATAATGGCAGAACACGATTAGCTTGAGTTACCCAGAAAAGTTGTAGAACATTAGTCTGAGTTACCGTTCTTGCCAGTTGTCGAACTTTAGATTGAGTTATCGTTCTTAGTACTTAAGCCAGTTGTAGAGCATTGTTCCGAGTTATCTTTCTTAGTACCCCAAACCAGTCGTCGAACTTTTGACCGAGTTCTCGTTCGTAGTACTTAAGCCAGTTGTCGAACATTGGTCTGAGTTATCGTTCTTGCCAGTTGTCGAACTTTTGACCGAGTTATCGTTCTTATTACCCCAAGCAAGTTGCCGAACGTTGGACTGAGTTATCGTTCATAGTACCCTTAGGCAGTTGTCGATCATGTTAAATGTTTATTTTGTTTGATTGTGGAATGTAAGCTAAGACAGACGATGAAAGATTTATAGTCAGAAACTAAACTTCCCCCCCCCCCCCCGCGTCAGGCTTGTAATTTACGGGATCAGTTTGCCTTGCATGTTCGCTTGAGAATTACAGTTTTCATCATCGGCCTGTGAGGACTGATACAGATTTACATTAGCAATACTTCTTTCTTACATGTAGCCTAGTTTCATTCATTTAAGATGGTTTACTTATACATAGATACATACAAAACGTCTATTTTCAATTTTATTAAAAAATAAAAAACCTGAAAATGCAAATAAGTAATTAAATGATGATTCAAGGGATTTTTTCCCTCTCGGCGTGGTGGGCTGATGGGGTTTGGGCTTTTAAGTAGAGCTGAAATAATTTGGGATTAATGAAAAATAAAATTATAAAAAATTTAAGCAACCGGAATATTTTGTCGAATCCCTTGAGACACATCAAATCAACATTCTTCCCTTTGAAACATCTACATCTATAACAGCCCTCCCACATTTATGTTTTTTTTTAAAATTAAACCACTATACATGAAAATTTTAATGTGACATGAAAACTGGTTTGGTGACAATCTGCGTACATGAAATATTGCATTGTAATTATTTATTATAGCAGTATGGTTCAAGTTGTAGTAAAAATGCTATCTATTTTGCAGAATTTAAACCAGTTACAGGGGCGGAACTACAGTGCCGCCAGACCCCGCAATGCGGGGGACCCACGTCGTTTAGGGGGCCCACAGCCGCCCATAATCATTTTTTTTAAAGTTAAAATTAATTTTCTTGCATTTTTGACCTGATGGTTGTTTTGAAAAAAGAATACTGTAGCTGCGGTTGGAGTATCTTTATTCCATAGACACCATCCCACGCTCTTGTATATTCTTTTTCCTACAATCAATCACACGCTATTGTCGGCAAAATTCTTTTGATTAAACATCAATTGCGCGAGAGGCCGCTAGATAGTAAGACAGCTTTTTGAGACCATCCCAATTTGGTACTGATGGATAAAAGCACATCGGTGCTTTGTTGTCCCTTTTAAGTTCCTTTCTCAGACCTCCCCTCCCGCTCTTAGCCTTACAAGAAGCGAATAGATAGCGCCTCAACAACAAAGCTGGCTCGAATCGGTGGTAGTGCTGACAAACTAGCGCTCCAACAACTAATATCCAAGAAATAAAGTGCCGACATTGTTTACATTTAATAACCACTGTTCTTGAAAACAAGGCAAACGTCTCAAATAAATACACGAATGATAGCGTGTTATATATATTTATATATTGACAGACTTTATGATTTAAAGTATTAAGGCAAACATAAATGAAAAAAAGAGATTTTCAAAACAGACCAAAGCACTCATACACATGACATAATGTTGTGATTAGATTTAATTGAATTTTTTTTTCAAAACCCGATCAGGCCAGAAAGGAGTATCCCATGTTCGTATTGTGTGTTTATATATATATTTATATATATATATATATATATATATATATATATATATATATATATATATATATATATATATATATATATATATATGTATGGGGGGGCCCAAAAAAATTTTGCGGGGTGGCCAATTTTTTCTAGTTCCGCCACTGCAGTTACTGTGTTAGTGTTGATAAAATTGAGCATCATTGCAATGTTCAGCAAAAAGTGAGCTCACTGTAGACAAATCCCTGTTAATACTAGCTGAGTCAATTTTTACTTTCTCGTATATACGAAGTATAGAGAAAGTCTTGTAATCGTGCAAAAAAAAATCGAGATTTTTACAAATCTCGACGTTTTACACCTCCACTGATACGGAAAAACATAATTTTGCAATCTTGTCCGTATGTCTGTGTGTCTGTCTGTGTGTGTGTGTGTCTATCAGTGTGTAAACACGATAACTTGAGTACCGTTACAGCTAGGTTGATGAAATTTCATATATAAGTATTTTATCAAAATCGTAGATCCTGGTCAACTTTTGAGCGATTTCCGATAACCGGAAGTGGTACTTTTTCTACTTTGAATTTTTCAAAAGCCTATAACTTGAGTACTATTTCAGATAGATAAATGAAACTTCATATGTAAGTAAAAGATCTATTTCTCTACCTTCTGTTAAATTTTGAGTAATTTCCGTTTACCGGAAGTACTAATTTACGCTATTTCCGATTTCTCAAAAAACGCATGTAAATTTATAAAGTACTAATAATATTGCGCACTATTATGCACATTTTGTTTTGGCGTTCGCTTGGTGCGCAATTCTTTTTTCCTATGAGATTCTATTCTATTTTTAAAAGTTTAAGTAATTAAAAATCATGTCTATATTCCAAGTTATATAAGAATATTCGAGAAAGTTTAGGAGAGATCACTCCCGGTTTATTGTATTTCATTTTCATGATTCCAATAATCTAATGACTTATTCTTAACGCCATACACGTCTAATGTTCTGGCATCATTTGACAACTCCATGACTTTGTCTGTTTCTCTTAGGTTGATATATTCTGCTGGAAATATTCCATCCTTGTCAAATTTCATTTCAATTTCTTCTGGGTTATTCTCTAGCAGCATTTTAACAAATTCTATACTTTCAGATTCTGGAAGTGCAAATGCGTAGTGAAGTGGGTACCTATTGCTATTGTCTGGAATAGACTTTAGTTGAGGTCTGGTTGGGATGAGAAATCTGGCAACTTCTCATGTTCTAGCATGTTTTAAGCTGAGGAAGGCTCTGAGTTCTTGTGCACTTTAGAAATGTTATGTCAGCAACTTTCTATAACACAGTTCTTTTTTTTTATTCTTTCTGGAATAAATGCAAGTTATTTTTATGGTACCGAAATCGAAACTAGCGGGTTAGTCGATCGCTCTAGCACACGGCCGCGTCGTTTTTCTATATGGTAATGAACATTCATCTGTGCAGGTGAAGTAGACTTTATCTTAGCAGAACACGATTAGCTTGAGTTACCCAAAAAAGTTGTCGAACAGTGGTCTGAGTTATCGTTCTTAGTACAACATACAGTTGTAGAACATTGGTGTGAGTTATCGTTCTTGCCAGTTGTCGAAATTTAGACTGAGTTATCGTTCTTAGTACTTAAGCCATTTATAGAACATTAGTCCGAGTTATCTTTCTTAGTACCCAAGCCAGTTGTTGAGGTCTGAGTTATCTTTCTTAGTACCCAAGCCAGTTGTCGAGGTCTGAGTTCTCGTTCTTAGTACTTAAGCCAGTTGTCGAACATTTGTCTGAGTTACTGTTCTTATTACCCAAAGCAAGTTGTCGAACATTGGTATGAGTTATCGTTCTTAGTACCCCAGGCAAGTTGTCGAATATAAGTCTTATCGTTCTTATTACCCCAAGCAAATTGTCGAACATTGGTCTGAGTTACCGTTCTTATTACCCCTTAGTCAGTTGTTGAAGAAAAGACTATCGTGGATTACTTCCCTTTCCCTGCAGCGAGACTCAAACAAAGCTGTCGACACTGTTCCATTTACCCCCCCCCCCCCCCCCATAACTACCTACCCCACCCTATCCTTGATACCTTTATTCACCTGAACTAATCGATGCCATGCCACTTGAATAATTCATTCGTCCATAACACGAGTCGCTGTCTGCCTTTTGTTTCTCTCATCCACTTGTGAATATAACTAACGTATCTATTTGCAGTGTGACAATCAGTATACACATTGACGCTTCGAGATAGAACACTTGTTTTTATGCATAAGATGTAGGTAATCGAAGTATGTGTTATCAATCCGCGGCCCTTGGGGTGGGGGATATATGTTCTACTCAGACGTAATACATGTGGGATAAATAGTGAAACCTAATCTTGCTTTGTTCTTACATCCTACGTCAGAATAATGAATAGAAATGAATGTATAGCAGCAATACTGATCTAATGGTTAGACTTAAATGCAGGTTTTTGGTTTAGACAGGCTCTAAGTTTTTTGTGCAGTTTATAAAAATTGTATCAACATTTATATATAACACAGTTGCAAGTTTTTAAAAAAATGTATTTAAGAAACACAGTTTTAGTTATTATGTGAGTACATTTATCTGCTATTCCTAAGTTTCTGAACCTAACGAGATTTCTACCTACAACAATAATCAGTTAATCATACTTTAAAAAAAAGTTTCTTCTGAATATACACAAATAGGAATTCTACTTATTCTCTCTAAAATGTAAAATGACTCGACCTCTGCCTGCTCTAACTTCTGGATTTGCTTCCCAGAGGTTCCCAGTTAACGAACCTCACCCGGCACTTTTAGAGTTAGCGATCACCGACCTCGTCTAAATGGAAATGCAGATTCTTAATTGGTTACTTAACTGGCTTCAAACTCGTGACTTTCTGATTAGAGTACACGCCCAAAATTTGATTCACCCGGAACATTATTTAAAATGAAATGTTAGTAAAGAAGTTAGTAATATATTGATCATTTTAAATTGCTTATTTTATAGTTAATACAATGAGGATTGTTTGTTAACTGTTTATAATTGTTGATTTATTATTTGTTTATAATGTTTAAATTATTTATTGATTAGGCATATTTCTTTTTATAATTTCTTAATTTTTTATTTATATTTTAATTATTTTTAATAAATTGTTTATAATTTCCTATTTTTAATTATTTATTTATTATATACATATTATTAATTACTTCATAATTAATTAGTTATTTAACAATTATTTATTCATTTTTTCAGCACATTATTTTGACTGAGGTTTTTGTTTGTATAAAATCATGGGGTTATATTTCATGTTTTCATACACATTGATTCTACCGTGCTGTTATAAGCATGTCATCCAACACATAACCTGAGATGTGTAGTGTGCTGTCTTAGGCTGTCTAGCTTGAATAAATATCATTAGTAATTTAGTATTCAATAGCATAGATAATAGACTAAATATAAAGGCTATTTATACGGTTAATGTCATTAATATTTGAAACGTGTATGCCTATGTTGTTGATGAAATGATGAAATAAGATTTTAAAAGTTTAATACTTTAGATACTTTATTTGTTTTAACATTCCAACATCTTGTGGTTTCACGTGACTGCACAAGATGACTGGACAAGATGATTGGACAAGATGACCGGACAAGATGACTGGACAAGATGACTGAACAAGATGACTGAACAAGATGACTGGACAAGATGACTGGACAAGATGACTGGACACGATGACTGGATAAGATGACTGGATAAGATGACTGGACAAGATGACTGGACAAGATGACTGGACAAAATGACTGGATAAGATGGCTGGACAAGATGACTGGACAAGATGACTGGACAAGATGACTGGGCAAGATAACTGGTCAAGATGACTGGACAAGATGACTGGACAAGATGACTGGACAAGATGACTGGACACGATGACCGGACAAGATGACTGGACAAGATGACTGGACAAGATGACTGGACACGATGACCGGACAAGATGACTGGACAAGATGACTGGACAAGATGACTGGACAAGATGACTGGACACGATGACCGGACAAGATGACTGGACAAGATGAATGGACAAGATGACTGGATAAGCGCACTAAACAGACAAACCTCCGTACAATCTCTTACCTTCGTCATATACTTAGACGTATACATAAACACATATACATATGGAAAAAAAACCCGGAAAGATTCATATAGTAGGAGAAATAAGAATAAGAGACCAACTATTTTAATGACGGACATACTTTGTCTGATGACGGACGTACTTTGTCTGATGACGGACGTACTTTGTCTGATGACGGACATACTTTGTCTGATGACGGACGTACTTTGTCTGATGACGGACATACTTTGTCTGATGACGGACTTATGTTGTCTGATGACGGACGTACTTTGTCTGATGACGGACTTACTTTGTCTGATGACGGACATATTTTGTCTGATGACGGACGTACTTTGTCTGATGACGGACATATTTTGTCTGATGACGGACTTACTTTGTCTGATGACGGACATATTTTGTCTGATGACGGACTTACTTTGTCTGATGACGGACTTACTTTGTCTGATGAAGGATATACTTTATCTGGTAACTAACGTACTTATCTGATGAGAGACGTACTTGTCGAATGACGGACGTACTTCATCTGATGACAGACGTACTTGCGGTTTTCAGCTCGCCAGTACCCTCAAGCTCATAAATTTAGAACAGCATGAATTTCAAGCAATTAGCACTCCTCACTGTAACGTTAACCTTTCTATCAGCCAAATAGAAGGAGAACGTCCCCGGATTCTTTTTTTGGGGTCATATGCAAATGCCTTACGGCCTAAGTGGATGAACACTTAACACAACGACCACTAGGGCTCGAAATTAATGTCTAGGGGAGCTAGTGATACTATTGTAATTAACACTCATCCAATCTACATACGACCATTTAATCAGCGAACTCAGATGTGGCAAAACACAAAGATGAACTAGATAAAATATTTAATGTATAAAATATCAAAAACCCAACTTACACAATGTAGGAAAAAACACTATCACAGATTTCTACACTGTCTAAAGAACAGCTACTGGCCACACAACACTGCTGTAGCTTCAAGACTTACTTAGCGACAAGTAATATTAAACTAGAAGACTAAATCAACTGAAGAAAGCAAGGCACACACAGGTCTTAAGTACTCTCACGTTCAAATGGTCAGAGTCTATAGCCGGACAATATGGACGGCTGCCTGACTAAGGTAAAACGGCCTCGTAGACTTTTAGGTCAAGAAAAAAAAAACTGCCTCGTGTTGCGAGTTTGCAGGGCAATTAAAGACTTCTGTGACAGGGGAGGTTATCCTCAACTCATGTCGCCATTGGTTGGGATAATCATCTGATCAGAATCATTCAATCAGATTTTAATGGAAATTTTCTATGTCTCAAACACCTTAATAGTCAATGGAAAAACCCCAGGTGTTACACAATCATTCCATATAAGGAATTATACAATGTCAAAATAAAAATGACTCGACCTAAGTAGGTCACATCCCCTCCCTTTTTGGAAGTGACAGATAGGTTCCACAAGAACATACATAAGGAACCAATCTGGCAATGAAATAACAAAAATGTTTTACAAATGTAGGCAATCAAAATCATAATACCAGATGAAAATATCCCTGAACATAAAAGGGAAGTAACTCCAACTTTTACAATTGGTGAAAGGGGAGTAACCCTTCAAAAAGTAATTATACATCAAAATCCCTCAAAAATGGGAATTACAATTTTTCCATGAGAATATTAAAAGTGGTAAACCCGCCAGGGTAAGACCTTTATTTCAATGACTAGCTACAATATCAACTGATTCATATGAGACATATTATTATAAAAGATTACATATAATCAAAAACCACCTTTAATTAAGGTTCACCTGAAAATAAACAAAATATTCAACAGGATTGGAATTTTGAAAAATTCTAACTCACACCACTCATTTTCATATGAGTGACACTCAAACAAAACCTGTTTATGGTCCTAATGAACCACAAAGCATGTCATATGATCAATGTGTGTAACAAGATTTTACATCCTTGACAAACAATCAGTCACAACATTATCACTACCCTTAATGTGTGAAATTTCCAGATTAAAATTTTGGAAATATAAGCACCATCTCAATATTCTTTGATTTGTCTGTCCTAACTTAGAGGTAAATTTCAGGGGATCATGGTCAGAAAACACTCTGACTGGATTGGTTGAAGAAGAGACATAGACTTCAAAATGTTGTAATGACAAAACCAAAGCTAAAGCCTCTTTTTCAATAGTAGAATAATTCTTTTGGTTCTCATTTAACTTCCTGGAAAAAAAGGCAATGGGATGGTCAATTCCCATGTTGTCTTCTTGAAATAGGACTGAGCCAATGGCTAAGTTGCTAGCATCAATGGCAAGTTTAAAGGGCTTGCTGAAATCTGGCGCAGCCATAACAGGAGCATTAGATAGAAATGACTTAATGGTTAAAAAAGCTTCTTGACATTTATCTGACCATTCAAACTCAACACCCTTTTTCAATAATGCAGTAAGAGGTTCAGCAACAGCTGAAAAGTTTTGGCAGAACCGCCTATAGTAACCAGCCATCCCAAGGAACTTTTTGATCTCTTTACAATTTTTGGGAGGTGGTAACCTTACAATAGCATCTACTTTAGCTTCAATGGGCCGAACTTGGTTCGTTCCCACTTGATAACCCAAATAGGTAATTGAAGCTTTACAGAAATCACTTTTATGTAAGTTTACAGTAAAATTAACTTCAGACAATTTTCTAAAAAGGTTAGTCAATTGAACAATATGTTCTTCAAAAGTATTAGAAAATACAACTATATCATCTATGTAGGCCTCACATTGGTCTATGTCAGCAATGACAGAGTTAATGACCCTCTGGAAAGTTTGACCAGCATTTCGCATACCAAAGGGCATGCGTTTGTATCTATAAAAACCATTAGGGGTTACAAAAGCAGATATTTCTTTTGCACGGTCAGATAATGGGATTTGCCAGTATCCTGAAAGTAAATCAATTTTGGAAATTATCTTAGCTTGACCAACTTTATCAATAACGTCCTCTATCCGAGGTAAGGGATAGGAATCAGCTTTGGTGAGCGCATTCACCTTCCTAAAGTCGGTCACAAACCTGAAAGATCCACCGTCTTTCGGGACTAGGAGACATGGGGAACTCCAGTTGCTGAAACTGGGCTCAATGATATCATTCTTGAGCATATAATCAATTTCATCCTTTATCAAAGCTGCTTTTTCCGGGTTAACTCTATAGGGGTGTTGTTTAATGGGTTTTGCGTCACCAACGTCTACATCATGAGGTGGAACCTTCGCTTCTTTGGGGACATCCCCAAAAATAGAGGGAAATGTCTCAAATACCTGAGACAATCTATGGCTTTCCTCTGTGGACAAATGCATAAGGTGGACATTCAAATTATCTAAAAAGGAAGAATTTACCAATTTTGGGGGTTTCAATTTATCATGTATCACATCATCAGAAACATTTGAACATACAGGTAAAGTAATTTTAGCTGTGGATTGAAAATTGTTACAATTATCATAATACTTTTTCAGTGAGTTGACATGATACACTGTCTGTTTCTTTCTTCTGTCGGGCGTATTGACAACATAGTTCAAATCACTTAATTTTGAATGCACAGTAAAGGGTCCACAATATCTCAGGGATAACGCATTGTTCAGATTAGGCACTAGCACAAGAACTTTGTCGCCTGGATTGAATGTTCGTTTACAAGAACTCTTATCATACTGTTCTTTCATTCTAACTTGGGCCTTTCTTAAGTTCTTGTGAGCCATTTCGCACACGGCTTTCAGTCGAACGTGAAAATCGTCGAAGTTTTCCACTGGATGATCACTGGTACCAGTCCAACGTTCGTGTATCAGCTTCAGGGGACCACGGACAGAATGTCCAAACACAAGTTGAAAAGGCGAGTAGCCTAAAGAGTCCTGGAGACAGTCCCTCGCGGCGAAAATAATCCAAGGAACAGACTCATCCCATTGGGTGTTACTGTTAGCGAATGTCCTTAGCATGGTTTTGAGGGTTTGGTGGAACCTCTCAAGTACGCCTTGAGACTGAGGGTGGTAGGCTGAGCTGGTGATGTGGGTAACGCCTAACTTGGCTAGCGCTTCCTGAAAATGGTGACTGGTGAAGTTGCTGCCTTGATCTGTTTGCACGATTCTAGGTAATCCAAAGGTAGTGAAGAACCGGGTCATGGCTCTGACTACGGTCTTTGCCTTAATGTTCCGTAAGGGAATCGCCTCGGGAAAACGGGTACTTGAACACATAAAGGTAAGTAGGTACTCGTTGCCCGCCTTGGTTTTAGGCAAGGGACCTACACAGTCCATGACGATTTTAGAAAAAGGTTCTTCTAACACAGGAATCGGACTCAAAGGGGCCTTAGGAATTGTCTGGTTTGGCTTTCCGGCCAACTGACAGTTCGTGCAACTTCTGCAGTAACGCGACACATCTTTTCTCATTTTGGGCCAAAAGAACAGTTCTTTGATCTTCGCCGTCGTTTTAGTGACTCCTGGGTGCGCTGACATTGGATGGTCATGTGCCAGCTTAAGTATTTCATGCCGATAAGGTGGAGGGATCCACAGCTGGTTTTTACCCAACCATGGTTCGGCCGGTGAGGCAATCACTGGTATAGCGCGACGAAAGAAGAGGCCGTTCTCGGCGAAATATTCTCCATCGTCAGATGATAGAGATTTTTCGACCGCTGCTTTGAGTTCCGCGTCGACTTGTTGAGCTTTAATGATGTCTTCCTGAGATATTCTCAGGGGTAAGCCCAGGCTTGTTTTTTCTGGAAGCATAGACTCCAGTTTGGGAGTCGAATTTCTTGACGATGATGGTAGATGTGGTTCAGACGTTGTGTCAGCCAATTGTTTGGTCTGGCTTCTTGTCACCGCACATGCAGGATACAGTTCATTATCATTATCTGGAACTGTTGACAAAGGGTCTGAAACCGTACAGGGGTATACTTTGCTTCCCGCAAGGTCATTCCCTAGAAGTAGGTGTACTCCTGGGACAGGAATACTATCTATCACACCTAAAATGACCTCACCTTCGACGAGATGATGTTTCAGGGCAAACTTGTGTAGAGGGACGACAGTATATTTTGTCCCCACTCCCTGGATAATGGAAATCCTTCCGGTGTTCGTCTCTGGTGTAATGTCCATTGAACTTTTCAAAAGGAGAGATTGTGACGCTCCTGTGTCTCTTAGAACGGTGATATTCTTCTGAGACAACGGATCACCTGGTTTGCTAATGATGGCTTCGGCAATAAAAGATGAAAAGTCAACTTTTCTCGATCCCTCGAGATCGGTAGACTCGGCAGAAACTGGATGGTGGCGAGAACAGTCAAAATGTGACTGCACATAATGTGTGGAGACTTGACTACCTTCTTGCGGACACTTAGGATTAGAGTCCTTTAGAATTCTAGAGTTCATAGTTGAACTGGCTGCTTGAGGGGATAGAGCATAGTGCGCGGAAGTACGCACCACCTCTCTGTTATATTGACGACGTTTGTAACAGTCCTTGACAAGATGCCCAGACCTTTTGCAGAACTGGCATACTGCTCGACGATTGAGAGTTGATCTTGGTTTCTCTCTGGACTGTAATGCCTTCCCGTGTTGGCCAACAGGAGGATTGCTGCCAAAAAGGGGAAGCACGGGGTTGAGGCGGTTTCCTGACACGGGTGGTTTCTTATGCACCAACATATATGTGTCAGCCGACTCAGCAGCCTTCTGGATGTCAGTTATCTTGTTATCCAGTATGTGTAGTCGTATCTCTTCAGGCAGGGACGATAGGAATTCTTCCCTTAGGATAAGTGACCTGAGTTTCTCAAACTCAGAAACTTCCTCAGAGTGTAGCCACCTTGAAAATATTTTCTCCTTTTCAAAGAGAAATTCCACATATGATTGTGTGGGTAACTTGCGGAGTGTTCGGAATTTTGTCCGATAGGCCTCGGGCGTCAGTGCGTAGGCCTTTAAAATGGCAGTCTTGACCAAACTATAGTTATTTTGAACGTCGTGAGAGAGTGCCTGGTATGTTTTTGCAGCTTTCCCAGTAAGGACAGAGCTCAATAAAGCAGTAATGGAAGTTTCGGGCCATTCACATGTCTTCGCTAAACTCTCAAATGAGTTAAAGAAAACGACCAAATCTGTTTCATCAAATTTAGGAACTAATTTCCCAAATTTGGCAATCACTTGCCCTACCGACAACTTTTTTGGATCTACCAGAGAAGTGACATCACTAACTTGACCAAACTCTAATTCCAACCTCCTCTTGTCTAAAGCAATTTTAGCCTCTAACTCCTGTTCTTTTAAAGCCTTCTCTAAAGCAACTTTTTCCTTCTCTAAAGCAATTCTAGCTTCTAATTCTACCTTCTCTAGAGTTTTCTCCTCGCGGAGCAACACACCAGCCAACAAACTTTCATCAAATACTCCTTCATTAATGAAATGAACAACAATTTTATCTCTCAACACTTCTGACTTCTGCGTAACAGAATAATCCAATTTCAATTCCTTAACTACACTAACCAAAACTTTTCTACTCAACTTTTCTACATCTTCAACAGTAGGGTTAGCCAAAAAAGACTCCATAACTCTAACTTGAAAATCACAACAAGCCTAGATTCTTTAAATTACTACACAGCGTTGGGCCGTGTACTTGACCTCTAAATGTAGGACGTGACACGTCTGCTTATTTGACCTAGATAACTCTAGCCTGAGCGCGCGTTGTAAGAACACTGCGCTACTGGATATAAAAACAACTAAATCCAACTAACCTTAGTATTCAACTGATATAACCAACAACTGGAACGACAAATTAAATCTCGGCGAGCTCCCACTTTGTAACGTTAACCTTTCTATCAGCCAAATAGAAGGAGAACGTCCCCGGATTCTTTTTTTGGGGTCATATGCAAATGCCTTACGGCCTAAGTGGATGAACACTTAACACAACGACCACTAGGGCTCGAAATTAATGTCTAGGGGAGCTAGTGATACTATTGTAATTAACACTCATCCAATCTACATACGACCATTTAATCAGCGAACTCAGATGTGGCAAAACACAAAGATGAACTAGATAAAATATTTAATGTATAAAATATCAAAAACCCAACTTACACAATGTAGGAAAAAACACTATCACAGATTTCTACACTGTCTAAAGAACAGCTACTGGCCACACAACACTGCTGTAGCTTCAAGACTTACTTAGCGACAAGTAATATTAAACTAGAAGACTAAATCAACTGAAGAAAGCAAGGCACACACAGGTCTTAAGTACTCTCACGTTCAAATGGTCAGAGTCTATAGCCGGACAATATGGACGGCTGCCTGACTAAGGTAAAACGGCCTCGTAGACTTTTAGGTCAAGAAAAAAAAAACTGCCTCGTGTTGCGAGTTTGCAGGGCAATTAAAGACTTCTGTGACAGGGGAGGTTATCCTCAACTCATGTCGCCATTGGTTGGGATAATCATCTGATCAGAATCATTCAATCAGATTTTAATGGAAATTTTCTATGTCTCAAACACCTTAATAGTCAATGGAAAAACCCCAGGTGTTACACAATCATTCCATATAAGGAATTATACAATGTCAAAATAAAAATGACTCGACCTAAGTAGGTCACATCACCATACTAATTAAGTCATCTTGCAAACAGACACGTGCAACTAATGACAGCGACAGCTGACTTATCGCCTGGTCAGCTGTCGTCAGCCTCCATCGCATGTATGACAGTCTTGCTGTCCGACATAGACAGCGGCCACTCGGTGTGACGAAGTGTGACGCGGTGTGACATACTACTCTCAGGGCACTGGATAGTGATGCAGGTATGTCGCTAGTAGCTAAATTTATGCCTCAGTATTTGTTTCAGATTAGCTAGAAATAGGCTCCATGGGGGTCATGACAGAATCTAATAATAATAATTTTCTCTATATATGGTATACGAAAAATAAAAGTCAGATACGGTTCGATACAGTTCACCCGAGTGCCATGAATCTTTTGGGGAGAAGATGAAAATACTGCCGAGAAGGTTTCTGTGAACAAAAGAATTAAAATTTGATATGGGCGGCGCTCGGGAGGGTGCGATTTTCGTCAATACATGATTTGGTGCCCAAAGTTCCAGAGCGGCTATTTAGCACTTGGCAACCGTTAATCGGGCGTCCTGCGTGGCGGGTAAGAGATACTACCGTGTTCAGCGGTAAAACTGCAAAAAGCGCAACCGCCGGCGCCCCGTCGATTGCGTGACCCGAATCCCGACGGGCTCCCCTGCGAGCACTATGGCGCCTACGTTCGTTTAAAAAAAGCTATACACTAAAGACACAATGGGCAACAATAATCGTTGATTATATCGAAACAGGCGCGTCCCCTGGCGCCCCTATAGGTTTCGATTTGGCGCCCTGGGCTTTCCCTTGAGCGAAATGGCACCTACGTTCATTCTATGCAGAGCGATAGACAATGGATTTGATGGGGCGTTATGGTAGCTCACTAAAACGAATCAGGCGCTGGAGCCCCGGCAGAGTGCAATTTAGCTCCCCGCGCTATCAAATGAGCGCTATAGTGCTTACGTTCGTTTTAAACAGTGATACAGGCTATGAATAAGATGGGGTGTTATAGTCATTCACCAAATTGAATCAGGCGCGTTCGCGGCGAAACAGCAGGGTGTTATTTGGCACCCTAGGTTATACTGTGAGCATCATTACGCTTACGTGAGTTATAAAGAGCCAGATGTATTACGCGGCGCACCAGCGGTAGTGTAATCGGGGGCTCCAGAGAGCGCCCCTCTACGTCCCTGACACCTGTCGGTCACCAAAGTGTGTTCTACCTTACTATTACGGTTAGTGATTAACGTGCACTCAAGGCTTTCATGTAGTACTGTAGTTAACACATGCTCCTATAAATATGGTCCAAGCGTAGGCATTGTTTGCATTTAATTACTCAGTTTTAGAAACTAAGGTCACACGTTTAAGAATATAAATAAAATATTAGAAACACAATGATGAAACTCTTTTAAAATATTACGTCATACTTTCTTCTATACCCGTGGCAACGTGCGGGGACGGGCACGCTAGAATATATATATATATATATATATATATATATATATATATATATATATATATATATGTATGTGTATATATATATATATGTATGTGTATATATATATATATATATATATATATATATATATATATATATATATATATATATATATATTTATGAATATTTATATGTATATTCATATGTATATATATATATATATATATATATATATATATATATATATATATATATATATATATATATATATATATATATATTATTATATATATCAGGAGAGAGAGAGGGGGTGAAATAGAAAAAGGGGTCAAGAAAATGTTTTTGTCTATGAGAAAATAATCTCTACAAAAAGATTGACTATGTGATATTTGTGACAAAATGAATTTGAATGTAATTAAAATTTCCTTTATTGTTTTCTTTAAATACACGCAGTTACCAAGCCGCCGCAATGACAAAACCATTTTTTAAATCGCCATTTTTCTGGCTCGATCTCATTTTTATAACTTCAAATGTCTACGTCAGCTGTTCCAATTTGGGCCCCAAGATATCTAACAAGAGTTCTGACGTTCCGGAAACAATTTCCCAAAAACGGCCATCTGACGTGTTGATGAATCAAAATTTAACTTCGCCAACCGAACAACGGTCATCTGGTTTAGAAGGTTCGTCCAACGCGAGTCAGCTGACTCAAGCAATCTCCGTGAACCCTGAATCAAAAAGCCAGAAAACAGCTCAACGATTAAACGATGGAAGTTTATCCACAGGATCCCAGTCTAATCGATCAACGCTTGCATCGAATATCCCCCAGTCTGGACCCATCGTCAACCAAACCAACACGGGTTGCGACTTCCCAACCTTTGACCCTTTCAACAAAATCCTGAAGAGATTCAATAAAAAATTCCCAACCATCGACTGCTCTAAACAGACACCACATCTGGTCTACGCACAAGGCGACACGATAACCGTCAACCACACCAAAATCCGGAGCATCCCATACCTCAGGTTTACCTTCAAATATTGCCGGTACCATGCTCGGGTTCGGGACGTTGTCGATAGAGAAATGCAAACCGTTTTCACCGGCCAAATGTTCACAAACTCCATCAACGTCACCCACAGCTATGTCGTTGTTGAGTGTTATAATAAAACCGACGATGTTATATCCAGATCGTACTTGACATTTATCCGTAAAAAACCGAACCTCGAGTCTGAATTAAAAGCCAAGTATGAGGCACACGTTGAGCTCCACGCACCCAAAGAAA
The DNA here is from genome assembly GCF_028476545.2 of Physella acuta. Classification (NCBI taxonomy): domain Eukaryota; kingdom Metazoa; phylum Mollusca; class Gastropoda; family Physidae; genus Physella; species Physella acuta. The sequence continues at coordinate 303,374 of NW_026731642.1, forward strand.
CTTTGAGCGTCATGATGGTGGGGATTGATGCCATGTCCAAAAACAATTTCCAGCGTGCCATGCCGAAGACGAGAAACTTTCTTCTAGAAACTATGAAAGCTGTTGAGTTGTACAAACATAATAAATTCGGGCACAACACGTTCCCTAATGTGGTTGGTCTACTTACCGGAATGAATGAAGAATCGCTAGCTAATCTTGGGTATTCAGATTGGAGGCCTCTTAATATAGTAAACGATGCTTTTCTTTGGAGTGCTTACCGTAAAGCCGGTTACAGAACCGGAATGTTTTTAGATAGAGTAGAAGTAACCGGATTTCACTATTCAAAATACGGTTGGGATAAACCACCGGTTGATTATTATTTGCGGGAGGTAATCCTAGACTCTGAGACCGACAATTTGATGAGAAACAACAGCAACTGTATCGGTGACATCCCAGAGATCCGCCTGTTGACCGACTACTGGGTTCAGCTAGCGACTTTGTTCAACAACTCCAAAACAGAGCCGTACTTTCTGTACAGGTGAGTAACAACGCTACGTACCTTGACGAAATATGTTTTAACCTGCATATGTGAGCAATAACCGTGAATGGGACAAATATGTTAGGATACGTCTGTGTTCAATATTTATATTTGTTCTTAATTGTGTTGTTGTTACTTACCGATAACTCCAATTTCAGCATATTTCCTTCCTAGATTTTTTTGACAGCCTTTGTTCATCAAAGAACAAACGAGGGGGCAGCAGTTGATTTCGGAGTTGTCTCTCCTTGATAGGTTGCTTTTCCCAGCTATTGTGCCCCATCAACCGGGGGCTTGAACTCGGAGCTTTAAGGTTTACCGACCCGACCACGCGCTTAATTTACTATCACAGGGTGACGGGACAAAACACACCAGGACAAAAGGATATCATATCTCAGACAAAATAATTCATGCACAAAATATATCAGGACCAAATATATAAGGGCTAAATATATTATGGAACTGATTAGATTAGTTTGATGATTAGATTAAGAATTGTGCCTTGTGTATGATCAGACACAGAACTAATTAGATTAGTTCGATGATTAGATTAAGAATTGTACCTAAGTTAAAGGCTCAAGAAGCTTAAAACTGATATGGTATGAATCTACTAAAAGAAACATGTTTGCATTAGACACGTAGTGTTACAGATTTTCTAAAAAATATACAGTTGTTACTTTTTTCCAGGATAAATAATGTAGAAAATAAAATAAAACTAGTCAGTATAAATTTTGTTTAACAATGAATGTTCGTTTCAGTTTTATTTCAACTCGTCGATATAAATTAAATTTGACAAAATCAATGTTCATTTGTATTTGACTAGTTTCAGTTCGCGGTCCACGCATGACTATGAGAATAAAGCCAGCGCAATTGATGAACATTATTTCCAATTTTTACAAACTTTGGTGGACAAGAAAGTTCTAAACAACACGGTGCTTGTCTTCTTCAGTGACCACGGGCCCAGGCGTGGAAATACAATGTAATGTTGCAAGTTAACTGGTCTTTTATGATAGTGGCGTCACTCGGTGGGGTGTCAACGGTGCGGTGTTATTTAAAGGGGAGTTACTCATTGTGGTATTTCATTGGTAGTCATGATACTCGGTGGGTGTGTCACTGGGGTAGATTAGAACTGGGAGCTATAGAAGGCGTCTCTTGGTGGGGTGTCACTTAGTTGGGTGTTAGTAGTTACGATACTTGGTTTGTGTATAGGGAGCGAGAGATGGCGTCTTTTGGTGGGGTGTCACTTAGTGGGGCGTTAGTAGTTACGATACTTGGTTTGTATATAGGGAGCGAGAGATGGCTTCTTCTGGTGGGTTGTCATTGAGGTAGGGTAACACTGAGTGCAAGAGATGGCGTCTCTTGGTGGTTGTGTCAAATATTTAGAATAACCCAGGGCGTCACAAGTGGCGTCGAACTTTTCTTTTTAGTTATCTAAATAGTAGTTCAATTTTATATAGTTTTATTTAAAAGTTTTTACGTATTTTTGTAAAGTCTAGCGATACTGTTTACAAAAGTTTTATTTGACATTTTTTTCTTCAACAGGACGACTTACTATGGCATGCAAGAAAATCGAATGCCTTTAATGTTCCTCGTGTTCCCGCCCTGGTTCCATACCAAATACCCGCAGCTGATGGAAGTTGTGAAAACCAACCAACATCGTCTGACGACCCACACGGACGTCTACGAGACTTTGATTGACCTGCTGTACTTTAAAGCAGAGGCCGGGAAAGGAAGTCTCACCCAGCCTAGGATCAGCTTGTTCAAAGAGATTCCAGAAGGACGCACGTGCCAGCACGCGCTGATCCCTGTTGAGTACTGCGCCTGCAACATTACTTCGGTGTTCAAGTTGAGTACAACTTTCGTACAATTTCTAGGCGAGCGAGTGATAGCGAAGATTAACCGGTCCATCAGCACTATGACAAGGAACCCTTACGCCGATCTGTACCTGGATAAAGTCATCGAGCTGAGAGAATTACGACCTGACGCCCAGGGCAGGTCGAGATATGACGTCATGATCTCAGCCGATCCCAGCGGCGCCATCTACCAGACTGTAATCACGTTGACTGAAGAAAACGCTATGGTCCATATTGGACTGGTTAGAAGACTAGGCCACTATCAAGTTTGAAATAAGTGCTCAAACAAACCGAGGAGAAACTATTGTTAATCTAAGGTTTAAAAGGTGTGGGTCGCCCTTATATATATATATATATATATATATATATATATATATATATATATATATATATATATATATATATATATATATAATTAGTTTCGTAACAATTCTCATGTGTCAAATATCGAGTCTCAAAGCAGTTTTCATGAATAAAATTATATGAGATGCATTAAATGCGTTCCAACCCCAAAAATGCAAACTTGTTTTTTTTTTAACAAAAAATGTATTTATAAATAACAAATGTACGAAAACATAATAATGGAGAATATAAAGAAGAAAACTGGTGTTATAAAGTATATATTGAATGGAATTCAGTCGACTTGGGCCTATTAATTATGGTGGTGGATATCTATGTAAGGGGAATAACTTGTGCAATAACGACAGAGAATATTTAGTCAATTATTTCCCTTTCATACTACCTAAAGTGCGATAAAAATCGAATGTGAACACATTAACTCCCCACCATCACCCACACATACACACGACTGAAGTACTAGAACGTTTCGTCAGGAATTTTTTTAAAACGCTGCTAGCTCTTCATGTTGTTATATAGTTTAAAATGTTATAATCACTAAATATTGTTACAGAGTTTAAAATGCTTTAGTTATAAAAAAAATGGTTACATTCAGTAAACATAAATGTTGTTACAATGCACAATTAAAACATAATATTACATTTTTTAAATAGTTGCATCTACATTTTTTTTTCTACATTGTTACTGAACACTGTTATATTCTTTAAGTTTTATAATTTCTAAAAGTTGTTACATTGTTCAATGGCTACAATGTTGCAATAATTAAACATTTTTTTGAACCAGTAAACATCGTTTAAAATGATACAATCCCCTATGGAATCCACACGCAGGCACATGGATTTGTTTCCCCTAGATCAGTTTCAGATATGTCTATTTAAAAATTAAAAGTTTCCTCTTAAGACCAAGCGATCAACTGGGCAGATGAAGTAGATTTCATGTTTTTTTTTTTACCTCTTGATAATATTTGGTGTGGCCAAATGACAGTTTGTAGCCTATGAATTGTGATAGTAGCATTTACAATGAGGCACCCTTTATTCTAACAATACCAGAGGCGTTGCGATCCTTCCCGGCGCCCGGGGCCAAACTTTCAGTTTGGCGCCCCCCTCCATCTTTCAATTTGCACCCCCTCAACCCATTTTTTCGCCCCCTAAGGTCGGCGCAACCCCCCTCGCTACGACTCTGAACAGCACTCAGTACTAATGAGTACTTAGCATGTCGTGCTATAGAAAATAATTATCCGGACATGACGCAGACCACATATTTTAAACATCCGCCGTCGTAAAAAAAAAAAAAACACAGAATAACTCAACTCTACCTGTAACACTTTTATTTTTAATATGGATTAGTAGAGTCACGGTGTTATGGTGATTGGGAATGTTATATTATTTAATATAAATACAATAATAGGCTATACACGATTTAATGTATTTTTAATGTAAAACACATTTTTGTGACTTTCATTATTTTGCTCTCCCTGGCCACTTCAGTTCAGTTCAAGGTGTGGTTGAAGTAGTTTTTTTTAAAAAAATATTTGAACGGTTTATTTTCAAATCAAAAATATGAAAATCAGTGTAAATAGCTCTAAGTTTTTAAAATGTAATTATAATTTTATTGTTTGTCATATTTTTACAAGCTTTTATTTTACTTGCTTTCTCATACCGTCTGTCTGTCTAGATCGAAACGCCCGTGCTAAATTACGGGAACCTCTAACTAACAAATACAATTCGTGGTTGGTACGTGGGTCAAGATATTAAGACAATGCAACATGACATTAAATTTACTTGATAAGTTGCCTAATTGTTTTTAATGAATTAATTAAAATTGTGTCCAAATTAGTAGTCTGTTTCATCAAACTATTCCGCACTATTATACATGCGTCATCACGTTCATTAGGTGCGCAATGGTTTTTAGTCATGCAACTCTATTGTAAATTTAAAACATTTAAAGTACTGAAAAAAATTCATAAAAAACGTTTTAATAACAAGCTTTTATGTAATAATGCAATCAAAATTAGAAAAATAAATTATTCACTACTTTTCAAATAAGTATAAAGAAAAGCGTGGTTCTCTTCCTAAATATTAGTCAAGGTATCCAAGAGATACTAAAGTGACCAACGTTTTTCTCTTTGTATATTTTTTCTACTTGTTAGTGCATTATTACATAAAAGCTTGTTATTATTAATAAAGGGATATTTTATAAGTATAAACTAAGTTGTACAATTTCTATAATGTTGATACAAGTATGTATGCCGCAATGCAAGTAATAGATTATTTTTTCATAGAATTGGTTTCGTTTACAGGTAGAAGAGGAGATATTACGACAATATTTAAGTTTCACATACGTTAATTAATCTATCAATGCTGCAGCTGGTTAGCATCATGTCCTTCACATAAACAAAAAACCGATCACATTTAATAAGCTACTCTTAACAAAATAAAGCGAGAAACATCCACCATACTCTACGTTAGCGTTTTTGTTAATGTACTTATATCAGTCAAAATTACACTGCTTATATTAAACTTTCAGATACATTGAATATTTAGTAAAGTTTTACAAAAAATACATAATATTTAGAACACAGTTTATTTTAAAAACACAAAAACACAATATTTAAACATTATATATTTTGATATAAATACCAATTTGGTATATATTTTGATGCAAACACTCATCACACGGCAGCAATGATGACAGCCATTGAATGTCATTGTATCACTCATGTTTCTTTCTTAGACCCAGCATCTCAAACAGTATTGACATATACTTTTTGTTTAAAAATATGCAAACATAAATATTGCTGGCGTTGCCGATATAGAGCAAGGCGGCTAAACCTTGCGTTATAAGAACCCTCAGGTTTCGATTTGTAACCATCTGGTCAGCAAGCAGAGTCACGACCAGAAAGTAGACGAAGTTGACCAGTGTGTTGATTAGAGAGACGATCACCAGCGTCCTTGTTGTCCGCTGGACACTTAAATTCTGATTGGTTGAAATCTTCTTTCTGTTACGCGCAGTCAGTTGTATTTTAACGGTAATCAATACAGCTCCAGTCACGACGATAATCAACGGGCAAACACTGGTCAGATAATTGTAAACGTAATAATTTAAAATATTAATTTCTTCCCAATGAACACGACAATATAATGTAAGTGTTTCTGTTCCCATACCATATTGTGTGTATTGGGTGTAGTCAAAAGTGGCGCATGTGCTGTAGAAAACTACCCATGGAAGCCAAACGACGTATACGGTGAGGACAACTACTTTAGCTTTTTTCTTTGTCATAATCTGTTTAAATTTGAGAGGAAAGTACACGGCAACAAATCGCTCAATAGATATCACAGGCGGTAGTGTTAATGAAATTGACATCCCAAGATGTGCGCAAAAAGTCATTGCTTGCCATAGAATAAAGAAGAAAAAAGCTATTTCAAAGGGATAGACCCAACCGACAAAAGCGGATGTAAAATCATTTGCTATGGTATATTCGAGTAAGTTGGCTGGTTGAACCGCACCCACCAGGCACAGAGAGTCCGCTGTCGTTAAAGACACCATGAAAATTGTTGACGATTTATGGAGGCCGTCCTTAACTAAGACAACCAACCCCAATGTGTTGGATATCAGACCTACGATACCTATTGTAGGGTTTACAATAAAAAACAGAGCGACGTAGATCTGCTTCATAAGCTTTATTGTAGCGTCGATTTGTTCCGATGAAGACGAGCCAGATGTTGTATTATCCGATGGTTGCGTTACGTTTAGTATCCAGCTATCCATTGTTGACGACAAATTTCACGTTTAAAATGTTAAAAATGGGTTCGATTTCATTCAGGTGGCGTCTTATTTTTTTTATGTGATGCAGCTTTTCTTTAAGAAGTCTTTAACCAAAATTGGTTCTCATTGTTTACCTGTGCAAAAATGTGTTTATACATTAAAAAAAACCCAGATGTATTAATAATTTTAAACTCTGTATTCTCTACTTAAACTTTAGTAAATACTAGCTGTCCCGGCCAGGCCCTGCACTGGCCGTTTGAAAAAACCTATCTGTAAAGGACCATGACTTGTGCGTTTTTTGAGCAGCAAGTACCCAGCAAGGAAGTTTAACATATTGACACATAACCCTAACCCTAACTTTAAACCTACCACTAACCACAACTAAAAAAAAAAACAACAACACACAAACAAAATAGTAAACGCAAACATAACGCAAACACAAACACAAAAGCAAAATACGAAAACGGGAGCGAAAACACAAACCCAACACAAAAACAAACACAAAAGAAAACAAAAACGCAAACATAAACACAACCATAATAATAGCACAAATACAAACGCAAAAAAACGCAAACGAAAACCTATTCGCAAACTAAAACGCCGAATATAAACACAAATTTAATTGCAGATATAAACGCATAGTACTCACATAATTGCACAGGGCACGAAATCGCACCCTTCCGAGACGCCCGCGGAACCGCCTGATTCAATTTATTAGTGACTATAACATCCCATCATAGTCTATTTAACTCACTTAACTGAACGTAGGCGCCATAGCGCTCACGGAATGGCTCGGAGCGCCGAATAGCACCCAGTCGGGGCGCCGGAGGATGCCCGGATTCAGTATAGTTAAGGACTATAGTAACCTTTTTAAATCCTTAGTCTATCGCACTGATTACAAAAATGAATGCACCATACGCTCACATTATAACCTAGGTCGCCAAATTGAACCGCACAGGGGCGCCGGCGGACGTGCCTGATTCTATTTAGTGAACGACTATAACACCCCAAGCTTGTCCGCAAACCGAAAGATACAAGTAAACATATACGACACTTAGGAGCGGCTTCTAAACTGTTATTGAATAAAAAATAATATTTAGTAAACAATACCTTCAGTGTATAAATTAAATAAAAGGCAGTATTTCAAATATTTACCTACCACATTGCACATTATAAATCCATGCCAATTATGTATTTTTTTCCAACACCCAAACAAACTAATAAAAAGTATTATTTTTTCCAATGTATTTTAATTTTTCTTTTTTAAGGGAAGTAAAGATATGTGATCTATTAAGGGAAGTAATTGGCAATAAAAGAACAAAGTGAAGTAATTTGTACAATTTTTAAATTTTTGTGAAGGGATATTTTTCTTTGATTTGGGACTATTTTACATAACGTTAATTAAAATTAAACGTTTTGGGAAATAAAGTTTGTTTAATAAAACTTCATGTAATAAGTATTTAAATTATTAATTTGGCTAAAAAAAAAACTTTAGGTGTATCAAGTCTATGGCGATCAAGTCGAGTTTTTTACTATATGCCTCTTTTGCCAACGGTCTGTCCTCTGTCCGCTGTAGCACCTAATATATAAAAGACCCCATGCGCACCTCTCTCTCTCTCTCTCTCTCTCTCTGTCTGTCCGCAAAATATTTTCGCCGGACATCACGTTAGAAACTGCAGCGATATATGAAGAAATTTATACGGACGTTTGTTGAAAATAAAATGTTTGATTTCTAGGAAACAGAAAATACATAAAATACATTGAAAATATATACCTTATATATATATATATATATATATATATATATATATATATATATATATATATATATATATATATATATATATATATATATATATATATATGGTACAAAATTACCTGTAAGGTCTTCTGAACCAGAAAAACTAACAAATTAAGCCAGCTATTTATTGAGTTATATTTCGCTATGGTCTAAATTTCAAACTTGATATAAACATCAATGTCTGGAAAATTTTACAAAATTGCAAATCGATATAAACATTTTATTAATCGTGTAGTAAAAAAAAAATTACTAACAATTTTAGCCAGCTAAAACAACCCGGTTCTAATTTGTTTCTGATTTCAAATTTAGAACTGTTTCCTTTCTCTAAAGCCAGGGGGATAACTGTCAAAACAAAAATAACACGATTTGATATTTACATCTAATTAACAAGGAAAGCGAGTTTCGACAAACTCACTCGATTCGTGATGTTTCCTCAGGCAAGTTGTACTTTATGTTTCCCATCTAAATATGATACATTTATTATTTTAATTTTACGAATATACATATTTATCTTTTCCCAATTTCTTTCATAAAATCTTTCTTGGAGCTGATTTTTTTTCTATCGACATGGGTATGTACTCCACGAGAATCAATTCATCGATTTCCTCCGTCATTGAAAATTACCTGACATTAAATTCAAGCCTAGATAAAGACTTATGCTGCTGCGTCAGTTCCAATTAAGACCAAGACATCCGCCGTTTGGCAGTAGATATCGATGAAATCGCATCTCTTTATACGTTCGCAAAAGCTTGTGAGCTATACAAATATATTTATATTTGTTCCTGTTCAACTACAACAGTTACTATTTGTATACCAAAAAACATATTCTAACTGGGTATGCTTTAGGAAAAAAGGAGAAAAAAAATAGTATTGTGAAAATTAATTTCATGTAGTAATAATTTGAATAAAGTTTCACCTTTCGGAATTTGAAAAACTTGAAAAACAATATCTACAGTGTTTTTAGTTACAAAAACTAGCCATTAGGATTAGTAGAAGAATAATCAATGTTTATATGATCATATATATCTAAAAAAATAAAATAAAACCTTTCGGGGCAAAATGAAATGATATGAAATAACTAAATAGAAATTAATTATTGATTTAAAAAAAAATGTTGAATAGGAGACACAATAATAATGAGGTCATTGATTACAGAAACACAAAGTTAAACGTCTATTCAATGTATCTAATATTTTAAGTGTATGTAATTATTAAAAAAATAAATAGAAAAAAATAACATTTTTAATAGCATGTTTTAAAATGTAATGCTAATAAGAAAATGAAACTACATTTGCTTTCTTTCATAAAAGCTTTGGTTACTCATGAGATATTTTACACATTTTAGAAACAAAATATTTTAGGAAAGAAACCAAATAGCTTGCAATTAGAAATGTTTTTTTAATATTTGTTTTATTTTCTACTTTTCAGAAATTCATAATCCAAATGCAGCAACTGAAAATATTAGTTTTAAAACACTATTTGTAGCTCATGAAAAATTATTATACTTTCGTGCCCCCAACGACCCCCCTTCCCCTAAGAAGGCAGCCATCCATGCTAACAGTTTACAGACAACAGCAACCAGATCAAGTAGATATTAAAAAAACTATATTATCTGCCCCTCATAGCCTTTATTACGATCTCTACGATTGTAAACATTATTGTGAACCAAAACTCACCAGACTGTTAGGGTGATCGCGTCTAGCTAGTTATCTCCTTTTATATTCTTGAATATAGTAATCTATCGAACGATTCAATTTTTCTATCTCCTCTTTTTTTCGAAACATTGTAACTAATTGTGTATGATTAGTTAAACATCTAATTAAATAGATAATAGATAGACTTGTGCTGTCATCAAAGTGGAACATACCTGGAAAGTTTGAACGAAATAGCTGCATTGGAAGTGTGTCAAAACTGAGTTACAACGTTTGCCATAAACCCATAAAAAATAAACAGACGTTACGAACAAAATAAAAGCATGCAAAAATACCAGCGAATAAAATTATGTACTAAGCTTCGGGGTTAACATTATGGTTTAGGTCTAAGTGAGAAGACATCTTACTTCGTTTACTGTTTCGGTTATCCATCCTGGTTCCGGTAAAATATAAAGTTTCATACTACATTTCCTATTCATATTAAAAAATCAAATCTCCGTTATAATTCCGATTCAGTTAAAATTAGGACTATGGTTAAATTTCCGGCTCCGGTCACATTTACGTTTTTGAATAAGTTTCTTTTACTGTTCATAACTTGCTTCTGATTAAGTTAAATATCTAGCAAAATTGTTAGTTTTGCAACGCTTATAGCAAATATATGTACACTTAAACAAGGATTGTACGGTCCAATCCTACGATTATCTAATATTTTATTATGCACAACTGCCGTTCCATCGGTGACTTAACGTCGAAATTAAATATAATCATTGCATTTTTAATGGTCTTCAATTGAAACCGCTTTGAAAACGTACAGTTTCATTTTTTTTAACGAAAACCATCTTAAAATACTTACATTCAAACATGCTTTTGGAAAATGTTCTAGATCAGCTGACAGGCAAGGGAGATAAACAAGACAGAACGTGTGGAAAAAAAGGGCTGAGCTAAATGCCGATATTAAGCCAAGATGTACCTCATAGCACTTTTTTTGATATATACTTAATAGATCAGTACTGGGGGAAGTTCAACACCATTCAACGTTTTCCGATCAAAGATATATATATATATATATATATATATATATATATATATATATATATATATATATATATATATATATATATATATATATATATATACATATACATACATATATAATATATAATAATAAACGTTGATTGGAGTTGAATGGGGGGAGGGCGCCATATTGTTAATTCGCACCGGGCGCACCGGGCGCCGGAAGGGGTCACTACGCCTCTGGTTATTAAAACGTTTTTTTTTTAATAAAATAAAATTTCGTATGATTACATAGACTTTTCATTCCTATTAATCATCTGTTTCTGTCAGACAAATATCGAATTAATCTACTTTTGATCTCACACAGAGTAACATTCAGTTAATCATCTATTGATATCAGCGCCTGATTGGGAGTCACTCAATGCTCACCTGTTTTGATTTACATTTTATATCTCTCACGCGCACAAAGTCACATTCACATAATAAATTCAATAAACAAGGTAATCAAAAAATTATTATGGATTTGCATCTAGAAATCATAAAGTTAATACAATTTATAATATAATAAAATGTCCTTAAAAGCTTAAGAAATGAGAAGTCCACAGAATACAGACAAAGAAGAAAACTAATTAGTTTTTATAAGTTTACAAATTGACATGGTACAAGTAACAGTAAAATGTCCTTTCGAACAAACTAGTTATGTAGTTGCAGGTAGAGTAGAGTTTATCTGCTTATGTGACCTCGGCGGACGTTTCAGATGGTGACCAGAAAGATGCGCAACTGAAAGATGCGCAACTGAAAAAAGCGCAACGGAAAAAAAGCGCAAACAGAAATTTGCGCACACAGTAAAATGAGCAAATGGAAAATTGCGAACACAGGAAAATGCGCTAATAGAAAAATTCGCACACAGAAAAATACGCAAATAAGAAAATTATGCACACAGAAAATGACTCCCCGATTTTTCGTCAATTATGAATGTGACAATGTATATATATATATATATATATATATATATATATATATATATATATATATATATATATATATATATATATATATATATATATATATATATGTGTGTGTGTGTATGCGTGTGTTTATGCTTGTATAGACGTATCTATTTCATTCTCATTCCTCTATATTTAAATTTAAAACGGCCATCGTTCTTCCTAAAATGCATTGAAAACTTAATTTCTATTATTTTCCGATCATACATACATAGATGCTGTTGAAGGTGCTTCGACCATAGATGATTGGCACACGCGTTGTTTGACAACAGCGAAGGGTTTTACACAAGCAATTTATAAACCAAGGGTGTGTAATCACAGATGACATGACTAGGCGTGGTTTGCCCGACTACGCCTACACCCACACCTATAACGATCGTCTACTGACAGGCGAGCGGACCGAGCCACCCTACAACCCACTTGTCTGTCTGTCTGTCTGTTTGTCTTGTTGTCTGTCTGTCTGTCTGTCTGTCTGTCTGTCTTTTCGTGAGTCCTTCAGTCCACCCATCTCTCTCTCTCTCTTTTTTTTCTCCAGTTATAATCAAACGGTGTGGAGTGGGAGCTGGGAGGGGGGGGGGGCTTAGAAAATAACAAAGGAAGAGTTTGTTAACTTTATGCGTCAATCCAGCACTGTACCTAGTCCAAAATCACGAGAGTCTTGCAGATGGGTGACTGTGCACACAGTAATATGACGTCATTGATTCTCGAGTAAACATTGAATAAAAAGGCAATTTTGTCTAATCTAAGTGGTTTGCGTGAAGAGTTTCTTTCATACAATTCTTTGGGTAGGGGTGAAGCCCCACCCCCGCGTAAGAACGTCTGAGCCCCCCTCCCTCCCCAACTCAAAAGAAATTTCCTCATCGATACTCTATAATAAAATTACCGCCTAATTAATGTGTCTAATCTAAAAAGTGGTTTTCTTGCAATTTCTTTAATGCAATTCTTAGCGTAGTGGCTAAGCGCGACACCAGTGTTTCTTTCAGACTTTTTCCTCTCTTCCGGTAGGGGCGAAGCCTCGCCCAGATTCTTCCTTTAGTTTGTATGATCTACAAATGCGACCAGTGTTTCTTTCAGACTTTTTCCTCTCCGGAGAGGGGTGGGGTTACTTGAATTTTTTGGGGGGTGGGGTTTGAATTTTCTGGGAGGGGGCGGACACTGGAAAAAGTATATAATTATATTTCGTTGAATGGGACAGTAGACATGTTTTGGAGGTTGTGTTTGTGGGGGGGGGGGGGGGGGGGGGCGAAGCCCCCTCCTCCCAAGTAGAGTTGCCTGAAAGAAACTCTAAATGCGACTTTTGTCATGAATGAGATTAGGTGCATGGTTTAGGGATATGCCTATGACTATATTTTGTATAAATTAAAGTACCGATTCTGGATAAAAATCCGTTTTCAATGTCATTTTTCGTTTCCGGTTAAATTGAATGAAGGTGGTGATTTTGGTTTTGGTTTTAGTTTAGAGAAAATAGACAGCACTATCAACCTAGCACCCGTTGTATCCTTCCTCAACGGGTCATTTTTCTCGTATAAGTATATTTTTGAAGGCATTGTCAGGCGCGTTTAGCTGCTATCCTGAAGATCTGGAGTTCGGATCTCAGTTCGGACTTGTGACTGTAGCAAATCTCTGAGTCCATCCAGCTTTATCTAAAATAGGGAAAGTAAAGACGGCTAATCAAACTGCTGGCCACACCTTCCCTTCATATACTGAGATCAAGAAACAAATGAACTCTACTTCCTCTGTCCAATGGATCGCTCGTTCTTAAGAGGAATCTTTTAATTTTTAAATAGACATTTCTGAAACTGATCTAGTGGAAACAAATCGATGTGCCTGCGTGTAGATTCCATAGGAGATTGCAGAGGCGTAGCGATGGGGGGGGGGGACAAATGTCCCCGGGCGCCGACCTTGGAGGCGCCAAAATGGGTTGTAAAAACAAATTAAAATGTCATTTTAGCTGCATTTTTGCAGTTTGAGGGGGGGGGGTGTGCAAATCGAAAAGTGAGGGGGGGGGGGGGGTGCAAATCGAAAGTTTGAGAGGGGGGGGGGTTGCAAATTGAAAATATGCTCCCGAGGGGGGGGGGGGGGGGGCAAATTGAAAGTTTTCTCCGGGCACCGGGAAGGGTCGCTACGCCTCGGGGGATTGTACCATTTTAAGCGATGTATACTGGTATTAAAAATGTTAATCATTACAGCAATTTAACAATCTAACAACGTTTGAGAATTGTAACTGATAAAGAATTTAACAATGTTTAGTAATTATAACGTTTTAACTATGTTACAATGTTTAGTAATTGTAACCTTTTAACGTTTTAAGAATATACCAATGCAAAAAAATGAAATAAATTTAAAAATAAATAAATAAGCGACAGCAACATTTAAGACTAGGTAACAATGTGTATTAATTATTAAAATCTTTTGTTAACGATAAGAAAATATTTTTCTCCTCTGGTTGTTTGAGCACTTATTTCAGACTTCTAAGTGGTCTAGTCTTGCAACCAGTCCAATGCGGACCATAGCGTTTTCTTCAATCAACGTGATTACAGTCTGGTAGATGGCGCCGCTGGGATCGGTTGAGATCGTGATGTTATATCTCGACCTGCCCTGGGCGTCAGGTCGTAATTCTCTCAGCTCGATGACTTTATCCAGGTACAGATCGGCGTAGGGGTTCCTTGTCATAGTGATGATGGACTGGTTAATCTTCGCTATCACTCGCTGGCCTAGAAATTGTACGAAAGTTCTACTCAACTTGAACACCGAAGTAATGTTACAGACGCAGTACTCAAGGGGGATCAGTGCGTGCTGGCACGTGCGTCCTTCTGGAATCTCTTTGAACAAGCTGATCCTAGGCTGGGTGAGACTTCCTTTCCCGGTCTCTGCTTTAAAGTACAGCAGGTCAATCAAAGTCTCGTAGACGTCCGTGTGGGTCGTCAGACGATGTTGGTTGGTTTTCACAACTTCCATCAGCTGCGGGTATTTGGTATGGAACCAGGGTGGGAACACGAGGAACATTAAAGGCATTCGATTTTCTAGCATGCCATAGTAAGTCGTCCTGTTGAAGAAAAAAATGTCAAATAAAACTTTTAAAAACGAAATAGCTATGCTTTTAGAAAGCATAAAAACTTTTAATAACAAGCGTTTCTGTAAAAATATACTAACAAGGAGAAAACAAATGATTAAAAAAAATATTATAATTAACTGTTATTTAAATAACTGATAAGAAAAGCGCGACACCACTGTTGACACCCTGAGGAACTCTAAATATATGACGCCCCACCTGTCAGTGTTACCCTACCCCAGTAACACACCCACCGAGTATCATGACTATTAACGCCCCACTGAGAGACGCCATCTCTCGCTCCCAGTGACACAACCGCCGAGAAAAGTGACAGATAACGCCCCACTGAGTAACACCCCTCTAAATAACACCCCACCGATGACACCCCACCGAGTGACGCCACTATCATAAAAGACCATTTAACTTGCAACATTACCTTACATATCCAAACTTTGGCCCGTGGTCGCTGAAGAAGACAAGCACCGTGTTGTTTAGAACTTTCTTGTCCACCAAAGTTTGTAAAAATTGGAAATAATGTTCATCAATTGCGCTTGCTTTATTCTCATAGTCATGCGTGGAGCGTGTACTCAAACTAGTGAAATACAAATTAACATTGATTTTGTAAAATTTAATTTGTATCGACGAGTTGAAATAAAACTAAAATAAATGTGCATATTTAATTTATATCGACGAGTTGAAATAAAACTAAAAGGAACATTGATTTTGTCAAATTTAATTTATATCGACGAGTTGAAATAAAACTAAAATGAACATTGATTTCGTCAAATTTAATTTGTATCGACGAGTTGAAATAAACCTAAATGAACATTGATTTTGTCAAATTTAATTTATATCGACGAGTTGAAATAAAACTAAATGAAAATTGATTTTGTAAAATTTAATTTATATCGACGAGTTGAAATAAAACTAAATGAACATTGATTTTGTCAAATTTAATTTATATCGACGAGTTGCAATAAAACTGAAATAAACATTGATTTTGTCAAATTTAATTTATATCGAGAAGTTGAAATAAAACTAAAATAAATGTGCATATTTAATTTATATCGACGAGTTGAAATAAAACTAAAAGGAACATTGATTTTGTCAAATTTAATTTATATCGACGAGTTGAAATAAAGCTAAAATGAACATTGATTTTGTAAAATTTAATTTATATCGACGAGTTGATCCTGAATTTATAACTAATCCTAATTTTAACAATAATTAGAATCGAATATTTTTTGTTTGTTTTTTAATTCATCCTCAATACTATAGGTCTTTTGCAGTGAGATATCTGTGTAACATATTTTGTCTCCGACAATTCGTCCATGATATATTTTGCCCTTATATATTTGGTCCTGATATATTTTGTGCATGAAATATTTTGTCTTAGATATAATATATTTTTTTAACACGTTTTTCTTAACTCAGCTTCGCGTTTGTTTGTTTGTTTGGATGTTTGTTGTTAAAATTGACATCGAAAATTAGCCCACTTCTGATTGCTCTATAGACCTGAAATTTGGCATGCATGCTACTTTCGCCTAACAATTTCAGATGCAATCATAAAAACTAGCAATTAGTGACCGTAATTAGCTTAATTTAATTACGCCCCAAGGACCATAAAATTGAGGACATGATTTCTAAAGATACCGACAAGACTGGAGGCCTATTGACCCAGTTACTTCGGCCCCAATCGATGTGAGCGCGCTGGCCGTGATCGTATAGTGGTTAGTACTTCGCGTTGTGGCCTCGACAACCCAGGTTCGAATCCTGGTCGCTCAAGTTTTTAGTCCGTGTATTTATAAACACTTTTTTAAAAACCACGTTTTTCATGTGTAGCAACGGACTAAAAAGGAGAAAATAAAATACTTAAAAAAAACTTTTTAAAAAACCACGTTTTTCTTGTGGACTAAAAAGTAGAAAATAAAATTTTCTTTTGTGCTTCCTCGAGCTGTGCAGGTTCTTGTGATGACTGACAAAAAACGTGGGTCGGGCAGATGGGTCGGGAAATTTGATGGTGAACGTACCCACGTTTTTTGTCAGTCATCACAAGAACCTGCACAGCTCGAGGAAGCACAAAAGAAAATTTTATTTTCTACTTTTTAGTCCACAAGAAAAACGTGGTTTTTTAAAAAGTTTTTTTAAGTATTTTATTCCTGGTGTATTTTGTCCTGTCACCCTGTGATAGTAAATTAAGCGCTTGGTCGGGTCGGTAAACTGTAAAGCTCCGATTTCTAGCCCCCGGTTGATGGGGCACAATAGCTGGGAAAGCAACCCATCAAGAAGAGACAACTCCGAAATCAAACAACTGCTGCCTCCTCGGTTGTTCTTTGATGGAAAAAGGCTATGGAAGCTTATCCAGAAAAAAAAGCAGGCTGAAATCGGAGTTATCGGTAAGTATGGTGCGTAAAGAAATTACTCGTTGTACATAATAGACATGAAAAGCTGGTTCCAAATGGTTCCAAATTTGTGTTGCCAGAAAGCAAATTCTCCAACCAAAATAGAATATTTTATAACATTTGTGTACTAAGTACGAAATTACTTCCGGTTTCATTAAGGGTAGAAATAGTTATCGAAAAATTACTAAAACTATAGTAGAAATTTAGCAAGCACTTTTATTTTTGGATTAGTAGAGTCAGGGTGTTGTGGTGATCGAGGATGTTATATTATTTAATATAAATACAATACATCATCGATCACTATTGTGTATTTTTATCACGGAGAACAATTGTTCTGACTTATTGTTTTACTCTCCATGGCCATTCCTGTAGACTTCAAGGGTGTTGAGGGCAGTTTTTAAAAATATATGAATTGATAAAATAATTCTAAACGGCGTTTCAACGGCTTATATTCGATACAAAAATATAAAAATGAGTGTAATCGATTATTCCCAAACGGCTTTAATTTTTACAAATGTAACTATAATTTTATTGCTTGCCAGAATTTTTTAAAAATTACTATGATTACATAGACTTTTCCTGTCTGTTGTGTTGAAAGAAATCCCTTCCAAAAATACACTTAAAAACAAAGAATAATACTGTACCCAGAAGTATCGTAACATATTTGTCATTTTCACACAGTTACAGATTTAGCTCACACATACAGGTTAAAATATATTTCGTCAAGGTACGTAGCGTTATTACTCACCTGTACAGAAAGTACGGCTCTGTTTTGGAGTTGTTGAACAAAGTCGCTAGCTGGACCCAGTAGTCGGTCAGAAGGCGAATCTCTGGGATGTCACCGATACAGTTGCTGTTGTTTCTCATCAAATTGTCGGTCTCAGAGTCTAGGATTACCTCTCGCAAGTAATAATCAACCGGTGGTTTTTCCCAACCATTTTTTAAATAGTGAAATCCGGTTACTTCTACTCTATCTAAAAACATTCCGGTTCTGTAACCGGCTTTACGGTAAGTACTCCAAAGAAAGGCATCGTTTACTATATCAAGAGGTACAAAATTTGAATACCCAAGGTTAGCTAGAAAATCTTCGTCCATTCCGGTAAGTAGACCAACCACGTTAGGGAACGTGTTGTGCCCGAATTTATTATGTTTGTACAACTCAACAGCTTTCATAGTTTCTAGAAGAAAGTTTCTCGTCTTCGGCATGGCACGCTGGAAATTGTTTTTGGACATGGCATCAATCCCCACCATCATGACGCTCAAAGTTTCTTTGGGTGCGTGGAGCTCAACGTGTGCCTCATACTTGGCTTTTAATTCAGACTCGAGGTTCGGTTTTTTACGGATAAATGTCAAGAACGATCTGGATATAACATCGCCGGTGTTATTGTAACACTCAACAACGACATAGCTGTAAGTGACGTTGATGGAGTCTGTAAAAATAGGGCCGGTGAAAACGGTTTGCATTTCTCTATCGACAACGTCCCGAACCCGAGCATGGTACCGGCAATATTTGAAGGTAGACCTGAGGTATGGGATGCTCCGGATTTTGGTGTGGTTGACGGTTATCGTGTCGCCTTGTGCGTAGACCAGATGTGGCGTCTGATTAGAGCAGTCGATGGTTGGGAATTTTTTGCTGAATCTCTTGAGGATTTTGTTGAAAGGGTCAAAGGTTGGGAAGTCGCAACCCGTGTTGGTTTGGTTAACGATAGGTCCAGACATGAGGATATTCGATGCAAGCGTTGATTGATTAGACTGGGATCCTGTGGATAAACTTCCATCGTTTACTCGTTGAGCTGTTTTCTGGCTTTTTGATTCAGGGTTCACGGAGATTGCTTGAGTCAGCCTACTCGCGTTGGACGAACTTTCTAAACCAGATGACCGTTGTTCGGTTGGCGAAGTTAAATTTTGATTCATCAACACGTCAGATGGCCGTTTTTGGGAAATTGTTTCCGGAACGTCAGAACTCTTGTTAGATATCTTGGGGCCCAACTTGGAACAGCTGACGTAGACATTAGAAGTTATAAAAATGAGACCGAGCCAGAAAAATGGCGATTTAAAAAATTGTTTTGTCATTGTAGCGGCTTGGTACCTGCATGTATTAAAAAAACAAAAAAAAAACCAATAAAGGTCATTTTACCTCAATTTAATTCAAAGGTATTAGAAACATGATATAGTCAATCCTTTTGTAGAGATTAATTTGTAGACATACACATTTTCTTAATCTCTCCCCGTCTCTCTCTCTTTCTCTCTCTTTATATATATATATATATATATATATATATATATATATATATATATATATATATATATATATATATATATGTAGACAGACACACACACACACACACATATATATATACGATTATGCGATGGCTGGTTTTATGTATCTGTATCATACACGCCTCTGTATCATTTCTACACCTCTTATCACATCGCCGTAAAACTTTGGGAAGTTATTGAGAATATTCCTGGGGAGGCTTCTGCGAAAAAAAATTCAAATTCGCCGGGGTGGCGCCCCGGCAGGTCGCGATTTTTTTTCTCTCTATATATACAGCATATAAATATACGTCGATAGCGGTTCATCCGATCTCCATCAAACTTTGGAAAGTTGATTAGGAGACTCTGGGGACGGGTTCTTTAAAAAAAACATGTTTAATTTCGCAAGGGCGGCGCCACGGGAGGGTGCGATTTTTCTCTGTGTACGGTATATAAAAATAATAAAAGTGAATTGCGGTGACACCGTTCGTCAGATAGGCATGAAACTTTAGAGAGTTCATTATAAAACTTTAGGGAAGGGTTCTGTAAAAAAATTTTTTTAATTTAGCAAGGGGGGTGCCAGGGGAGGGTGCAATTTTCCTCAATATACGGTATATAAAAATAATAAAAGTGAATTGCAGTGACACCGTTCACACGATCACTGTCAAACTTTGGAAAGATGTTGAGGATACTCCTGGGGAGGATTCTGCGTAAAAAACAATTTTAAAATTTCCAGGGGTGGCGCCACGGGAGGGTTCGATTTTTCTCTATATACGGTATATAAAAAATAAAATTCAGATGCGGTTCATTCGTGTGCCATGAAACTTTGGGGAGTTGATGAGAATACTCCCAAGAAAGTTTCTGTGAACAAAATAATAAAATATGATGAGAGTTGCGCCTGCAAGGGTGTGATTTTCGTCAAAAAATAATTTGGCGTCCAGCGTTTCAGAGTGGCTACGTTAGCACGTGGTATCCGCTAATCGTGCGCCCTGCATAGTGGGTAAGGAGTACTATGAAGTCTGCGTAAAAACTTCAAGAGGCGCAACCGTCGGCGCCCCAGCTAACACTATGGCGCCTACGTTTATTAAAATAGTCTATACACTAAAGACACGATGGGCAACAATAATCATGACTATATCGAACCAGGCGCGTCCCTCAGCGCCCCTGCACGGTTCAATTTGGCGCCCTGGGCTTTTCCGTGAGCGCAATGACACCTACGTTGTTCTAAACAGTGCGGTTGACAATGGATAAGATGGGCCGTTACAGTCGCTCACTAAAGTGAATCATGCTTGTCAGCCGGCGTCCTGGTAGGGTGCGATCTGGCTGCAAACAAAAATTTAGTTTCGGACCCCAAAAGGCTCATGCGGGCTGCTGAGGGTCCTGTAATAGATTTTTTTTTAATAATCAGGAAAATAAACCAAGGTTAGATTATTAACACTGGGTTATTTCTTTTTGTCCGTAAAAAATCCAAACAATCCATATATTTATGATCCAAGCCTATGCATTGTTTACATTTAAATAACTCAGTTTTAGAAAACAAGGTCACGCGTCTTAGAACATATGAAGGGTAAGGCATTGATGAAACCTTCCTTATATATTTCATCAGACTTTCTTATATCCCCGCGGCAACGCGCGGGGACGGGTACGCTAGTCTGAAATAAATACTGAAGCTTAAATTTTGCTACTATCGACATACCTGCATCACTATCCAGTGCCCTGAGAGTAGTGTTATGTCACTCCGCGTCCCAATGGTCATCGACAGATTATTGAAGGTTGGGACACCCAACACAAGAAACGGAATGGCCGCTATGTCGGACGGCAAGACATGCGATGGAGGCTGATGACAGTTGACCAGGCGATATGTCAGCTATCGGTGTCATTAGTTGCAAGATGACTTAATTAGTGTGACGGGGAGTGCTAATTGCTTGAAATTCCTTTGGTTCTAAATTTATGAGTTTGTGGGTACTGGCCGTAGGTACGTCTGTCATCAGACAAAGTCAGTCCGTCATAAAAATAGTAGGTGTCTTATTCTTATTTCTCTTTTTTGAATGACATCCTACTATATGAATCTTTCCGGGTTTTTTTTCCAAATGTATTTGTGTATATGTATATGTGTATATCTATATGACGAAGGGTGTATGTCTAAGGGTGAGTGTTTCAGTGGGAGGGGATAGTCATTTGGGGGATTATTGACCCTACACCACAAGAAATAAATGAACTTTTTATTTTCTTTCAACATAGTAACGTACATTGTAATCTGGTGACAAGCTTGTCCAGTCACCCTGTCCAGTCAACTCGTCAAGTCAACTCATCCAAGTCAACTCATCCAGTCAACGTGTCCAGTCTCTCTGTGAAACAACATTATGTTGGAATGGTAAAAACAATACAGTATAAAAAATTTAAACTTTTGAATTTGACAATTTAATAAATTATTTAATCAAAACCATCAACATAAAAGTTTCAAATATTATGACTTTAACAGTTTAATAAGCTACATGACAATTTCCCCCCGCCTCAATAACCCCCGAAAATTTTACTCCCCCACCCACGGGTTTTAACCTAGCCCTAGCCCTAGCCCTAGCCCTAGCCCTAGCCCTAGCCCTAGCCCTAGCCCTAGCCCTAGCCCTAGCCCTAGCCCTAGCCCTAGCCCTAGCCCCAGCCCTAGCCCTAGCCCTAGCCCTAGCCCTAGCCCTAGCCCTAGCCCTAGCCCTAGCCCTAGCCCTAGCCCTAGCCCTAGCCCTAGCCCTAGCCCTAGCCCTAGCCCTACATCAACTCAACGTTGCAAAAGATATATATATATATATATATATATATATATATATATATATATATATATATATATATATATATATATATATATATATACATAATTTTTTTTCTTTCGTGACACCCGGTCTCGCTACGACAAAGGGGATGGCAACTCGGGATATAGACAAGTTTTTTTATTCATTTTTAATTACTTCAACTTTTTAAAATATAATAGAATCTCGTAGAAAAAAAAAAGAATTGCGCACCAAGTGAACAACAAATAATATGGGAATAATAATGGGGAAAATGAGTACTTTGTCCATTTATATGTGTTTTTTAAAATCGGAAAAAGCTTAAATGACTAATTCTGGTCAGTACTTAAGTTATAGGCTTTTGAAAAAGTAAAAGTAGGATAAGTTCCATTTCCGGTTATCGGAAATCGCTGAAATTTAAAACAAAACTACAAATTTTATATAATACTTATTTATAAAATTTCATCAACCTAGATGTAACGGTACTCAAGTTATCGTGTTCACAGACATACAACCAAACACTCACACACACAGACATACGGTAAGAGTTTCAAAGCCCAGTTCTTCCGACTCGATTACGCATTTAATGCCGAAAATTTGATAAATCTGCTCTTATAATGTTTGCCCGATTAAAAGAAGTCCCCTATACTCCGTATTTGATGCATTGAGTTGTAAAACGATGAAAACTGTCAATATCTCATGTGATTTGTGTGTAGGATTAAAATAGTTCCTCTATACTCTGTATGCGAGAGGGTAAATATTAATACATCAATAAAACATTAAGAAATTATTAAGAAATATGCCGACTCAATAAATAATTGATACATAATAAATAAATAATAAATCAACAATTGTAAACAGTTAATAAACAATCATTATTTAATAAAATATAAATACGCAATCAAGAAAGTATCAATAAATTATTAACTATTAAGTAAACCTATGAATATTGTTGCAGTGTAATATTTCAGCGGCAATCGATTTAAACTCTAACCCAGTTTATATTTTAATCTTGTTCCGAGTGAATCAAATCTTGGGCGTGTGCGCTGTTGACTCGGCCGCTTGTTGAGGAAACTGATTAAAGTTGTACATCTCACCCTTTGGCACCTGGGATACACAGGAAGCGACTGGGACGATAACTTACTTCACCACTGTGGTAAATGTAGTATCGATGGAACCGACTGTGGCCGTGAAATGGTATTTTACACGAAATTTAAACCAAATTTTACGAGTGTAAGAATACATTGTTTTGTTAAAAAAAAATTGTTAATTCAAGAAGAATTTGATTGTTTTGTTACATAGGGGTCGCAGTAACAAAACGTTCGTAACTTGGGGTCATCGATACACTTGGCCTGACCCCTGTAGAGGTTGAGTCTCGTGACGTCACCATCCACGGCCGTGGCCGTGACGTTGTACCTGTGCTGGATCAGCACGCCCTCGTAGACGGCGCTGTTGGGATGTGACGTCACATACAAATACAAATACAAATACAAATACAAATACAAATACAAATACAAATACAAATACAAATACAAATACAAATACAAATACAAATACAAATACAAATACAAATACAAATACAAATACAAATACAAATACAAATACAAATACAAATACAAATACAAATACAAATACAAATACAAATACAAATACAAATACAAATACAAATACAAA